>NW_021703769.1:35213944-35344710 GCF_005190385.1 Monodon monoceros | reverse complement strand
TTTTTTTTTTTTTTTTTTTTTTTTTGCAGTATGCGGGCCTCTCACTGTTGTGGCCTCTTCTGTTGCGGAGCACAAGCTCCGGACGCGCAGGCTCAGCGGTCATGGCTCACGGGCCCAGCCGCTCCGCGGCATGTGGGATCTTCCCGGACCGGGGCACGAACCCGTGTCCCCTGCATCGGCAGGCGGACTCTCAACCACTGCGTCACCAGGGAAGCCCAGAATTTCTGCTTTTAATACGCTCATGTTCATCATCCATATATTAAAAGAAATATTTTATGCATTTTTCCCCAATTATTTAACCATGGGACCCTTTATTTGAGGGGCATCCAGAGGGAATTGTATTTTGGGAGACAGATTTGGGAAGTGCTAATAACTTTACATTACACTTGCCAATTCTTAAGCAACACACCTGACATTATGATGAGTTTTCAAAGCACTTAGAAAAGCCATTAAATATTAGGCTTCCTGTCTACCTCCAAATTATACTAACCTCTATGAAATTCCAGTGTGATCAATTTCTAGATTATGCATTATTAAACGGTAAATGTGTTTTCCAAAGAGAAACATGAGGAACAGAAGCAGACTATCCGTGTATTTAATGGGCATCTCCTTCATTCCATTCATATGCTAGAAAACGAGCGACAGCACGGTATCAGCCTTCAAGCAGTCCGACACTTTGTTGGAGCCCCTTCAGCTGCTCTGGTGGTCATGCGGCTGTACCAGGTCACCCATTTGCCCTCCAAGTTGAACGTCAGATCTCAGGGATGAACATTCAGCCAATGTTTCCTACAGAGTGGGCACCCCAGCTAAAATACCGATGCCAAGGCAGGAGTAACCACCACCCAAACGCCATACCAACAGCACCCATATGTGCACATTTCAACCACTTTACACGTGATTCAAGAGGAAGAAACTGAGCTGTGTGCCTCCAGCAAAGCACGTGTAAAACCTGACTACCTCTCCCCCTCAACGCCTCCTCTCCTCTCAAATCCCAGAGCCCTGCGCGCGCCCAGCAATCCCTGGACATCCATCCTGCCGTTCTCATTTAGGTGAAAAAGCAGGTTTTCAGGATAGACTGGCAGTTCACAGCTGCTCCACTGAGATAATTGTCACAATGACCCCTCATTCATCCGCCCTGACTACTCCAGAACAAACTACGGCACACAAGTTATTTTTCCAAATCATGTCCCTTTAAAGACAGACTTCTTTCTAAAATGAAGTATATTCCCCTAATGCTTGTAATAATAAGATATTTAACATAATTTAAAAACTACGTCTTTTGTTCATAAATACAGATTCTATTGAATAAAGGCAATTATAAGTATAATACTCTCCTGAAGAGACCACTATAATAGGTTGAGAAAAATATTTTACTTAGGAAGTGATCCAGAAGACATGGGATGGTATTTCTACATCTGTAAAATAGCAATTAAATTGCTTATAAAATAAATTATGTCACAAGGCTGCATTAGAAAAATACAAACTCCAGCCCCTGAGTTGGAGTATATATATATATTTATATCTGAATCACTTTGCTGTATACCTGAAACTAACACAACATACTAAATCAACTAAATTTCAATTTAAAAAAAAAGGTAATGCTGTGAGGTGATGAATGTGCTAACCTTATTGTAGTAACCATTTCACAATATATATGTATATCAAATCATCATGTCATACTCATATACCTTAAATTTACACAATGTTATATGTCAATTATATCTCAATAAAGCTGGAAAAAACAAAGGTACAGTAACTATTAAAAAAATAAAATATTATAAATCTTGATAATATAAAAATAATTAGTAATATAATTTATTACCACAAGCAAGTAAAGTTCACAATATAAACCTAAATTATAGAGGAAAAAAAAGAAGAAACATGGAGGATATTGCATAATCAAGAAACAAAGAAAACATCAAACCAGAAACAAGGGCTGCATTCCCAGAGACCCACCTGTACCTCCAAGCTGTCTTCCAAGTAAAGGCTTTCTGCCTTGGTCTTACAGAGCCTCCGCCTCCTGGGGCTTTAAGAGAGACATACTTTGATATTCCTTGGATTTGCTCCAAAGGTCACCAAATTTGGCAGATATTCTTCAGTCTTCTGGCCTACAGCCATTTCCTACTTTTAGTAAAGTTTTCCCCCACTGTTAGTAAATTTTTTTTTTCATCTCCACAGTTTCAGGGAAAAGAATAGGCACTTATACTCAAAGTCCTTTAACAGAACCCTGCACCTCCCAACGTGCTCTAAGTTTCTTACTGTCTTCTACATGCTTTAGTTTTCCTGTCTGTCCTCTGTCTCTCTCTAACTGCCTCTTCCCTTTCAAATCTCCTGGTGCTTAAATCACTGGTGTGCTGAGCCAACTTGCACCTCCTGCAGGAGACAGCTGGGTGTATTTCTTCCCATCTCCAGTCACTGTGGGAGTATTTACACCACAGCAATCAGCAGACAATACAAAACAAGCTTCTTCCCTCTCCCCCTTCTCAGAGCCAGCTGTTAAACATTTACCAGCACACTACTGGAAAGGTCTGTGAATTTACAGAACAGCTTTTTCAAATGGTAAGGATATAAAAATTTTTACTGAGAACAAGAAAAGGCTTATATTTTAGCTTTTTTTTTTAATTAGTTGGTACAGACAGCTTTATATACTTGACACTGCCAGGTAAGCAACCTCAACAAGATACACCAGTGTTACTACAATGAAATACTGTAGGAGCAGTGAACATGAATAAAGGTTGTGTTTCCAAAGTAAATGCCATCCTTTCCAATTGCCTTTAATACACTTCTATAGCATCTTTCCTCCTAGTAGCTCTTAATAGTATATTAAACCTATTTATGATTATCTAGAAAGTTAAGAAAGGATTAGCATATTCTTTTACTGTGAGATGATAAACAAGAAAATGTTTAGGTTCAGGCAGATCTTCCTTCTTCCGTTCTTCCTCTCCCCCAAATCCCAAAAACACACAAAAATCACATTTTCTGCATCCTTTTTTTCCCAAAAGTCTATGGATTGAAGACCAAAACAACAGTGCCTTTGGTCCTCCCAACCTTGCTAAAGAGAAAGTTTAAAGCCCACAACCCAGTAAACTCATGGGAGTCAGCTCACTGTTCCAGGGAACAAAGGACAAATTAGCAGAGAACATTACTTTAAAGCATAGTAATGACATTCTAACAAACACTGCCAATTCAGTCCATATGCATCATCCACCTAGGGAATCATGAAACAAAAAGATCCGACAGAAACAAAAAAAGGAGCACTCTGTGAAGAAAAAGCAACAAAAGCTATCACATGAACTTATGTACTCAACAATGCTCCTCTAACTCTTCATGCTAGCTGCGTTCAACATCTTTTATTGCATTACTGATTATCAGTATCAAGTCAGTCTATCAATATGATTAGAATTATTGAATCATATCTTATTAATAATTATCAGTAAAAAGTAAAGAAGGTAGTTATCTTTAAAGTTAGAACAGAATCCAGAGAACAATAAAAATGCTTCCTAAGTTCTTTTGTCTCAAATTTATTCTACTCCAAGAAAAATAAAATAGACAACGCATGGCATAAGCAATGTCAGATATTATTCAAGAAAGATAACCTTATTTTTGTCTCACCATTTAGAGTCAATAAAGTAAAATTCGTTTCACAGAACTTGATTTGTAAACTGGCAGTGCCCTGTGCTGTAATTCAAACTTCCCTACCATCACCAGTCAGACACCAGTGATCAGGAGCTCCTGGCTTGTAGTTAAGCTGGACAGCAACAGGTTGGGATCGGACACACCAGAGTTGGCATCAGAGTTATTTAATTTGGGACAAGTTACTTAACCTCCGTATGGTTTAGATTTCTCATCTCTAAAAGAGGAACAAAAATCACCACTACCCAGGTTAATGAAAATTTTAAATAAGAAAATCTACATAAAACTCTTAACATATCATCTGGTATACAGTAAGTACTCAATAAACTGGGATAATAACTTATTACTGTCATTATCTAGTATCATTGCTTTCACATAATATGCCAACCACTCAGCTGCTTTGGAATCACAGTAATTTCGACCAGAGCTCCTCAAACTTTTACATGCAAACAAATCACCTGGGGATTTCATTGAAAAATGCAGACTGTGATTTGAGAGGTTGGCTGTGGGGCCTGAGACCCTATATTTTAACAGGCTCCCAGGTGATGCTGCTGTGGCTGGTCCCAGGTGCATGCTTTGAATATCAAGGATTTGGACCACCTGGATATTCCCCCAACCATCACCATGACTCCCCCCCCCGCCCCCCAGGCATAGCTGGCTGAAAACCCAAACATTGAGTCCGCAATCCAACATTACCTTCCCTATAAAAATAGAACTCTTCCTTTAAAATTGGTAAAAGCTATGAACCACTTGAGATAATTGCTAAATATAGAATACAATTATAAGAAAGGCAAAAAATGGCTTCACCCGGGAAAAGAACTTGGATTTTTGAATCAGACAGGTCTGGGTTCAAACTTTAGCCCCATTACACATATTAGCTGTTAATGTGTCTCTGGACTGATCATAGACCTCCTTATAAATTTCAGATTCCTTATGTGTAAAATGGGGATAATAGCATCTATCTGAAAAATATAAGACATCTCAAATAACAGCTGTCTCAAAATAGTTAATATTTATATGTATATCCCACAGCCTGATGCATAGTAGGTGCTAAGAACATGGGGGCTGCCTTTCTGTTCCAGGCTGCGTTGTTTTAACTACTCACTAACATAACATGACTTTTCCTTCCTTCTGCTTTCACTCAACTTGGGCCCCTCTTCTCTCCAGCGAACTATCTGAAGACCGGCCGCTACTGAAACTCTTTTTCATGCTATTTCAAGCCGCCAGCATTAGTAATTTCCCAAGAGAAAGAACCTTATTTCCTCATATATTCTACTAATCCTCGAGACCCACAGTCTAGAAGAAAACTATTTGTTTTCCACATGGCTTCTCTCTGTTCTAAATCCTGGCAGGCTCTTTCTTCCTGCACAGACACAAAAAGGAAAGGGACAGAAGTCATCGTTATCTCTTTCTCTGTCTCTGAAAGAGCTTGGAGATATCTTTTTCAATCAGGGAAACTTATTGTGGGAAACCAGCCACTCACTCCAAGATAACTCTCTGTATTCTTTTTCAGTTCCAAAAACTGAAATTGATTTTATTTCTTAAGGAAGCTCTAACACACACACACACACACACACACACACACACACACACACACACCAGTTTTGTTGTGGTTTCCTGTCCCCAAGCAAAAATGATATGATGCCAGAAATATCAGTTGCTCAATTTAACTCTGTTCCCTCATTGATTCGACATGTTATTTAAATCCTGAGTGCCTGCCATACACCCAGTACTGCGTCAGATGCCAGGTGTACACTGGTGAGTAAACAGACGTGTTCCATGCCTTGAGAATCTAACTACCCCGACCTTCACTAATCTTATTCCTGAAACCAGGACACATTTCCAGAGCTAGTTCTGGTTTCTAAAACCTAGTCACAGGCTGGATCTAAATAAGAACAAAATAATGCCATCTGCAGCATCATGGATGCAACTAAAGGTTATCATACCAAGTGAAGTAAGTCGGAAAGAGAAAGACAAATACCATATGATATCACTTATATGTGGAATCTAAAACATGACACGAACTTATCTACAAAACAGTAACAGACTCACAGACATAGAGAACAGACTGGTGGTCGCCAAGGGGAACTGGGGGAGGGATGGACTGGGAGGTTGCGGTTAGCAGATATAAGTCTTTATATAGAGAATGGATAAACAACAAGGTCCTACTGTATAGCACAGGGAACTATATTCAATATCCTATGATAAATCATAATGGAAAAGAATATAAAAATGAATTTATATATTTATAAATATAATTGAATCACTTTGCTGTACAGCAGAAATTAACACAACATTGTAAATCAACTATACTTCAATAAAACATCTCTCTCTCTCCCTCTCTCTCTCTCTCTCTATATATATATATACATATATATATATAGAGAGAGAGAGAGAGATAGATAGATAGATAGATAGATAGAGATAGATAGATAAATAAACCCCAGTAGAACTGTTAGAGATCGGCCCTGACCACAATTTACTGATCAGATGAAACCCATCACAGCACCACCAGATAAACCTGCAAATGAAGGTGTTCTCTATTTTGCCACCGAACAGCAGCCCATCCAGCCCACCACACTGTCCTGGCTGGAGTGGAGTGGCAGCCCCTTGGAGACACAATCCGTAGCAGCTTTAGTGCAGACAGATGTTCACCTGTCCTTCCCCAAGCTGCCCACCTCTGCTCCCTAACCCTGAGCAACTAACCAGGCCTAACATCCATCAGAAGCTTTCTGAAGTTCACCAGCACACTGAACAGCAAACAGTTGTAATAGTTCTCCTGCCACATAAGTTATGTTTAATATCATGCTGTCTGTTTGCAGCTATATTAATATTTAAAAATGGAAATAGGGATGCTGGGCAAGATGAAGCCAATTTCATTCACCATCTTCTGCTAAACCTTTCGTCAAGCTGCACTCTCTCCGTGACAAGGCTCACCCTGTATAGAAGGGCACTGCTTATAGAATCAGCTTGATTAAGGATTCATATAATGTGTAAAGCATCTGAAAAATGTAATCAGAATATGTGGAAATTATGTGATCAGATAATCAGTAAAAACTTCAGATGCAGATTAATTTATTGTTAACATTGATGAGTCTTGCTGATGTCTATGAATTGCTTTTACAGAGACCAGTGAATTAAAAGGAAGATCCCTCTTCATTACATGAAAACAGAGTCTCATAATTTATGTTAAACTGGGAGATGAAAAGATCCCTTCTGCTTTTCTCACCATAATCAAAATATAACCCTAAATTAATGATGGAGAGCATATATATATATATATATATATATATATATATATGCTCTTGATATATATACATATAAAGAGAATGTTATCCTACTAACAAAGAAAGGGACATCATTCCAATGATCTCCAATATGTCCTTGAAAGAGGTCTAAGATTCTCTAAAGTTTCAAACCACTAGGTATGTGTCAAGGTTGAAGCAAGACTTAATTTAAGGCCATTTTCTAAGTATTAATAGTTTGGTTTAACACTCAGGGGTAACTAGACCTTCTTCTATAGATAATAACTTTGGTAAAAACTACCCACAGTCCTTTCCACAAAGCAACCTAAAAGGATCGTCTAGGGACCAGATGAACTAGCTAGTGACTTTAGGGTTAGTAATTCAGACAATACCGTTGCCTGGATTGGCTGAACTGTTAGAGGCCTGAATTCATCTCAGCATCCTCCACTTCACTTTCCCTAATTCTGAAGATAGCACCACACCTTCATATTTTAGACAAGTGATTCCCAGAGTGTAACACGGAATCAAGAAAGCTGGCTCTCCATCTCTCTCTCTCACACACACACACACACACACACACACACACACCCCTTCTGATAACATCAAAGAGAGCCTCAGGACTTCCCTGGTGGCGCAGTGGTTAAGAATCCGCCTGCCAATGCAGGGGACATGGGTTCAAGCCCTGGTCCTGGAAGATCCCACATGCTGTGGAACAACTAAGCCCATGAGCCACAACTACTGAGCCTGCGCCTGCGCGCCTAGAGCCTATGCTCCACAACAAGAGAAGCCACCGCAATGAGAAGCCTGCGCACCGCAAAGAAGAAGAGCCCCGACTCATACAACTAGAGAAAGCCCATGTGCAGCAATGAAGACCCAACGCAGCCAAAAGTAAATAAATAAATTTATAAAAAAAAAAAAAGAGAGAGCCTCAACTTTGTCTTCAAACTCACTCTAACCTTTGCTCTTCTCTCTCCTCTTTCTCTCTCTCAGTACAGTGAAGACAAGTCTCTGACTTGGGTTTCAGCAGGCACTGGCATCTACTTAGGACTGAATGACATTATTTGGTTTTCATTTTTTAATTTTTATTGGCTATCTCTACTATTTGTGGCACTGGATAGTTTTCCATTTAAGGTAATAATTGAAGATTTCCTTTTTAAATGCATTTATATTTTCAGTTAAATAAAAGTGGAAAACAAGAAATAATAATAGAAGGAGAATATAATCATGGCAAAAAGCATGAAGGTGGTATATGAATGACGGATACTTGGGAAATGTTGTACGGTACCGATTAAAAAGCAGCTTGGGTTTGAATCTTAGCTTTGCAACTCCCTTGCTGTGTAATTTTAGGCAAGTTACTTAAGATCTCTGTGCCTCGGTTTCCTCATTTGTAAAATAGTGGTAATGATGGTATCTACTTCAAAGGGTTATTATGAGGATAAAGGGGTTATTACAAGTAAAACACTAAAATGGTATATGGCATATAGCAAGAATTCCATATAAATTAGTTATTACTAGTGAAATTACTAGTATTTTATAAATATATCTGGGTAAATAATGATCTATTCAAACTCGATCCTCTGGCCTGTGGATTACACGATAAGGTAGAGATTTCTTCATGGGCTCATGTATAGGTGAAAGGAAAAGCTCCTTCTGTTTTCCTTTAATTAAAAATGCAGCCAATTAAGGAGGGTTTTAAACCCATGTGATTCCCTGGAAGCCAGAAAATCAAGTGCAGTGTCTTGAATTCCATTATAGTTTCCTTTCCTCTCTACTTAAAGATCCCAATATTTCAATATACTAAGAGTTAAAAAAGAGGCTGCCATTCCTTATCCATATGGCACCAACCAAAATGTAATTACAACCAGGCACACGGGTCCTCCAACCAACATTTTAACATTCTGCCTCATTATGCAGCATCCCAAGAACTGCTCTCTTTTCGTAAATATTGCTCCAATAAATGAGTTTTTGTTTAAATTATAACCATTCTACATGCAATGACTTTTTAAAAATCTGCTTGAATATTGCTATGATCTGAATTTTGTGTCCCCCCAATATTCATGAAATACCAAAGATGTCGGTATTAGGATGTAGGGCGTTTGGTAGGTGCTTAGGTCATGAGGGTGGAGGATAGGATTACTGCTCTTATAAAAAAGAGGTTCCAGAGAGCTCCTGAGCCCTTTCTACCATGTGAGGATACAAGGAATGTCTGCACCAAGGAGAGGATCCTCACTGGACCCTGCCGGCACCCTGATCTCAGACTTCCAGCCTCCAGAACTGTGAGAAATAAATGTCTGTTGTTTATAAGCCACCATGTTCGTGGTATGTTGTTATAGCAGCCTGAATGGACTAAGACAAATAGAAAAGCAAATGGACATCACTTATCTTTTTCTTCATATGATTTTCTCTGACCTTGGCTTCCAGGGGAATTCCTCCCTTTGTTTATGTAGTTTAGTGTGACTCCCTTGAATGAATCATAAAATGTAGTGGGAGAATCACTCTCAATTAACGTCCTGTGCCTTCCTCACCCCACTCCAGTTCAAGGGGAAGAACAAAGCACACTGCTCTGTGACACTAGGTTAGCGACCCACACGGTTCAGCCAAGCTCTGAGTTCACTCTCTGCAGCTAATACGGCTTCTTGAACAATGAACTTGAGTGAGTTGCCCCACCTAATCTCACAACTTATCTCCACTAGAACCCAACTAGTCTCAAAAAAAAAGACGAAAAAACGAAAAGAAAAAGAAAGGACCCTGTAACTAATGTGAAGGAAAATGCTTAACAATGAAATTAATGCTGATTGCAAATGTAACCTTCAAGATGCACAGACCCCAGTAATCCCTCAAAGAACAGAGAATACAATCTGATTGCTTTTGAATGTCAAATGCACCTGCAAGAACTAGGTATTTAAATTGTCAGGGCAGGCTCTGTACTAAGAATCCAAACTTAATTTTAAAAACCTAAGTCATGTTCCCATCCCTCTCAATTCTGTCAGAATTAGACCTTTATTTCTCTCATTTTTAAGTGATTCACACTTCAGAGGCAATTCTTCAGCCTGACTGTGAGATAGGACCAGCCGCCTGGTGCCTGGGTGCAAACCTCGGGTCTGCAACACCTTGGTTTGTTACTTAACCTTTTCATGCCTCAGTAGCATCAACTATGAATGGGATCATCAGAGCACCTACCTCACAGGTTTGTGGAGAACTGCACCCAGCACAGGGTTAGTACCATGTCAGCGTTAGGTATTATGAGCAATGGTCGTATGTGACTTTCAGACAATTTCTTGAATACACTGAGATAGGGATCACCATGCACCCTTTCAATGGGTGAGGTGACTGCACGTTTCAGAGGGCTATAACATGCCCAACATCACAGAATGTATTGTCAACCTGGCTCTCTTGCTGCTAGGTCTGACCATGTGACCACATACTGGCCAATGAAATATAAATGGAAGTGTTCTATGGAATTTCCAGGAAGGCTGCAGAAACTGAGGGAGCTGCCTCCACTAAGGGGCCTCCCTTCTGTTGCCCATCTGGACTGCAGACATGGTGGCCAAAACTAAACTGGCCTCAGAGTGACCTTGAAAATGGAAGCCACAGGATTAGGAGGATGAGACAGAAAGATAGGAACCTGGACTCTTGACAATACTGTGAAATCACAGAGGGCCTAACTCTGAATATTTTTGCATGAATTTTCACTGTTATATTATATTTTATGTCACAGTCACTTTACATTTCTGCTATAGATGGCCCAAACTATCCTAACTGATATATCCAAGAAATAGAGATCCTCAGAATACACTTTTAGAAATCCCTGACCTTACAGCTTCCTAGACTTCTCATTAGTGCCATACACCCAATTTTGAAAAAGTATTTTTTTTCTACAGAAAAAGAGGCATTACTTCTATTCAGATATAAAGAAATGTGACCTAACTTGCTCTTCTCCAACAACGATGAACACCCACTTTCCTAAACACCCACCTTGCTTGTGGGGCTTTAGATGATTATAATAATCATTTACTGATGAAAAGCAGAGACCCAAATATTAGGAAGTAAAACTACCTAGTGAATTCTGCCCATGCACTTACCCCCCTCCCCGACCCTGCCCTGCTCACTGCATCATTCAGTGAAGGAAAACGTACCTGGCTTCCCATCATGACTTTCCCACGTGGCTCCTCCTTAAACATCCAATTACAAAGAAATTTATTTGTTTCAGCTTTTTCCTCAGGGAAATCCAGAAATTAAATCACTTCGCCAACAAGGCCAGGAAAACAAATCATTTGTGTTGTGGCTGAGCCATAAGGCTCGCTTCTTAAACACAAGCAGAGTCTGCCCAGCTTTGCTCTCACAGAGCCATTTGGGAGACGAATTTTATGGCAGCAGCTGAAATGTTTCTACCAAAACAACACCTACACTGTGCTAGAGTTATTTTCAGAGGAGAAGGTTTCCCCTACTGCTGTTTAAATTGTGAAAATGTGTAGTTGGAAGCGTAGGCGCATGTGAGTCTGGGGCTGCAGCCCTGGTGGGGGAACTTAGCTGCCACTCCTTGAATGGGTGACCTTGGGCAGATCATTTAACCTCCTTGACCTCGGGTCCTCACCATTAAGTGGGACTCCTAGCACCCAGAGAGTTGTCCTGAGAACTGATGAGATAATGCATGCTTAGCCCCGTGTCTACATGATAAGTGTTCAAAAAGCAAGGGCTGTATTAATGCCTATCGAATTTGATGCTAAATACCTGAATACCTCAGAAAATAAAGATATAAGAACCTATGGGGGACTTCCCTGGTGGCGCAGTGGTTAAGAATCCACCTACCAATGCAGGGTACATGGGTTTGAGCCCTGGTCCAAGAAGATCCCACATGCCGCAGAGCAACTGGGCCCATGTGCCACAAGTACTGAGCCTGTGCTCTAGAGCCTGTGAGCCACAACTACTGAAGCCTGCACACCTAGAGCCCGTGCTCCACAATAAGAGGAGCCACCACAATGAGAAGCCTGTGCACCGCAACATAGTAGCCCACACTCTCCGCAACTAGAGAAAAGCCCACACGCAGCAACGAAGAACCAATGCAGCCAAAAATAAATAAATAAATATTATTTTAAAAAAAAGAAGAACCTATGGGTAAGCCATATTTAAAGATACCACATTAACATTAGTATAAAAATATAAATGTGTTTAATAGTGTATGTGCAGAAGCCACAGCACCTTAGTTACCCACAGGCCACTTATGCAGGTTTTCCTGGACTCTCTAGGATGGGGTCATGGACAGGAAGTCAGGAAAAACTCTCCAAATACCTAATTAGGTATCATAAAGTCCACTTATTGGACTAATCCACTTATTGGCTAATCCATCAATAATGATACTTACTATTGTTGAGACTTCACCAAGTACTAGGCACCAAACAACACACTTCTCATGGATTAGCCATTTATCTTTCACAACTGCACACATAGAAACGTGTGGTGGACAGTGATGCAATGACCAGACCACTCCGGGGACTGAAGAACTGATTCCCCTGCTACTCCGAGAGCTGCGACATAATGTAAAAAACTGCCCTCAACTGAAGAAAGCTGCTCTGCCCAAGGTCAAGCACCATCCCCTGTCAGCGGCCTCCAGTAGTCAACATCAGTGAATAAAGGCCCGACCCGCTTTAGAGCTCCCTGCGGGGTTGACTGAGGCTGCTGTTAAGACTGCATCGCAGCCCAGCTTCTCCCTCTGCCCAATCTCACATCCTTCCTTTCCCCTCCATAGGTGTTGCCCTTAAGAGACAGCATAGGTACTGCAATTACTTTCATCTTTCAGATGAAAAGAGTGGGTCTCAGAAAGGTTAAGAAAGTTGCCCAGTCACACAGCCAATGAGTGGTCTGGCTGGATTGGAACCCATACATTGTACTGCCAGAGCCCAGGCTCTAGATTTTTCTGCTCTAGTGCTCAGTCAGGTTTGCATATTTACGTCCAATAAAGTAAACTGGTTAAGCTGGCTGGTGTCCTCAGAGTAGATGGCAAGAAGCAAATTAGAATGAGAGACAGCTGCAAGAGCAGGCAACCTCTGTTATCTGTCAAAACAATCCGAAAACAGAAACTACTCCAGATCTTTCAAGTCAAGAGCATGGTTACAGAGTGATGGAATGGCTAGGAGGCCACAGAGGGAACAGGGAGGCAGCCCAGAGACCAGCACCTGTGGAGAACTGCTAGCTTGCCTAGGCAGGAAGGATGATGGAAGGAAGAGGTGTTATCAGAGCCCAGAGACTGGGGACAACCAGCAAGACTAGAACAGGATAGGCTGCTGTGGAAAAAGAAGTTTGGTGGGAGCAGAAGCTATGGAAGAGACACAGCTGTTTCTAGAGATACCAAAGAAAGCAGAAAGGGGCCCGGAGAGATACCCTTACGTCTCCCCTTGGACACCAGAGGGCAAGAGAGCCTGGGAAATATGGTTCCTTGCAACATGGAGCGGAACAGCAAACAGTCAAGAATGGATCTGAGAACAAATCTATCTGAGCAGCCCCAAAATACAGCTAATCAACTGACAATAAGGAAGTATGGAGAAACACTCTGAAAATAAAATACAAGAATTTAAAAAGTCGGACTTCCCTTGCGGTCCAGTAGTTAGGACTCCACGCTCCCACTGCAGGGGGCCTGGGTTCCATCCATCCCTGGTGGGGGAACTAAGATCCCACAAGCCTTGTGGCACCACCAAAAAAAAAAAAAAAAGAATTTAAAAAGTATGTCTGTCAAAACTCAGTTTGATGGCAAGTAGTCCAACATACTCCAGCAGTCCTTAAGCAAACACAAATAATAACAATAGAAAATGCCTTTCACTACATGGCTCTTTACAGGCACGTTGCTGTATTACCACACAGTTCAATAACTGATGTCTAAATGGGTGCGAAGTTTCCGTTGTTTTCTGTTTAGTAAATCAGGGGAATATACGTAATATTTGTGGAAGTATTTCCATCATAAAAATATCTAGTTCATTTGATAATGCTTAACTGGGTAAAATTTCATGAGCAAAATTTGATTTATATAGAATAAATTGTTCCCCACCCCTGTCGGCTAAATTAGGTGTTAATGTAGCTCCTATTCTGGAAGGCTAGATCTGCCTTCATGATTCTATCTGCTGTTTGACAAAGCAGGAGCTAGAACACAAATTCTTTCCTCTCTTCTCGGAAGTCCTCTGCAGCAGAAATCCTTGGGAGTGTGGAGGGAGCAGAGGAGAGAAAACCCCGAGAACAAAAACATATCACCAAGGATTTCCCATCAGTGCTTGCTTCAGCAGCACAAATACTAAAATGAGAACAATACAAAGGTTAGCATGGCCCCTGTGCAAAGACCACGTGCCAATTTGTGAAGCAGTCCTCATTTTGCTTTCCTTTTCTAATGTTCACAGGTGGGGAAACAAAGGCTGTAGTAAGGGAAATGACTTACCCAACCGAGGGCCCTTCCCACTTCAAACCACACCCCACTTTTCCTCTGAAAAAAAAACAAAACAAAACTCCAGTCACAGTATTCAGCAACTCAGTTTTTAACTATCTACTTTGTCCTTCCAAAGACATCTATCATCTATTTTAAAAATTACTTTTATTATAGTCCCTCCAGAAGGAATGTGATTTGTTCACATACAATGATTGCAAACACAATTTCAGCCCCTTCCACCACCTCCCCTTCACCCCAAACACAGTTTCTTTGAGGTTATTAAAACCCAATGAGATTAAAGGAACATCAGGGTTCCAGGCTCAGCTTGGCTTCTAGCTAGCTGAGTAGTTTTAGGCTGGCCGGTTAACCTCTCTGAGTCTCTGTTTATTCATTTCCAACATAATGCAACTAGAACTAGCTGATGACCATAATCCTTTCAGCCCTGAAATGATTCCACAGAAAGAAAATAGAAGTCCTGTGGGGAACCAGATGAACACTCTCTCACTTGACCTGGGCCAGGCATCTATCTGTGAGATTGCTTATCAGAACTAAAAGTACAGTCTGTGGCCATGGCATAGTGAAAAGTCTGACCTCATTCCTCACCCTCAGTTGACTGTGATCTCAACAGGCAATTCTCAAGTTGGGTTCCAGGGTCTGACTGCAAACAGAGCCTGAGTCTCCTCCTTCCCTGTATCTACATTCTGCTATGTAACCTTGCAGTGTCCTCCTACTCTAACTGGCCGTGTGACTCCCTTGACCAATGAGATATTAACACGATGCAAGCAAATGCTGAAAAATACACGCACTGCTGGCATCGCTCTCATTCTTGCTCCTCTGTCATGGCCAGGAGAACATGCTAGGTCTAGCGTGCCTCAGAATGAAAGCCATATATAGCAGAGACAAGTGACCCCCAGTCTTCCTAGCTAAAGCTATCCTAGATCATTCAACAGCCAGCTGAACTCCCGGACATGTGAGCAAACCCAGCCCAGATCAGAAGAGCTGCCTGCCCAATCCACACCTGACCAGAGAGAGACACGTGAGTGAGATTAGCTGGAATCAGCCAAGTCCAGATCAAGATCAGCTGAACTCCCCAAACTTGCAAGCTGAATACAGTTTTATTATTGTATTCCACTGAGATGTTATAGTTGCTTGTTACGCAGCATTACTGTGGCAATGGATAACAAGCTCTCAGCCAGACTATAATGACTATTTCCAGAGTGAAGCTTCCTTAGCGGTGAAACAAGTGTGGCACACGCTACATGCCTTAATCATAAAGGTTCACAACAGACATGAATGCTTTCAAGGCTCTAAGAAGTCCCACAGTAAAGAAGTTTAACTTTGTCTAACTCATGTTTTCCTTAACCTATTTTACCAGGGACCCCCAAGTATGATTCGCTAATCAAATTCTCCCCCAACCTTAGATCCCAAGTCTGGGTCGAGCCTCTACCCAATCTTTTTGGGGTTAAGCCATGTATTTTGTTGTCTCTTCCAAGGTACTTAGTGGACCCTTCAAAAACAAATAAACAAAACAAAAAACTTAAAAGTATTTTGAAACTATGAAAGCTTATATTGTTTATAACCCAAGTCTAATTATAAATAAAGGGGAATATTCTGCAAATATCCAAAACCCATACATAGCCTCAGTCTAATTCCAACTTGCTCTATTAAAACTTGAAGAAAGCCTAAGACTGACCTTGCCATTCCCTCCTTAACATTCTTGAAAGGCAACCCACTGCAATCCTCTTGTCGTGGTTCACAGCCTTTGATGATCAGGGCCTTTGATGATCAATCTCCTCTCCCGCTATTCTTCCTTCCCTCTATCTCCTTCCTAACGTATTACTACTCTCTGGTCTACATGCTACCCATGCTCAACTACTTTCAATTCCATCAAATGGCCATGAGCTACACTCTCCAGAACTTGGTCCTATTTGATGTGAACGTGAATTATGCAGCTTTGAAATAATATATTAAAAACATTAATATGGTCTCACATTAATTTGAATCAATGTTAAATCCACCCAAAATGTTAAAATTCTTCAAGAATTGTAGTTTCGAAGCTGGCCCAGACGAGGGAACGCTAAACTCTGTTTACGAAGTGGCCACAGGGTGGCGCCATATTAGCTGATAAAAGGAAATATCCACCATCTTTTGTCAGAATTATTCTTCAATTAGGGAAGTTCTGAATTTGCAAGGACTTCAGAAACACAACTCTTCTTCTGGAAACTCTTCTTCACCTCTTAACCATACCCAAGACCAAACACACAGTGTTCATCCAGCTAAACTTCAATTCATCCTTCCTGTATCAGTAGAGACAGTACTTCTTCCCTGAAACTTTCCCTGAAACCCCTAAAAACAGGTGATAACATCCTCCCATGATTGAATTTGCCTGATTTTAACATTTTTCCACTATAAATGCCTATCATTAGGTCTACTCTCCTTCATGGGAGAGATCCTAGCTTGCCTGGTTCATAGTATATGATCAATGAATATAAGATGGGTTCGTGTGTGGACAGATGGAATGGATGGATAGATGATGGATGGATGGGTATATGGATGGATGGGTGGATGTATGGATGGATGGGTGGATGTATGGATGGATGGATAGATGGACAGATGTATGTATGGATGGATGGATGGATAGATGGATGGGTGGATGGATGGAGGGATGGAGAAATCAACAAACAGGATGGGCCACTGAATAAAACATGACTGATTTTTGCTGTATATTCTCTCCTTATCCCCTCCCCTGTCCAACATTAAGGGAAGATAATTACAAACACTAGGTAACAGTAGAGGAAAAAGAACCTTGATAATCTTATCAGTTGGATAAGAGAGATCATTATGAATTTAGAATTAAAACACAGACTTTTTGAAGTGAGGGCACTTGTCAAAAATACAACAGACAATCAGGAAAAAAATGGTAGGACACAGTAGTGTCTTTCTTTTCCTAATCAAAGAAACTCTACTGAAAATACACCTTTTATTTTTTGGATATAAACATTTTAACTCATTTGTTCAAAGTGAAGGACTCTCTCCAAGAACTGTGCTATGTAATGAATGTGACCTCTTCAATGGAAAAGATAAAGATGTAGGAAGGACTTTAGAGCTCCATGGGGTCAGATTTCCTGCTTCTCATCACAAAACTCACCAGAGAAATATTTTTGTTTCTCATTCACTTTCACCTTGGACACCAAAGTTCACTGTCTTGGTTACCCCATGAGTTGTCCTTTTCAATTAGGACAGAACTGAGTTCAAACACAGATAAGACAATTTAAAACCAAAAAAGGCTTGTCTCTGATGTTTCTTCTCGCATGCCTTTTGACCCCAGACCAAACACACCCAGTATATCTCTGGCACTTTTAGGCAGAGATAGGAAAATAGCTCTGCCATTGACTTAAACATCCCGCCAAATGATGCCAGGCAATAGACTTAGGGAATGTCACATGGACGATCATTGGGCTATGTGTGTGTACAGCCTCGTTCTCTAGGCTTTAATTTTATTTGAACTTTCTTTTGACCCTTTATAGACAGTGCACTTGAAAACAAGGGCTGCACAGTGTTTGCACCAGCCAGAAAAACCCCAAACAATTTCCTATGGATTGTTTTAACCCTCGAGTTAAGCAAAGGCATAATGTTCTCCAAGGCTGCTGTTCTCCAAGTTGCCGTGTGCTCTATTTCCCTACTGTCTGAACTCCCTTAAAAGGCCCCACCTAAAAATATAAATAAGAACCTGGCCCTTTAGTCATATCATCAACAAACCACATGAATGTTGGCAGCAGGGGACACCATCACTGGTCCTCCCAAATCTCAACCTTCAAGATGCGGTAACAGCTCAGCTTCTTGGAGCTGCTCTGTCCTTCAGAAGCTTGTTAAACTTTCAAGAACTCATTCGGGTCTCCTACAGCCTATTTTTCTGCATGCATTCCTTCCAAAGACATATGCATCCCCTGGGAAGAGATGAAAGTGATACCAAATAAAACAAAAGCAAACTTCAGAGGGATCTCTCAAGTAAATGTTCCCAAATAAAGAACAATTTCTGCACATTGTTCTTCCCTTTCTCTCTTTAACCCCCTCAGTCTTTCAAGGTTGTTTATTTATTTATAAAAAGCACCCACCAGGTAACAAAATCAAGATCCCTTTTGCGGAAGGAAGCCCAGGCAGCTGTTTCCCAGAGACCATGAACTATCGTCACCAGGTCTCCCAGAGGCACAACTGAATCCACCCTGTGCTTCTTGCCTATGCTGTTCCTTACTTGGCCATGAACAGTTGCAGTCAGCCCCAGCAGCTTCTGCACCCTGTATAGTATAATCTCCTAAAACATCAGCTGAGAGTTTAGGGGCCAAATTTTAAAATAGCATCCAATTAATAATCCTAGTAATAATGAAAGAATTGCCAAACTGCTCTGTTAATTCTGAAGCACAAGTGGAAGTTCAGCTAAATGAAGTGAAATTATTCCTCCACACCCCTCCCCACATCACCATTTAAAGGTTCCATTTAGTAATGGAAATTTCTGGAACTAGATAATGCAACATGTTAGCATTTTTACTTTTTAGGTTCTATTCACTTATTCAACGTTTACTGAGTGCTGACTATCCCTGGATATGAAGATAAAAATTATTGACAGCTGATCTCAAAGATGTCACAAAAATGCCACTCAAAAAAGAAACTGCTAACAGACTTTTGTTCATTCACCTAACAAGTGATCACTGAGTCCCTGGTGCTGTGCAGGCACTGAGGCTGCCATGGTGAGTGATACAGACAGAAATCCCTGCTCTCATGGAACCTCCCTTCTGGAGAGGCAGACTGGCACACAGATAAGTAAACAGTCTGGGTATTAGAAGACACTAAAGGCTGTGGAGGGAAAAAGGTAAAGTAGGGCAGCAGGCCCAGAGTGAAAGTCAGGGGGATGGCCATGTTAAACAGGAGGGTAAAGAAAGGCCCGACTGGCAAAGATTGGAAGGAGGCGAGGGAACAAGTCCTATTTTATATATAGTAGTATACTATAGTATATATAGTATCTGCTAATCCCAAACTCCTAATTTATCCCTCTCTCCTTTTCCCCTTTGATAAGCATAAGTTTTTTTCTATGTCTGTGAATCTGTTTCTGTCTTGTAAATAAGTTGATTTGTATCACTTTTTGTAGATTTCACATATAAGTGATATCATACAATGTTTTTCTTTTTCTGACTTACTTCACTTAGTATGATAATCTCTAGGTCCATCGACATTGGTGCAAATGAGATTATTTCATCCTTTTTTATGCCTGAGTAATATTCCGCTATATATATATGTATCACATCTTCTTTATCCATTCATCCGTTGATGGACATTAGGTTTCTTCCATGTCTTGGCTATTGTGAATAGTGCTGCTATGAACACTGGGGTACATGTATCTTTTTGAATTAGAGTTTTCTTCTTTTCTGGATATATGCCCAGGAGTGGGATTGCTGGATCATATAGTAGCTCTATTTTTAGTTTTTTTAAGGAACCTCCATACTGTTCTCCATAGTGGCTGCGCCAATTTACATTCCCACCAGCAGTGCAGGAGGTGAACCCTATTTTGTACACTTCCCTCCCTCTCAGTTTCTTCTGCCACCACTGTGGTGTCAACCACTACAACCTTCCAGGCAGTCTCACTGGCTCCAACGTCTCCCTCATCAAAACCCCCTTGCTAATTGTGATCGAAATAACATTCTGAAAGTAGAGGTTTTATGATGTGACTTCCTCTGCTTGCAAGCATTCAGCACCTGCAACTTGGCCTCCAAGGGTCTCACCCAAAGGCTAGGGGTCTCTTCATAGCCCTCCATTCTCCAACTTCTCATCCCTACCCTACAAGGCCTTCACTCCCTCTGGAGTGTGAAAAGGGCCTTCTTGCTTTTTCTCTCACTTTAACTTTCACACATGGGGCTTTCCCAGCCTGTAAGGCCCTTTCTCTCTCTCCCTTCTGTGCAAACTTTCCTAAATCAACTCATCCATGGGGACTAGCTCAAATTATGCTCCCCTTATAAAAACACACCGTAACTACCCCAGCCCCTATTCAGGTCAGGTCCTATTATGGCCCTCTTTATCTGACTCTCTCATTATTAGGACCTCATGACACAGGTGCATGCCATATTTCCTGGGTAGGTACAAACTTCATGGTCATGGACCAACTTGTATTTCTTTACACCTGCCACTGAGATACAAAATTCAATACATATTTACTGAATTAAATTATTTCAGTGAAATAGATTAACTGAAACAATGTCACCTTCCATCTTAGTCTCTGAAAGTGTGGAATTGAAAACCTCTAGAATTCAAAAGGAGACAGAATCTTTGAATAAAACAGAATCTGAGTTATTTCTTACTCTATCTTTCTATTTCTCTTCTGCCATTTTTATTATTTGACTCACTTTGTTTTTAGATAGTGTGCAACAGAAGAATTGGACAAAAAGTTACGGCTGGGGTTATCTTGAGATTATGCTCCCAGCATATCACATCCCAAATTGTAATCTAACCGATATTTGACTTACAAACAAGACACTGGCCTAATGGGAGAGTAAG
Source organism: Monodon monoceros (assembly GCF_005190385.1). Classification (NCBI taxonomy): domain Eukaryota; kingdom Metazoa; phylum Chordata; class Mammalia; order Artiodactyla; family Monodontidae; genus Monodon; species Monodon monoceros. The sequence continues at coordinate 35,323,881 of NW_021703769.1, read as the reverse complement.
CAGGAATGGAATGCACAGCTCTGGCCCCACAAAGTTTGGCCACCACTGAGATCTCTGAGTACAGAACTGGGGCCACACAGGGCTAGAAGCAAAAAGAAAAAGAAGTTGGCTTTTCACCAGGCACTTATGAATCAATTTCCAAGCAGGAATTCCTGCTACATTTCAGAAACTACCACACAGCCTCCACTAGCATGCCTTAACAATAGGACTTCACTGACTCCTAAATCACCATGGGGGGGGGGGGGGGGGGGGCCCCCCCTGAGAAATGCTGTCCTTGTAGTCCCCAAAACAGACTGCTCTTAACTTCTCTCATCAAGACAAAGCTTCTCTCCACTTACTCCTTCTTCAAGGCAACTACCTCCAAGTTTTAATTCATGCAAACAAGTAGTTGCCAGCACCCAACCTGAGCCTGAGCCACGCACAGTCACTGATGCCCCGAGGACAGACACGCGCCTTTGTCTCTAAAGCCCACAGTGGGAGGCAGATGGTGATCAAGCAGACACACAGGTACACAATTACAAACTCTGATTAGTGTGATGAAGGAAACTGAGATGGAACAGGGCATGAGACTTAATCCAAAGGCTTCCACACTCCTCTGAGGAAGTGACACTTGAGCTGAGATTTGAAGAGTAAGTTAGAAGCTAAATGACAGATGGGGAGAGAGAAGAGACGCTTCTTGTCCAGGGCCGTGGAAGGACAGAGGGCAGGAGGGAGAACAGTGCACAGGAGTAACTTAAAAAACAAAACAAAGCAGGGAGGGGATGACTCAAGAAGTCAGAAGGCAGGTCAAGCAGAGCTTTGTGGAACATAGAAAGAAAAGAACTCTCTAGCCTCGGAGGGATGGGCAGGACCTGAGAATTCCTTCAAATCCCCCTAATGCTCTCATGTGCCATTGCCTACTCTGACCGCAGTACCCGTGACATAACCCATCCCACCTCAACCCTTCAAAGAAAATCCTCAGTAGCACAAGACTTGGCCCTCTCAACCCATCGATGACTGGACAGCCAGCAACCAATATGAGTGTCTCTTGGAAGCATCTGAACTTGGGAGCATTTGAACCTGGGAGCTCTGCAGACACAGAGGCTATATAGCCAGTTGGTGATGAACACTGAACTAAAAAGCTTCCATGCAGTAGGGCCTGAGGGACATGTTGGGCATATTGAGTCCCATACAAAAGAAAAAGAAAAGTATTTGTAAATTGTTCATCACTCTTCCCAAGTCTATTTCCCCTCTCTGGAAAGCTAGCCCTGTGACTGCTTTGGCCAACAGAACACAGTGGGAATGGTCACCCAGGACTTCTGAATCCTGGCCTTCAGGGCTCCGGAAACTTCTGCTTTTGCACGTATGTAATGCTCCCTCTTGTCATCCGGCCCCCAGGCTGAGAGAAGCCCAAGCCACATGGACAGGAAGAGCACGCAGGTGCTCCATTGGCATCCCAACTGGGCTCCCATTCTACAGCCAGCATCAACTGCCTGCCACGTGGGAGTGTCAGGTTGAATATTCGACTCATTTGAGCCCCCAGATAACTAAAGCCCCAGCGACACCATGTGGAGCAGAAGACCCACCCAGCTGAGCCCAGTCAGACTCCTGAGGGATACTAAACGGTAGTGGTTGTTTTAAGCCAATAAGTTTTGAGGTAGTTAAAGCAAGAGATAACTAAAGCAGAAATAGAGCAAGGTAGCAAATAAAACCAGGAAAGAATGAAGCAGAGATGCAGCCCCTGCATGACAGGGGAGTTCAAGCTTAATTCTGGGCTTTCCCACTCTAGTTCCATGACACTTGATCAGACTTTGTTCCTATCTCTGTAATCCACAAATCTAAACTTCTTGACATTAAATGGTGTTTAACATGACCAGCTTAAGGGCTTTCTGTTCATAAAGGCTTTAGCTATAATACCCCCGTATTACAGTCACCGTTTTGTTCATGCCTCTGCAGAGGAATTCTTATTTATCAGTGTCCCATGAAGTAACCAGCACTCGTTACTGGTTCACTGTCTACAACTATGGAATTGATAAAACAGTCTTCACCAATTCCCTGCCTTGGGATATCAAGATTACTAATCCTAAAGGTTTAGGGACAAGAATAATTAGAAGGAATAAGGCTCAAGTATCTCTTATGGCAGGGGTGTCAGATATGTTCTACTAAATGGGTGATCGTGAAATATGGATGCTAACATAAGCATTAGTAATTGAAAAGGTAATCCACCATATTTCCATATTTTAGGTAAATCTAAAGTGATACAAGGTAATTCTGTCATGATAAATTTGGTGTAAGGGAGCACAAATCTGAGCAAAGGTACGTATTGATAGAAGACACCAATGGCTCTATCTCCCTCCTTTGAGACGCTCATGAATTAGAAACATGCATTGCTCAGTATTTAGAACATGTGCTCCATGAGGTCTAGCAATATATTAACACCCAAAGATTCTTAACTACATTGTTTTTGTTTTGTCTTCATCCCTAATATGTTTAGAGTATATGTGCCGTCTATATTATTTTAAGTGATTAGATTACTATTCTATCCCTTGGTCTCAAGTCCAGGCACTCCTCCAAAGGCTACCAGCATTTTGGTCAAATCATCGTATGCCTCATTGATTCTCCAGCCCACGAGGAAATTCCATACCTTCTTCCATACCATCTCCCCTTCTCTCCCTGGGAATCTCACTATCATGCTTCAAGACCCAACTCAATGTCACTGGTTCTATGAAGCATTATCTGACACTCCCAAGCTTAACTACACCCTCACTGAGATACACATAATACTTTGTAGATGCCTATACTACTTAAAATATTTATCGTAATTATCTGTTTGAACATCTATTTTCCCAACTACATTGTGATTTCCTTGAAAGCAGTGATCAAATACTATTCATTACAGACTCCATGGTGCTTAGCAAAGGGCCGGAATCACAAGAGGCCCTCTGTAAACACGTACAGAGTGAGTGCTTTCTGTTGCTATAGTGCCTTACTCCAAGCTGCTTGAAATGCCTTTCACACCAGCTTTTAAAAAAAATTTCCAAAAAGTGGATTATAACCCATTAGAGGGATGAGGAATAGAAGGAATTAGGAGGAAATGACTTATTTATCTAACATTAAAATACACGAGGGGTCGCAGGGCGGAGGGAAGAGCGAGCGAGCGGGCGGGCGAGCGAGCGGGCGGGCGGGCGGGCGGGAGGCACCGTCTCCAGAAGCGGAGGAAGGAGCTGCGAGCAGACGCCGAGAGGCTGCGGAGCCCGCGACGACCGAGCCGGCGAGTAGCCGCCGCGCCTATGGCGGCCCCCAAGGACACCCACGAGGACCACCACACCTCCGCCGAGAATGCTGACGAGTCCAACCATGACCCCCATTTTTTGCTAATAGTTTCTCTTCCCGAGCAAGAAATTAAAACGCTGGAAAAAGATGAAGAGGAATTTTTTTAAAAATGCAGGCCAAGCTGTTTTGGTTCGCTTCGGAGAATGACCTCCCGGGGTGGAAGGAGAGGGGCACCGGGGACATCAAGCTGCTGAAGCACGAGGAGAAGGGGACCATCCGCCTCCTCAGGCGCAGGGACAAGACCCTCAAGATCTGCGCCAACCACTGCATCACGCCGGTGATGAAGCTGAAGCCGTACGCGGGCAGTGACAGCGCCTGGGTCTGGAATACCCACGCCGACTTCGCCGACGAGTGCCCCAAGCAGGAGCCATTAACGCGGAGAATGCGCAGAAATTCAAAACGAAGTTTGAAGAATGCAGGAGAGAGGCTGAAGAGAGAGAAAAGAAAGGATCTGGCAAAAATGAGAGTGCCGAGAAAGTAGCTGAGAAGCTAAGAAGCTCTTTAGGTGAAAGAGGGCAAGGAGCCCGAGGACCAGACCACGGAGGCGCAATGGGTCGTGACCCGTTGTGTCCTTTGTCCCTGTCTTTTCCCTTTTTCTTTTTTTTAATTTGCCCTGCCCCTTCTTTTTGGTTTGTTTTTATTCTGTTTTGGTTTCACAAGGGACTTTATATAAAGAACTGACTTCCAACAACAACAAAAATACATGAGAGAAATCTCTGAAATTTCCAGATGGGTAGATCCCCTTCACCCTTCTGTTTCTATGAATTACCTATTATTCCATCTGATAGAGTCAGATACATTATAATTAACTGCATACATGGTCCTAATAAGGCAGAGCTTCTGATTTTCAAGTCACTACTCAGAGGAGACCAAACAAAAAAGTTCACCAATTACAACGTAAGGCAGCCCTCCAAAAAGTCTTCTTTAATAAGCACCGCTTCTTTTGTTAATGCATCCTACCTGCTGAGTGTCCTTAGGGCTCAAGTACAATTTACACTTCATTATCTTATATCTTCACACCGTCTCTAGCTGTTTCATCTCATCCAATTCTGTCTGGAGAGCAAACTCTTCAAAATGGTGTCTCAACCAAGGTCCCAGCAGGAGACAGACGGAACACACACAGGAGACAGCTGAGGGCATTTAGTAAGGGATTATTTACCAGGTGTGGGCAGGGCTTGAGGAAGACAACCAGGGAATCTGAAGAGCCCTAGGCCAGAGGGGCAGGAAGACAGAGCCACTGGAACGCAGTGAAAGTGCTGTGGCTACAGGAGGGGTTGCCAGACAGACTCTGTGGCTTCCGGGAGGACGACAGAGACAACCATCAGCCCAGTGTCAAGAAGAAACCTGGGGGGATAGAGGCTGACCTCATGTTCCTCCTCCATCCAATCTTCTGCTCTAGCCTCCCACTTCCTGAATCCGTCCAGACGCCTGAGGGCAAGGAAGCCCATCAACGCAGCATCTAATGCTCCATCTGCAGACATGAGCACATGCAGAAGGTGGAGCGCAGATCAGGAGGGCCAAACAGAGACTATCCAACACTGATGGTATCACAGGCAGTACCTACTTCTCAGCCCCACCTACCCCCTACTAGAGCACTAGGCGCGCAGATGGTAAGAACAGAAAAGAGCCAAGACAGGATGTTTGTCGGAATCGCACTGTGTGTAGGAACCTCCACTTACACCCATTTCCATTTCCTTGTGAGCCTGCAGAAGTGACCCCTCCACAGCCCCTCAGCACTCAACTCCCACACACACCGACGAGGCCTTACTCTAGGTCCCGAGACTCTGATGGTGGGCTTTTCATCAAGTGCCTACAAGTAAGACCTCCAACAAATAGCCCAGCTCTTCACCCCTGCAGAAGACTACTGTGAAGCCTATTCTACACCGCCTCCAAACACAGTGCTCTGCAGACAGCACTCCGTTGCCCCCAGTGGGATCAACCTGGGGGTCCACACACCCTATATTGGCTGCATTTCCTTCCTTATCTCACATCCCCACTCCCCTACTTGTGATTCCTGGGACTGTCTGACAAGTAAGCTATTTGCACCCCAACCCTCATCTCAGGCCAGCTTTGGGAGAAGACAATCCACAACCCATGCCTCTGAAAACAGACTTATGAAGAATGTGTGAGAGTGTGGGCACATGTGCATGTGTGGTACTGGCCCTGCCTGTGGTTACTCTGCACCCAAGGAAAAATGTACTGAACTTGAAGTCAAACAATGTGACTTCTAAGTCTCCAACTTGGCCTTGAACTTGCTCTGTGAACCTTAGCAAATAACAACCTCCCCAGGCCTTGATTTCCTCATCTGTCCAATGAACTTAGATAAGAGGACCTTTAAGTTTCTCATCCAGCTTTAAAGTTTGCTAAAAATTTTCAGCAGTAAAAGGGACATAAATCATACAGCCCAACAGTGGACTGACACAAAATTCCACTCTTTGGTGTGTTTTCTTAAAGTTAGGTAATTCAGAAAAAGCAAAAAGCACTTTTGTATTACCATAAAAAAACTTTTATTTTTTAAATTTATTTTATTGAGGTATCGTTGATTTACAATGTGTTAGTTTCTGATGTACAGCAAAGTTATTCAGTTACACATACATAAGAAAATAACTTTTAGAAATTAAGAACTGAACCTGTCAACCAAATGGCCATTAGATACTAATTTAAGTCAAATTTCCTAGCTTTGACAGCATACGTATAGTCAATTATTCTTAAACTTATAAATCTTGTATAAACATCCATTGACCACCATCTTACTCCATTATAGGAAAAACCTATAAAAAATCAAGACTGGAAATTTTGTATAAAGTAAGCACCTCAAGAAATGGAGACCTGCTTTATAGTTGTGGTTCTGCCAAAACTTTGTCTCACTGAGCAAATCATTTCACTTCCTCATTCCCCACACCCAGTAGCACCTCCAAGAGGGGGACCTAGGGTCCTTCCATAAGCAGTGATCAACTGGTGAATTAAAGAAGGGCCCTCGGCTTTAGTTTTATTAAATGGAAAAAAAAAGGCATAATAGGGTTACACTATCTATACCATGTCAACACACTCTTCCTACTCTAACGTTCCCTCTTGAAATGAAACAGAATATAGTGACCTAAAATTCTGCACCTCAGAATGATTCTATTCTTCTCTTAAAGCTATTGCCTCTGCCCAGAGTGGCCACCCTAGAGCAGTGCTTACCTACTTAGTGGCAGAAGCCACTGGATCCCAAATTCCATAAACTGAATATTAAGGGAAAAAACAAAAACAAAAGTGCAGAGCTGGGCATGCAGTGCCATGGAATGAATGTTGTTTCTAGCTCTCATATTTAAGATAATGGCAAAAATCAGTCCAACCACTGGTCATGAGCAACACCGTTCTGACAGGTGATCAAGACCTTGTCTCAGTAATATCTGGAAACACATGACAAGCAAACAAAATGCCTGGAAGCAGGGTAGAAGGGAGCAGAGGAGGACATGGAGGGAGGAAGATGATAAGACAGCATTCAAAGGCTCTTTCAGGACTTCCATGCTGGCACAGTGGTTAAGAATCCGCCTGCCAATGCAGGGACATGGGTTTGAGCCCTGGTCCAGGAAGATCCCACATGCCACGGAGCAACTAAGCCCGTGTGCCACAACTACTGAGCCTGCACTCTAGAGCCTGTGAGCCACAACTACTGAGCCCACGTGCCACAACTAATGAAGCCCGTGCGCCTAGAGCCTGTGCTCTGCAACAAGAGAAGCCACTGCAATGAGAAGCGCACCACAAAGAGTAGCACCCTGCTCGCCACAACTAGAGAAAGCCCGCGTGCGCAACAAAGACCTAATGCAGCCAAAAATAAGTAAATAAAATAAATAATCTTTTTAAAAATAAAATATATAAGGAACTCAAATAACTCAGTAACAAAAAATAACCCAACTTTAAAAAAAAAAAAAAAGAAAGGCTCTTTCACTTCTTTTTCTTACCCAGCATATTCATAACAAATGCACCATCTGTAATAAAATGCAGAACCGGGCTTCCCCGGTGGCGCAGTGGTTGAGAGTCCGCCTGCCAATGCAGGGGAGACGGGTTCGTGCCCCGGTCCGGGAAGATCCCACATGCCGCGGAGCGGCTGGGCCCGTGAGCCATGGCCGCTGAGCCTGCGCGTCCGGAGTCTGTGCTCCGCAACGGGAGAGGCCACAACAGTGAGAGGCCCGCGTACCGCAAAAAAAAAAAAAAAAAGTGCAGAACCTGAGAGTACAGTAAGCCTTTTAGAAGGACTATTAGGACGATGGAGGGGTCTTCCTAGTTTTTCTCTTAGGCACAAAGAATTCAGAGTTTGTGGGTATGGGAAACAGAAGAGGGAGGGTACAAACCAAAAGGAAAGTTCTAATTTTGCATCTTTGTGGGCAGACTATCTAAAAAATGGTTTCCTTCCAATTTCCTCCAACACGAAGAATGGTAAGCTGCTTCTCTATGATATTTCATATGAGTTTCAAGGTAAAGGAGGAAAGGAGGAGTTTCAAGAAGGAAGAGGAAAGAAGAAAATGAAGTTACACAATGTCAATTACTAAAAAGTTAGATATTAAATTATCTTACAGCCAATATAAATTTAAACAAAGTTATAAATACTAATTTATTATTTATACAAAAATTGTTAAGAAATAGTAAATTACCAAAAAGAAAATTATTAAATTACTTTGGAAATATTAACATGAAGAGCTATAATCTACCTAATTGTCTACATCAGTGATTCTCAAAGATAACAGATTTACCTAGAAAACTTTCAGAAATTATGAAGCCTAGGATATACCAAAAACCAATTATATCAACAACTCTGGGGGGCTGGACAACCAACGACAGTATTTTTTGAAGCTGTACAGGTGACAGTGACAGGCATACAAGTTTGAGAACAGCTGTTCTACATCATGCTGAGTGAATGTTGATGTAACTTAAGGCAAAAGACAGGGGCTTGAATCAATCCTTCACTTCTCTAAAACCTTCCCTTCCCTGGTTCTTACAGGTGGGCATCTGGGGCACAAAGCTCATCTCCCCACTCCTCACATGCCTGAGGTTACCTCTCTACTCCCTCAAGCCACCTGAAATCAGATACTGATGCCTGTTATGGGGCTTATGGGGCAAAGAAGCCTGAGGAAGATCCCCCGGGAAGTGCAGTGACATTGAAATCATGTGCAGTGGGAACTGGTGACCACAGTGCCTTTGCAGGAAGGAGTCACACCCGCTAGCAAAGAAAACTTGCTGAGGGTGAGTCATGTACTGTTCTCAACGTGTGCAGCTCCACCCTCTTTTTCACTGGTTTTATTCAAACACTCATTCATTCACCCAAATGTTTACTAGACATGTGGTTTGGTCCTAGCTCACCTTGAATTCACAGCTTGAAGGGAAAACAGATTTCGAAAAATAACTGCAACTCAGCGTAGTTAGAAAAATGGAAGTGAGCAGAGTCATATGATAAAATACACAAAGAACAAATTACCTCTGGAGAAAGGGTTTTCCAGACTGCGGGAAAGAGTCACAAGGTGAGAAGATATGGAAACAGAAATCTATTTAGTACTGCATATGGAAAATGCACAAGCGATAAAAGGTCAGAGGTCAGTGTGAAGTCAGAAAGGGCACAACTATTTTGGCCTTACCCTAGAGCCAGTGACCACACTACTGACATTTTGGGCTGGATAATTCCTTATTGTGGGGGCCTGTCCTGTGATTGTGGGATGTTTAGCAGCATCCCTGGCCTCTACTCACTAGATAATAGCAACACCTAACACCCCCAATACAGTCATTAATGTCTCCAGACATTGCCAGATGTTCCCCAGAAGCAAAATCACCCTTAATTGAGACCCACCGTCCTAGAGGCAGTGTGGACCTACTGCATAGGCAGAACAAAGTCAGAAATTTGCCTTTTAGAAAAAGCAGTCTGACAGCAGTATGGAGAATGAAGTGGAGTGAGGGGACATAAACTATAAATTGAACCGGCAGATTTGTGTGCACATTTATAACCACTTTTATAAGGATATCAAAGAGTCCACCCTCTCAATGGACCTACTTTATACAATAGACTTTCAAAGAAGAATCAAGTGAAGTTTTTTGTTATGTTAACTGTTGTTACAATATGAAAACTTCCCAAAGTTAGCCTCTGGGTGGTGGGATTCTGGGTGATGGCTCTTTTCTTTATACTTTTCAGTATCTTCCACAACCTGAATGAATAAAAGAGCAATTACTTTTCAAGGTACCTTCCTCAGGTATACCCTTCGTGGAAATAAAAATATTGCATGCATAATACTCAGCTGCAATGGTGGAAGAAAGGATCCCACAATATCTAACTCACACACACATGCACACACACACACGAACACACACACACATACATACACACATATACATGCACATGCATGCCTACCCTTGCTCACTGTACTTCTGAAGACATCACAGCATCACAGCATTATGAAATGCAGTTTTCTACAAACCAAATGGACAAGGTATCTTTGCAGAATAATGTCCCTTTGCACACACTTTTTTGAAGTAGGGCATAATTTCCATTATCTATTGCTATGTAACTAACCACTGCAAAACTTAGTGAGTTAAAACAGCAATAATTGATTATTTCTTACAATTCACTGGGTTGGCTGGACTCATCTGAGCAGTTCTATTCCACGTGGTGTAGCTGAGGTCACTCCATAGGCTGCATTCAGTCAGAAGCTTGACTGGGGCTGGAACATTCAAGATGGCCTCTCATCCTTCAAGGTCTCTCTCTCTCTCCACATGGCCGATAAGTTAAGAGTCTAGCCTAAGCTTTTCTATAGCACCAAGGGTGGCTTCCAAGAAGGAGCATTCCCAGGGGACAAGCCCTAATGTGCCAGTGCTTACCAAGCCATGCTTGGTAAGCATGCTTACCAATCATGCTTGCTAATGTCCCTTTGACCAAAGCAAGCTGTATGGTCAAGTCTAAAGTCAATGAGGAGGGGAATATACAAGGGCCTGAGTGATAGGAGGCAGAGTTCACTGGGGCCACCAAGGTATCAGTCTTCCACAGTTGGAACAGGGTTTCCTTGTAGACCACGTCTTTTTGGCCCAGACCTTCTGAACATCAACAGATTTATTAAAAACCAATGATTGTAGACATGAAATGATCCATACCAAATTAAAACTGAAGCTACCACACCTACATGCCTTCCTTAAGCCAGCTCTCAGTACAGAAATAGAAATCATTCAATCTCATCATTTCATAAGAAAAAAGCATTTCAGAGGAAAATTCTATTTTTTTTTCCCTAAAGGACAGAAATACCAATGATGAAAGATTCCCTCACTAAAGATTAAGTACTAGTCTTCAGGTGAATTTGAAGATTTCATTTTTATAATACACTCACTGGACTAAAACAAACTGATCCAAATCTACTGTCAATTCCCTTCTTCCCAATTTTCCTCTTAGAGGAATCAACCTCTTCTGAAGAACCAGGTACAATCTAGGTACAAAACTTAGTTTTCATTGAAGACTAAGAAAAATCACACATCAATTGCCCTATGTAAAAATTATAATGTGCTTTAAACTAGTAGAAGGTCGCTTCAAGATTGTTTTAATGCATACTGTTACATTATTTTACTATTTTGGCACACAGGGATTATGAAAATGCATGCTCCAGAGGGGAAAGGCATCTCCATCATGACAACCTTCTAGTAGAGCAGTAAACACAACCCCAAAGTGGCAGGGATGCCCAGGAAAATACTGGGTGTCCCCTGGAATGGGTTTATCTTGTGGGTGGGGGCCCTGTTTTCCAAATGACCTACCTTCAGATATGACCAATGAGGAGGGCATTTCTGATTCTAATCTCACAGAGGAAGGATGCCCATACCAGGGTGAGTGAAGACTGAACAGAGCTCCTAAATGAATCTGATGAGTTTGAAACAACAGCAAATTTGAAAGATTAATTTCGGCCATTCATTATTAAGAGAGGTCAGAAGATGCAGAACTAGTAGAAAACCTATTTAATAAGAATTACAAATAAAAAGTATTTGCAGGCCGTTTTCAAATAGCTCTAATCAATTTTTAGTGAATTTGGTGCAAGAACAGCACATAGAATTGTGCCAAGCTCAGTATTTGTCAAATGAATAAAATATAACCCAATGGAAAAATGGCCTTGGAAATCTAGCCCAATAGTTTTCCACATGTTCTTGATAAAAATGGTGGAGGGCAAGAGATGTGGAGGAGGCAAGGAGCTGACTACTGCTTTATACCTTGGGCTTTCACGTGAATAAAGTTACTTCTACTATTAAAAAAAAAAATTCTACTACTACTACTACTGATCTATCCCAACATCCCTTTTTTATGAATAAAAAAACAGAGATCCAGAGTAGTAAAACCACTAAACCAAGGTCAGACACAAAGAGTGGCAGTGTCACAGCTAGATCTCAGGTCCAGAGAGAAATATAACATATATGGTCAATCCCCAGTATTGCAAGTTCACCTACTCGTAGCACTTTGGTGGTCCTTAGTGGACATGTGCAGAGAGGCAAAAAATTTGAGCCACTGATGCACACGATTCCAGCTGAGGTCAAACAAAGCTCTGCTCTACCTTCTTGATTCAGCTCTCACACCGTAAACAAGTGTTCTTTCTACAGTCTATGTAGTGCCATAGCTTTCGAAATTTTGTGCTTTTTGTTGATGATTTCACTCTTTAAAAGGTCCCCGAGCATCATGCTGAAGTGCTGTCTAGTGCTCCTAAGCTCAAGAAGGCTGTGATGTGTTTTACCGAGAAAATATACGTGTTAGACGAGCTTCATTCAGACATGAGTTTTAGTGCTGCGGGCCGTGAATTCAATGTCAATGAATCAACAATACATATTAAGTAAGATTTTTTTTAAACAAGGTTATATATTGATCAGCTGATCAAAATGTGACCAGAGGCTCATGGGAACCTATCCCCGCAAGTCCACTAAGAGCAATGGCTCTGTATTCACTAAGTCAACGTTCATGGAGACTTTATGGAACATAACTATTGTAAATGAGATCAACTGCGCAACCGACACCTCTTTAGTTGTTGTTACCGAGGGCCTTGAACAATGGCTACTAGCACTCTTGAACCAGACACCGGTAAAATACCATAGATAAAAGTTCCTCCTGTGCCCCCTGAGCACTTTGGTTTTTCTCATAACCAATGACGTGAGCTTTAAAAATTATATGGGAATTTTAACATTTTTCACTTATTTGGAAATTGACTATTATGCAGATTATCACATCATTTGCTAGCCAAAGAATCAGGAAAGGAAATATCCTAGAAGTCATCTAGTCCAAGAATCACTAACCTGAGTTCCATGGACCACCCAACAGGTCCACAGATATAACCCAAGGCTCCATAAACTGGGATGGTAAAAATAATTACATGATTATTTTCACTCAACTCTAACTGAAGTATGGCATTTCCTCTAACTATAAATATAAATCACAAACCACAATGGTATTAACACCACCTATGACTTGGTTTTCAATATAAATTCCAGATATTTTCTTATCACATTAGAATTACTTCAGATATTACAAAATATCACTTGTGTTCATCAATAATTCAAAATTACAGTAGCGATTATGCCACTTAATGTGTTAATAAGATGTACACATATTATCATGCCACAGATGTATTTACTATTTTTATATCTTTATTTCAATGTAATAGTTTCCTTTGTAGTTCTGTGTATTTTATTTGATGCATTTAAAAAGTTATTTAGAGAAGGGGTTCCTAGAGGCTTCACCGAACTGCCAAAGGGGTGCATAAGAACCCCCAAACCACTTCTCTTATCCCACAGATAAACATGACCTAGAGAAGGAAAGTGGCTTTTAAGGTTCCACCACTGGTTAGAAGCAAATCCAGGCCTGAAGCCTCACAGTACCCAACGTGGGGCTCTCTGTCCTATGCTGAGCTGCTTAGCTATTAAATCAGTAGCGTAAAAACTGGGGCTCCTTATCCCCCAAAGTTTGGCCAATGGATAAGTGAGCCCTGAGATTAAATTACATCAATGTGAAGAAAAAGAGAAGCATGTATCCCCAGGGGGAAAATGGTGAGGGTTTCATAATCCATACATGAGTCCCTCATGGCCTCTCCAAGATTCACACCCCACCCCTTGGGGAATCATGGGTGCCCCACCCCCAACGGAGGGGAATCACTGTGGTGAAGAGCCAGTGTCTCTGGTGTGACTGTGTGTCCCTCTGTATGTTGATGCAGGATGACATTTCCCTCCATCACCCCACAAGCATCCTCCACACCAGCCACAACTGAGTGCTGTACACCAAGCCTGCTGAGTTCTTTCCCACCTCCTAACACAGTTCCCTCTGCCCATGATGGCCCCTTGCCTTCTCTCCCTGGCAAACCCCTTCTCATCCTCTAATACCCAATTACAGGTCATCTTCTTCCTCTATTTTTGCCAGGTAATTACACTTGTCTCAATACTAGACTATGAGCTTTGTGAAGATGGACAGGAGAAGAAAACTGGGAGACAGGAAAGGAGGTCAAGCATCTATGGCACACAAATGAGAGATAATTGTAGTAATGATAACAAGGTTAATGTTTGTTGAGCATTTAATATGCACCACACACTGTTCTAAGCAATTTAAACAGATCACCTCATTTGATCTTCCAAACAGCTGGTAAGTAAAATTATGATCCTAATTTCACAGATGTGGAAACTGAGGCATAGTGAGATTAAATAAATTGCCCAAGGTCACACAGACAGGAGGTAGTAAAGCCAGGACCAAAATAGAGGCAGATCCAGAAGCTACAAATGCCCGAAACTGCCAGCTGCACTGGAAGGCGCCGATCTCAGCCCTTCATTCAATAGGTGAGGAAGTTTCAGGTCACAGAGAGCAGGTGTTAACTTGTCAGTCAGGACCCAAGGTAAGATTAGAATTCGGAGCTCATCTGCCGGGAGACTGCCTGATTCTAGCTTTGTTTAGATTTTAGTTTGGAAGAATAGAGGTCAGGAAGGGAGGGAGGGAGGGCAGGCAGGCAGGAAGGAAAGAAGATCAACAGATCATTTAGTTGATTGGTTGATACATCAAACGATGGGTCAACAGATGGATAGAAAGATTAACAGACAGATAGAAAGAACTGCTCCAGCACAAAGCAGATCTGGCTTACAGTAGATAATCAGTTATTGCTCCTTGAGCCATGAAAAAATGTCAAGACATGCTATTAATACCACCCGAGCGTTCTCTAATTTAATGTAATTTCACAAGATTCTGTTATGTGACAGCCCAGAGGCCCACAGTGAAGGAAAGGCAAGAGGCTTAGAGGGGATGAGCTGCCTTGCCAGGAAACCCTTAGAGGAGCGTTGACTTTATTTTTTCAGTCTCAATTAGCCCTCCTATATTTTGACGGGCATAATGAATATAATGTTCTATGTTAATACAGAGAAGCTAGTTTGCTTTGCTTGTGCTTTATGTTAATTTCTTGCTGACATGACCACAACTTCAATTTATCCCACTAAGAAAAAGACGATTTCTTTCCAAATAGCTGCCACTGTGCAAAGTCAACACAGAAGATGTCCAGTCTCCAACACATGAGATCAGATGAACAGAAGATGTCCAGTCTCCAACACATGAGATCAGATGAGTTTGCTCCTGACCTAGGCAACTGCGCTGTCACGTGCAAACATCATTCATGGGTTTCCTGGGAAAACAATCCAAACACAGAAAACATCTGCTAAGGGACTCTTTCAACGACTTTAAGGGGAAACACTTGCAGTGAAAATACCATCTATTTTCTGTGGCTGAAACTGCCTTCTACTTTGAAAGTTATTTATGTGCTAGAAACTGGCTAGACGACACATCAATTAAAGTAATTTATCTTTTAAATTCAAAAAAGGAGGATGCAAGCAGACGTTCTGAAGTATGCATGTATCTCCCACCAAATCCACTGCATTGTCATACAGATCGTTAGAGATTTATTGTTGATTTGAGGCAGGTGCTAGGTAACTGCAGTCTTCAAAAAGATGCACATTTTCCCTCTGTAATCGCAGGTCTAGGACTCACTCTCTGTGGTTTTGTGATAACTGCCTAAATAGGGTTGGCCTGTAAGTGCTCTAACATTAACAAGTCCCAAGGATCAATGAAAGTTCAAACCTCCTCACCTCACTAGAAGCCTCAATCCCCAAAGACAATGAAGCAGGGCTCTGACTGACTTACACCCCTGGCTGCATTTTTCCACTTTGAGCAGCAACTCTGGTACGAGAAACTTCTTAATCTGTTTCCAAGCTTGTCACTAAATACATAATTTTATATTAAAAATACAATACACAGAGAATGTCAAAATGAGCCCAAAACAACGGGGTTTAGAGCTGCTAACCCTCTAGTACCTTGGTGTTAAAGTTTCCACTTTCTCTTGTGGAAAATAATCCCCCTGAAAAATATCATAAGACATCACTCATATGATGTCTTTCACTCATGTGAAATCTAATATAAAAATGATATAAATGAACTTATTTACAAAACAGAAACAGACTCATAGGTTTCTAAAACAAATTTACGGTTACCAAAGGGGAAACGTGGAGGCGGGGGAGGGATGAATTAGGAGCTCGGGATTAACACACACACTCCACTATATATAAGCTAGATAACCAACAAGGACCTACTGTACAGCACAGGGAACTACTCAATATTCTGTAATAACCTATATGGGAAAAGAATCTGAAAAAGAATGAATATATATATATGTATAACTGAATCACTATGCTGTACACCTGAAACTAACAACATTATGAATCAACTATACGCCAATAAAATTAATATAAAAGAAAGAAAAGAAAAGAAAAGAATCTCTCCGTCTAGCTTTAAAATGAGGTAATCCAGTATTTGGCACAGAGCAGATGCTATGTAGGTGTACGCCAATATTGTTAGCATTAGTATTACATAGACGGTCACCTGAAAGAAAACCAGTGGAAGGTGATGGTAAATTAGAAATTTTCATCTAAAATAATAAATTTTATTTTATTGTGATAAAAAAACTATCCTAAGGCAAGTTGAAAAAAAATAAAATGGTCTTCTCCCAAGACTGAATGTTTCTTTTGTAATGCAGCTCAATATTCTTAGACTTTCATCAGACCTTAAAAAAAAAGCAAATGAAATGACATGTTGAAACTTGCACTGACCCTCTTGCATTTGCAAAGCTCCTGCCTTGTTGTGCTTAATGTTTTTTTCTCTTCGTTTCATACCAACTTTGTAAGCAACAAATAGGACTTTGTTAGCTTGTGCAATGATGCAATTATAAGTGCACTAGCCTTCCCACCCACAATACGAATCTGATTTCAGAAACAAAAAATTCACCACTAAAGTAGTATGTTATCACAGTACCAAGTTCTTTAAGTTCTTTAAATCCTTTGCTTGGATTTGAAACTTTGAAAGTGTGGAGGGAAGAGTGAAGAGGAAAGGGAAACAAATTGAATTACGAAGTAGCCGTATAATAATTTTAATCATACTGGGCACATAACCAAAGTCTTAACAAAAGATTATTCTTTGACCCAATAATTCTGCTATTAGGAACTTATCCTAAGAGTGTGCAAAAAACCTTATCTTCAGGAAATAATATTTCTTATAGCCTTGCTCATAAAAAGCAAATTTTTAAAAAAGCAAAAATTGTTGTATAATATTGGGCAACTAGTTAAATAAAACTCATTCATTCATATCAGTAGAGTATGCCATTCAGAATAATGCTTATTTAGAAGTATGTCTACTGACACAGAAAATGTTCATGCTGTATTTTGTTTTGTTTTGTTTGTTTGCAGTACGCGGGCGTCTCACTGTTGTGGCCTCTCCCATTGTGGAGCAACAGGCTCCGGACGCGCAGGCTCAGCAGCCATGGCTCACGGGCCCAGCCGCTCCGCAGCACGTGGGATCCTCCCGGACCGGGGCATGAACCCGTGTCCCCTGCATCGGCAGGCAGACTCTCAACCACTGCGCCACCAGGGAAGCCCCCTCATGCTGTATTTTTAATTTCAAAATGCAAGTTACAAAAGTGCATGTGTAGTATAACCCTTACCATGTTTACTCTAACCCTTACACATACACACACACCCTACACCTTCTTTGTCCCTCTTCCTGTTCTTAATGTTCTTCACATCACGCACCATCACCAGATATACAGTAACCTGTTGGTTATGGACTAGAACAAAGTAAACCTCAGGAAAAGAGGGGCTTGTTCTGTTCACCTCTGTGCCCACAATGCCTCACACTGTGTCAGGCACATGGTAGACAAGTAACAAATAGGACCAAAGAAATAAATATAAGTATATGTGCATATGTGTATAGAAAGAGACACAAGATACTGAAAGGTATTCCCAAAATTATTAATAGCGGTTATGGCTGGGTAGTAAAAATACACACACTTTTATATTCTTCTTTACACTGATGTATAGTTTCTCACTTTTATACAAAGAACTTCAAAAAAAAAAAGATATAACCCCTTTTCATATATGCTTGTGTGATTTGTATGCATGTGTGTGTGTGTGTATGGCATGCATGTATATATTTTGACACTTGTATTTGGTTATCTAGTAAGAATATCCTTCATTCCTCAAATTGCCAAAGTAGACAATAGAAAAAAATGAAACACTATTTTATTCTCTACTTCAGATGAAATACGGGACAAGTGGTTTAAAAAAAAACACACAATAAATTTATTTTTACTTTTTACCACACACTTTCATTAAACCACATAACAAGCATATAAAATCAGATAGTATAAATCCTTAATCAACCGTTCCTTATTTCATGATAAAAAGTTTTTGTTTTATGAATTACATGTAGTATTTTGCAATTATGGTGGAAAATAACAATTTCACAGGTACCACAATAGGTGTCCTATTGTTTTATTTTACAATCTTAAAACTAGCAATTACTCCACAAGGCAGCAAAACTGGATCACAGTGTTCTCATTGGTGTGAAAGCAGAATTGCCATCAAGAGACACACCTGGTAAATGGATCAAATCAAGAGCATCAGAGGCATTTGGAGAGCATCCTTGAAATAAATTGGACGGCCTTAACATTATAAAGCATCTATTTGGGGGGGCTTAAAAGGTAACATATTTCCTGGGCAACCTTCAATGTTTCTATTTTACTTTCTCATAAGTAATACAAAACTTCATAATTAATAAACTTTTAAGAATCCACTTTTAAGAATCCACAGAGTGTGTAAAAAAAATTGTCAATTACAAAGATGATACTTGTCAACTAACACTACAAAACAAAGTTCATATAAAAAGATGATACATGCAAATACAGGTCTTCATGTGAAGCAGAAGTTTATACTAATGCTGTGCTTCAAAAACAGGATTGGGGATACTTCTTCCTGGGGAAGTGCTGAGGGAGTTTGTGAATTGGTCATAACACCAAAACCCCCTTTGGCCCTCTAGCACTTGAGGCCCCACATAAGTCTGCTCTCAGCCGTTCTTCTCTCATTTGCTTGCTTCTTAAATGTTTCCTTTCATTCACTATCCGTAAAGTATCAGGTGAGTATTCTATAAAAGAAGTGTTTTCTTTGCCTTTATTAATCTCACTATGATATTTAACTCTGAAAAAAAAGTATGATTGAATTTTGTAAATAAATTTATCTTTTTTTTTTACTCTAGACCAGAGGTTGGCAAAGTACAGCCCGTGGACCAATCTGGCCTGCCATCCATCTGCTTTTATAGAGCCCATGAGCTAAGTTTGGTTTCTACACTTTCGAATGGTTGAAAAAAATCAAAAGGATAATATTTCATCACACATGATAATTATATGAAATTCAACTTTTGGTGTTCATGAATACAGTTTTGTTAGGACACAGCCACCACACCCATTCATTTAGGTATTGTCTGTGGCTATTTTGTGCTACAACACTAAAGAGTCGCAGTAAAAAGTGTGGAGCCCATAGTCAAAAATACCTTCTGGCCTTTTTCAGTAAAAGTATGCTGACCTCTATTCTAATCTGTATGATAGCAACACATAACATAGATCGTAGACTCCTATTAGATCACTTTATATATACTATTTGAAAGAACTGGGTAATTCACATAGGAAAATCTGCATATCATCTGTGTATCATCATCTATCTACCGACCTAGCTTGGTAAAAACTTAGACGAAAAGTCTGGAAGAAAACTCACCAAACTGCTAATGATGGTCACTTCTAATGAAGAGAGAGAGTGGAATTGAATAAAATATTTGCTTTTTACTCACCTATATTGTTTTATTCTAGCAAGGAGGTACTACTTTTGTGTTAAAAAAAGGAAAAGAAAGAAACAAATTTCAAGGGGAACTTTTCACATACCAAATATTGATCTTTCAAAACAGGACAAAATTAAACAGTTGAAATGTCAAAAAAAATAAAAAGATTTTCAAGAGTTTCTTAACTGTGTGATCATTTAGAATTTGTACACTCAACGCAAAGGGCATCTTAACCATGAAAAACATGTGAAATGTAATCCAGTTATGTCATACTAATTTTTAAAAGTAGAGTAGCTACTTTTAAAGTGCACATATTTTGAAAAGGCAAACATTGTTCAGAAACAAATGATGAAACAGGTAATACAGACTATACATTATTAGGGACTATAGCTTTATTGAGTCACCTATAAAGAAAAAGTACATTTAAATATTTTCAATTTCCATCTTTCTCTCTCCAAGCTATCAGCTGAAACTAATTCATTGCACGCCTAATAAAGAAATACTGATTCATAACTCTTGATTAAAAATTTTTTTCCCAAAATATATCATAAGGAACATGAAAATCATGTAGCCATATGCTCAAGCACACAATATTTTCACTGTTTCTTACTTTTAAATGGACACAAAATCTTCCAGAGACCAGACAGTGCATCCAGACGGGCATGACGCAGTAGAGCCTCACTTGAACCACCACATTTATAATTCAATTCCTGCACATTTATAAACGCTGGCTTTTAAAGTGCAAGCCCAACGGTCCCTTTAACTACACTTAGATGCACAACAATTGACAGCTCATTATGACAAGTGGTCTCAAGAGTAAACTATTACAGTTAATGGTCTGTAAATGCTTTAGTCTCCAAACCTGGGCCAACATTAAAGCAAGCAAAACTGGGCCTTTCCTTAAATGCATCTGGTTTTTAAATGCCTGTATGATATAACATTACTCAAAATTAATCTCCCTATTTCTAATTCCTGAAATACTACACATTTAAATCAAGAGTACACACCTAATTAACCTTATGGGTTTTTTTTTTTAAAGAAATACACTATAATATGCCAATTTGTAAGTATCTACATCTTGAAGAGGAGTAGAAATGATTTTAAAGCAATGGAACAAAACTACCTAACTATCCAATAATAGAATATTCCTGAAATGTTATAGTCCTTCGTGATTTAAAAGTATACAACCATTACAGCTATGTTTAATACAAAGTTATGTAGGAAGTAATCACAATGCAATGTTAAGAGAAAACAAACAGGATAAAAATCGTATGTCCAATATAATCCTAATTTTATAAAAAATAGAATAGATGTTATATGGGACATATAACATTAAGTTATAGTGATTTTTTTTTGTGGGTGGTAGAATAATGGTGATCTTCATTTTTATGTTTTCTTGAATTTTTGAATTTATCTACAATAAGCACCATTTTTACAATTAGAAAATTTTTTTTAATAAAAATAATGTTCCTTTGTGTCTATTCCTGTTAGTATACATGAAAAATTACCACTAGAGATTAATCTGGTTAGTCTGCGAATCTGGGAGATTCAAGAATACATTTCATGTTTAATTTTATCTTCAAGGGCAAACACTGGCACCAAAATGAAACATTTAAATAAGTAACATTTCTAATAGCCCTGGGGAAAACAAAGTGGACAGGAATGCTGCCAGTAATAATTAAAATTGAAAACTGTAATATTTTGTAACTATTCTTGTCAAGTTTTCGACCTAACAGATATAAATTCTGTGTCAGGAATAAACCTTAAATATGATCAACTTAATATAAGTAACTGGAAAAAACTGAAATAATTAGCATCATTACAAACATGGCTTTTCTAAGACTGATGTCCTTTAACCTCATTGGTCAGAGCTGCCTGTTTTGGACACATTTCATTCAAAACTCTGCATTAAAGTGCTGTTTCCACTGGAGACATCTTTGCCTTCCACAGGAAAACAAAACAACTCTCCAGAAAGAATTTCAGAACATTCTAGCAGCAGACTCTGTAACAGTGTGTTCAACACCAGATGACTTGTCCTAGGAAATTATAAACAAACCACTTCCTACACTTCCACCAGATAGTAGCTGCCTGGGCTTTGGAAACAGGCATCATGACTGGCACGATTAAAGCTAAAGGGGAAGAGAACCAGCAGGAACCGTTCACGGAAATGATGAGAATCTAGGCCGAAGACCAGGGAGCAGGTGGACGGACACATGACAGCAGCCCAGAGCCCTGTGGAGAAGCCAGAAGCCGGGAGAGAATCTGATAATTGTGGGTGGTGGTTACTAAGCAAAAACAAACAAAAAAACAAACAGCGAAGCGCATTTACGGAGGAAGGGGGGAAATGGATGAAAAGGTCCAAGCCAAGGAGTATGGAAGCTGAAGAAGCTTTGCTCACTAGTTAAAAGAATGCCAAGCGCTCAATGGGTGCTTCGCAGGGAGCGGGGACAAAAAGGTAGGCTGATGCCATGCTGCCTTCTGGAAACTGACAGGCAGGGTCTCAGATGATGAGTGGATGAATCACCACAAAGAGAAAAGCTTCGAGAACTTTCAGGGAGAGAGAGAGAGAAAGAGAGAGAGAGAGAGAGAGGCAGGGGCTGCACAGGTGGGGGGCCCAGGTGTAGGGGGGTGCTCCTTCTGCTTGGGGTTTGGAGGAGGCAGACAAGGCGAGGAGGAGCCTGGCTCTCAGTGAGGACTTTATTCCCAGGCAATGCGAAACCACGGAAGACGACAGCGGAGAGCTGTGGGATCCGTCCCCAGGAGAAGGATGAGTGAGGTGAGCTTGGGATGAGGGAGGGCAGGAGAATGGGGGAGGGCAGGAGAATGGGGGGAACCAGTAAGGGAGCAAACGACACTCTGCAGGTGAGAAATAACACTGATTCTGAAAATGGAGCCAAGAGGATGGAGGTGAGAGAGATTTGGGAACTGGAATGGGGAGCACCTGGCAATTACTGGCTTTGAGGAGGGATGGAAAGGCAGATGGCAAGTGGATGCTGAGAGAGAGAAAGGAAGAGCTTAGAAAAGGAGCGTGTTAAGGGAGTTCAGATGAAATGGGATTGAAACAAGATGTTCAAAGGGGGTCTTGAATCCCTCCCAAGGCCTCCCTTTTAATCTAAGTTCTGCATTATCAGTCGATAACAGAGGCTGCATACAGTAGGCCTGCTCGCTCGCATCCATCGTGCACGTCAGCCTTCACAAAAGGAGAGCATGGAGGGTGTCCTTCTTGGGGCAGTGCCCACAGCTCTGTGGCCGGGGCAAGAATAATTAGCACAGATACCAGCGGCAGACAGCCTTCCAAAGTACATTGCTGAAGGAAAGAGGAGCCGCCAGGTCATGTGTCTGCCCATCTGGCATCACCCCACTCTCAACAGTGTCTGCAAAAACACCCTGGACTTCTTAGAGGTACATCATCTGATCTCCCTAACAGGCTGTCATGTGCTGAAAGATTAAGGAACAGAATTCTTACATTGCCTAAGGCAGCAGCATGGTTTGCGTTTTAAAAATTGGTTCCGTGGCAAAGAAATCTCCTTTGGAAACATTACAAGAAGAGCTATAAAACTTACTACGGTGAGTAAACACTAGCAGATGGATGCTACCGAATCTTTATCTTCAACTCATTATGCAGACATTAACCTTGACAAATTAATAAAGGTGAACTAATAAACTTGTGGGCTTATATACTTTAAATAGTTCCAAATCACAGAGAATGTATAGAGATAGATGTTGATGAAAGCATTTAAATAAGCTCTTTTTCTTCCTTCTTAAAACTATACAGTAAAATAGCTACTGAGTGACTAGGTTTGTTTTTTTTTTTTCTCTCCTTTTTACTCTGTCAGGGAGACTAAGATAGGTTCCAAGCTATTAAACTCTCCGTGATGTACAAGTCATCATCATAATTGGGGGCACACTTTCTTTTGACCTTTACAAAACTTTCATTTCCCAAATGTGACAGATAAGGAGTGCTTTTATAGCACCAATAATGATTTTTTCCTATGGGAACTCACCAATTATAAGCTGAAAACGAAGGAAAGACCATACTGGATACACATTTAGAATCTCAATGCGCCCAAAATATAGCTGAAATACTTAAGAATCATGCTTAGAGGACAGTTCAGGTGAGTTAAGAATCCAGCCTAGAGAAATACATGTTGAAACAGTGCAAGGGCAAAGACACACTCCCTGAGCACCTTACCATAATGCTAAGTACCCTGAAATGTGTTCAATAAAAAGTGGCAGGATGATCCACAATTACTTCTGCAACTATAAAGTCTGAATCTAAGTTTTTAAATATTAATAAAAGTTAGAGTGTGGAAATGTAATCCATGATACACTTAGCTGTTTCATCCACACACACAACCTACAAGAGCGTCAATAGAATCAAGTTCTTACCAACTCACCAGGCATCAGACATCTTAAGGACCTTGTCTTATTCACCTCAGGCTCCAGTGCCTAGTATGAAGCATAGCGGGTGACACAACTGAAATTGTTTGGGTACCACAATAATGTTTCAGTAAGGGACATGTGCTTTCCTTGAACAATAAATCACCCTTTATGGAAACTTGATTTTACTTTTAATTTGACTCAGGTTTTCATTACTTACACACACTAAAGTTAAATTCATTCATTCATTCATTCATTCACTTGTTTATCCATTCAGCAAATACTTATTGATTTCTTCCTGTGTGTCAGGCACTGTTCTACCCTCCACTATTCCACATAGTAGCCACCAGCTACCACATGTGGCCACATGTGGCCAGTGAGCATTGGAAATGCGGCCAGCCCAATCTGAGATGTGCTTATGTGTAAATTACGTCTTAACCCAAAAAAACAAAAAGAATGTAAAATACCTCATTGATAACTTTTATACTGATTACATGCAGAAATATATTTTAGATATACTGGGTTAAAAAAGTGTTATGAATATTAACTTGACCTTTTTCCTTTTGCTTTTTTAATATGCTACTAGAAATTTTGGTATATGATGAGAATCAAGACTTTAGACAAAGCCCTATTTCCAAGGACCTGATATTCTAGTGGAAGAAATCCATGGTAAACAAAAAAATAACTAATAAGCAATATTATGTAATTTCAGATAATGAAAAATATATGAAGAAAATAGGGCAGAGTAAGAGGAAGGAGAGTGATTAAAAAGGGATATTTTAGACAGGGTGTCCATGGAGGTCTCTGGGGAGGTGACATTTGAGCAGGAAACGTGAATGAGAAGAAGAGATAGTCATACAAAGATCCGGGGAGTGTCCACGGCAGGGGGAACAGCAAGTGCAAAGGCCCTGAGGTGGAATGATGTATGAAAGTCTGAACAATAGCACCAAGACTGGTGTGGCTGGGGCACAGTGGCAACAATGGGAGAGGAGGGTAGACGGGAGCAAGGGGCCAGGATACAGAAGTCTGGTGACAAGTTTACACCCACAGAACCATTATATTCCACATGATTCAAGTCAAAAATTCCTTTCAGATTTTTCATGGAACTGGACAAGCTGTTTCTTTAAATTCATTCAATAAGTAAAGGGACCAAGAATAGGCAAGATCTTAACCTACCAAATACCCAGTTACTATGAGACTATAGTGAGGGATGAAATAGAGTGAGGCAAGTGAGGTAGAGCCTAAGGGTAAATGTCCCCATAAATCCTGTGACCTGGGTGCCTTGTGTGCCTCACCCTCTTCTTAGCAACATGACACTGGCTTTAGGATAGATGAAACAAAACTAACAGAGTGGAACTGAGCAGTCAAAACACGTCCAGACGTGTAAATGTCTAGAATATACAACAGTACTGTATATGTGCATATATACACACATATATAATTATACATATACACACTATGTATATGAATGTGTGTATATACATGTGTATGTGTATATGTATAACGTATATGTGTATTTGTATGTGCATATGTATAACATGTCTGTATGTGTATACACACATCCCATACATACCCACATATGTACATGAGTCAAGAGTATGAAAATATAAATGGAAAAGAAAAATAGCACCCTAAGGAGAGGAGTTACTTCTAGGAAGTGAGAGAAAGAGAGTGGACTGAGGGGAATTGGGCACTGATATATTCAAAATTTTTAATTCTCTTTCATAAAAGATGTGAAGCCCTATACAAACACACACACAAGTGGAGCACAACATTGGAAATGCTAATTTTGTAATTTTGAGTGAGGAAGGATACAAAATGGTATATATAGTGACATTTTTAACTATAAATATGTGTGGTCCACATGGGGTATTGGAAATGCACAAAAATGATATTGGTTATTGTTAATAGGAGTTCCAAACTCCTGTTACATTACTTTACAAGTCGTATTTAATGTTTAGTAAAGAAAACACACTCTAAATCAGAAAAAGACCAGATTTAGAGCTTAAAATTATAGTTAATACATAATTCAGGGTAAATTTTATCAAGGCAGGACAGCAACATGTGTCTGCAAGTATTACCTAGGATGAAGGAGAGTCCAGCCAATAATTTCAAATAACTGAATAAATTCACTTAATTACACTACAGTTACATATTAATTATACTGTAAGTTTTGAAATTCTTCTATTATTCATATAGCACTAGGGTATGAAGGTGTTTTTATTATTAAATAAGTTGTAATTTGGGGGGAATTGTATTTGTATTATGCCTGGAAACACCAATTTACCTAATTTTTTACAAGAATGTTCACACTTCGATTTCTTTGAGAACCATCAGGCACTGTTGTGGTTTTGATTTATTAATTGAAGATTTTAAAAATGCATAAAATAAGATTTATGGAAATTTTAAAGTAGTCCATAGACTCATTGCCTCTGCATAGGAACTAACGTTTAGAATAAGGTTCACTACTCAAAATAAAAAAGGAGCTAGAGCAGAAAAATAAATAAAGTCCTTCACCTTTCTTCAAACGAAATAAGGTCCACATAGGATACTATTTGCAGAAGGAAATGCCTCAGCAAGTATGACAGTAAGGGAGAGGCCAGTGAGGCCAGTATTGTGTGAAGTTCACAGTCAGTCAGGGTGGATTTGTGGCCAAACATCAGCGACCAAAGGCTGGTGTCTCAGCTCACCTTCTCCAGGTAACCGTCCCTTGAATGTGAGGTCAATCAAGGCCATCAGAAGGAATCCAGTCCTTTCACAGCAGCGTTCTTGGACAGGAAGAAATGTCATTACTCGGGCATCTCAGAAAACTATGTTAATTCTCCCCGAGTGCCACAAAATGGTTCCAGAAAGCGGCCTTTAACTGGGGAAGCAAGCAGCCGAAACACGCGGTGAGGATTCCGGTTGACATCAGGAGAAGGCCTGTGCCACCCAGGCCTGTGAAAATCTCCACCGGCCACTGCTCTAAGCTGCTCCTCTGTGATGCACAAACAGGACTTGATACTTTTCCTCCCCTGTCTCAGCTCGCCTGAAAGTCATCACTCATTCATTTCCTCGCTGAATAGGAGAGGGAGAAAGAGGAAGGCTGAGAGTCTGCAACCAACTTCAGTTTTAGTATTTACCACCTCCTTGTAGTGCAGTGAGCTCAGAATAAGCGATCATTACCCTCCCTGACACAGTCAATACGCACCCTCACCTCTGACCCTCCAGCTGTACTGTTTCTTTCATTTTCTAACTTTCCCTTCAAATGCTACACAAGTTGGTCACTGCTTAGCTCAAAACTCAACAATCCGGTTATCCCGTGTTCCCTTCTCTGCCCCCAGCATCTGCACTACCCATCTGAACATCTTATGAAGCACAGTCCTCGGTCAAGCCCAGATCACCAGAAATCTGAGCCTGCAACGGGAGTAAGCCCTCCAGATAAGGAAGACATCACATCTTGAGCAAAAGTCACGTTGTGAGCTTGATTCCAGCCCTCCCCCTAGTCACCTGCCACAGGCCACGTGATGCAATGCTGCTATGTCCCCTGATTCCATCTGTCTGGCATTCTATTAACAGGGACCCCCAACGACTAGAATTCCACATTAATACAACATTGATAATGACCCAGGGTCACAAAGTTGTTCAAATGAAATTTTAATTATTTTGGTAGTACTTTAGCAGTCTGGTGTGTTAGATTATTTAGCGATTTCACAACTTGGGTTATTAGAAAACAAATAAAATTTAATATTTTAACAATTGTGGTTATTAGAAAGCAAATTCTCCACAAAGGTAATTAAAGTGTCTCTAGTAATATGTGATTTTCCCCAATACACCAATTCCCTGACTTTCCTGACCAAGATACAGATGTTTATAAGGATGTCCCACCTAGGGCATATCTGAAGAAAATAATAAAATTATACACTTTACACGGATGACAACAAGCAACCTTAGAATGGAGACTACACACCTGCCTGCACTCTGCACAGCCAGAACGTGAAGTTCCCTTTCCCAATTGCCAGTGAGGACCTCAAAGAATGTTCTCCTGGAGGGCTGCCAGGGTTTTGTATTGGTATCTGAGGGAGCATTCTGGGAGGTGCCCATGAGCTAAAGCAGCAGAGAATTCCAACTTGCAAACATTTCAGGCGTTTTAATTTTTATTACAATTTAAACTATGTAAGCACAGCCCTCAGGAAAAGGAAAACTTGATGATCAAACCTTTTTTCCCCTTTAATGACTCCATTAATTTATTCTTCCAACTACAATCAGATGGCATCTTGCATGCACACATATATATGATATTCAAGGCACACGGGACCAAGACTCTCTGTCCCCCACACTGTGCATTTCAAACCTTATAATGTCTCATTTTAGCTACTTTAGGGAGCTGGCATGAGGCTTTTCAGCAGCCCGAGTCTGCCGCAAGACCTGTCTTGGTGGGAAGGAGAAAACCTTATACTTAGCATGCTGAGAAGCTGATTTTAAAAAAAAGAGGAAATTGTTATAATTACAGTGAGAGCTTTTGCATGCAAATTCAGTTTTCCTTGGGGGAAATTTGCATACTCTACAAGGAATCCCCATGCCAAAAGTAAACGCAAAGCTTTTTAGCTCCAGTCTTTAAAAGCGAAGCACATGGCCAGGAATTGCATAGTCTGTGAATGTGTTCCAGGCCCGGCCCAGATATGCTGTTTATAAAAGAAAGGACTTTACAATGCAGTTTATAATATTTAAAAGGTACAACATTTATGCTGCAAGAGGTGACAGTTATCAATCAGGCTGAGACAACCAATAAAGAGTAGGACAGTGTTTCAACAGGGCTCCAAAACTTACCTAAATCCTTTTTCATAAAGATAAATACATTTTAAAAGATTCATTTCTCCTCTGATTCTTTTTTTTTTAACATCTTTATTGGAGTTTAGTTGCTTTACAACGGTGTGCTAGTTTCTGCTGTATAACAAAGTGAATCAGTTATACGTATACATATATCCCCATATCTCCTCCCTCATGCATCTCCCTCCCACCCTCCCAATCTCACCCCTCTAGGTGGTCACAAAACACTGAGCTGATCTCCCTGTGCTATGCGGCTGCTTCCCGCTAGCTAGCTATTTTACATTTGGTAGTGTATATATGTCCATGTCACTCTCTCACTTCATCCCAGCTTACCCTTCCCCCTCTCTGTGTCCTCAAGCCCATTCTCTATGTCTGCATGTTTATTCCTATCCTGGGCCCTAGGTTCTTCAGAACCGTTTTTTTTTTTTTTTAGATTCTATATATATGTGTTAGCATGCGGTATTTGTTTTTCTCTTCCTGACTTACTTCACTCTGTATGACAGTCTCAAGGTCCATTAATTTCACTACAAATAACTCAATTTCATTTCTTTTTATGGCTGAGTAATATTGCATTGTATATATGTACCACATCTTCCTTATCCGTTCATCCGATGATGGACACTTAGGTTGCTTCCATGTCCTGGCTATCGTAAATAGAGCTGCAATGAACATATTGCTACACGACTCTTTTTGAATTATAGTTTTCTCAGGGTATATGCCCAGTAGTGGGGTTGCTGGGTTGTACGGTAGTTCTATTTTTAGTTTTCTAAGGAACCTCCATACTGTTCTCCATAGTGGCTGTATCAATTTACATTCCCACCAACAGTGCAAGAGGGTTCCCTTTTCTCCACACCCTCTCCAGCATTTAGTGTTTGTAGAATTTTGATGATGGACATTCTGACTGATGTGAGGTGATATCTCATTGATATCATTGATGTGCATTTCTCTAATGATTAGTGATGTTGAGCATCCTTTCATGTGTTTGTTGGCAATCTGTATATCTTCTCTGGAGAAATGTCTATTTAGGTCTTTTGCCCATTTTTGGATTGGATTGTTTGTTTTTTTGATATTGAGAGACATGAGCTGCTTGTATATTTTGGAGATTAATCCTTTGTCAGTTGCTTCATTTGCAAATATTTTCTCCCATTCTGAGGGTTGTCCTTTCATTTTGTTTATGGTTTCCTTGGCTGTGCAAAAGCTTTCAAATTTCATTAGATCCCATTTGTTTATTTTTGTTTTTATTTCCATTTCTCTAGGAGGTGGGTCAAAAAGGATCTTGCTGAGATTTATGTCATAGAGTGTTCTGCCTATGTTTGCCTCTAAGAGTTTTATAGTGTCTGGCCTTACATTTAGGTCTTTAAACCATTCTGAGTTTATTTTTGTATACGGTGTTAGGGAGTGTTTTAATTTCATTCTTTTATATGTAGCTGTCCAGTTTTCCCAGCACCACTTATTGAAGAGGCTGTCTTCTCCATTGTATATTCTTGACTCCTTTATCAAAGATAAGGTGACCATATGTGCATGGGTTTATGTCTGGGCTTTCTATCCTGTTCCATTGATCTATATTTCTGGTTTTCTGCCAGTACCATACTGTCTTGATTACTGTAACTTTGTAGTACAGTCCAAAGTCAGTCTCCTCTGATTCTTAACACTTCCAACTACACAATAAAAAAATAGTCACAGTTGTTGTTAAATGCTAAGATTCAAGGATATTTTTGTGATAAAGGAAATAAAGAATGGGTGAAGGGAACAAATGGAAACCCATTTGTATTGATAATTTGGGCTAAACTCGAGGCAAATATGTGTCTCCCTGTGACTGTAGAAAAATATTTTAGATAATCAACCATGGAGAAAAGGTACTAGTAATACTAGTAAAGGTACTGGTGACCTTTAGGAAACATTAAATACACATTTCTGGGCTTCCCTGGTGGCGCAGTGGTTGAGAGTCTGCCTGCTGATGCAGGGGACATGGGTTCGTGCCCCGGTCCAGGAAGATCCCACGTGCCGCAGAGCGGCTAGGCCCGTGAGCCATGGCCGCTGAGCCTGCACGTCTGGAGCCTGTGCTCCGCAACGGGAGAGGCCTCAACAGTGAGATGCCCGCGTACCACAAAAAAAAAAAAAAAAATTTCTATTTTGTAGTGGAAAAGAGACTGGGGAAGGCAATAAACTACTCTAAATCAAAGCAGTCATTTCTATATGGAAGAAAAGCCAATCTGGGAGAATTACCCAGAACCATCTATTCTTCCCAAAGAGGCTATTTTTACAATACAATAAATAAGACGCTATTCTTAAATGAACTGCCCCAACAGGAGAAAATGAGCCATTTGCATTAAAAGCAGCCTATTTTCATCAGGACTTCCCAAAGCAAACAAGTTAGTCTTGGCTTCGGGAACTGTGAATCCACATGCTTCAACAACAGTAGTCCAAAATTAAAGTTTTGTTCAGAGTGGGTGGGTGGAAGGCAAAACCAAAAGGAGTATAAACACTTCATACCTCAGAACCTTTCAAGACAATCACCAAGGGCTGAAATGATCTTTCACCTGGGTTAGGCCCCAGCTTTCTACACAGAATCTTTATACATGAACATTTTGAAAAATCACAAGGAGGGAAAGCAATCTGGAGGAAAAAAAATTTTTAAGTGCAAAACATTCATACTATGTTAAGTGTAAAAAGCAGGTTACAAAAACATGAAAACTCAATTTTACAAAACGAACAGAAACAGAAGGTGATGCTCAGTACCGGCTGCAGGACACACCTGTGCAGTGTTAGCAGGTGCACTGTCAAGTTGGGGCTGTGCCCAGTTAGTACTTCCAGGGTTGTCCCCGCCATTCCTGCCTGGTGGAAGAGAGTCCTGAGGGGGGTCCACCCTGGGGAGGGCATGTATGACAAAGCTAAGTCTAACATGATTCAACCTGGCATTTTCCAAACACATGTGACCATGGAAAGTTTTTTTGTTTTTTTTTCCCCAGAACATCTATTAACATTCTTGCCAGCTCCCCTTGGAAACAGTTTGTTAAACACAAAAGGACTTAGTACTTACTAAATACATGTAGATCTAGAGAAAAAGACTAAAATACCAAGTGTGGTGACCTGTGGGTTGTGAGACTTCAGGGTATAATACTTTCCCAAATTTTCTACAACACACGTGTATTACTTTCATCGTTCAAAAAAAAAAAAAATGCAATGTCATAGGATGATGAAAGTGCTACACTGTTCCACTTCATTTTAAACCATTCACTGATGAAAAGTACATTTGGTACTTGGAATGCCAATATACTAACTTGGAGAAAAGGAGAAAGATCGGGCAATCTGTAGATTGCCATGTGTACACCAGCTATAAAAGAACTGTGGTCCGCTTAAACACCACTCTCAGGTTTCTGGTGTCCTATGAAAATAAATGAAGCAGGGAGTCCAGCCCTGGCGGGAGATGAAGGGGAACGTTTGTGCCTCTAATTTCCTGTTTATTCTCTCAGATGCCAACCATTGCACTCAGCCATTGGGAGAAATTTTAAACGTGTAGCGATAATCTAAACACTGTTCTGTTTATTTCCCCCCACAAAAAATAGTGTAAATAGAAGAGAAATCATATCTTGAGAGACATTTCTATGTATGTGTGACAATAATGCCTATATTAGTAACAATGGAAAGACATTTACATTCCATGTTTTAGAGACCCAAGTTTTGTTAAAATAAATGCTCACTGGTGTAAATAATCTTTTCAAACAAAAATACATTTTTTTGCCTATCTTCAACTATAATGTTTACTGAAAAACTTTTTTAAAATACCACAATTTCAAGCAAAAGAGTTGAAAAGTGTACATTAGCCTTGATAGTGGACTCACTTTTTAGGCTGGGTTTCAAAATGTTCTATATATCAACACACAGCAAAAATTAGTTAAGTGCTGTTGAGTAAAATATCCATTTATTAAAAATAGAAAAGCTGCTAAGCTTCTCTGTTGAAATTTGTCCATAAACTTGAATAATGGATGCACAGAACATACAACCTGGAAACAAGAGGTAAGCCTGCCCCTCCACACCCATCACTCCTAATACCGAGGCCTACACTGGTTGAATGGCCCATTGAAGGTCACACTGATAGGGCAACACGAAGCCAGAGGACGATTTCCAGAAGACTAAGGTCTTGGAGCCATAACTGAGAACTCTTTGGGCTAATTAAGGCAATAACTGCATCTCAGCTCTGACAAGAACAAAGAGATAATATTTATGTGAGAAAGAACTAAGTGCATCTATGGCTGGCACACAAATCTTTCCCTTCACTTTAACTTGTTCTGCCTGTTTTCCAAATAACTCTTGGCTAAGGCCAAAAAAATCCTCCTGTTATTTTATCTGAACCCAGCTTTCACAATTTGATAAGCACTAGAATATGTGCATTGTGTGTGTGCTGCAGTTGGGGGTGGGGCGGGTAGGGGAGTTTTCAAAATGTTTATTAAATCAGGAAGCAATCATTTTTGTCTGTTACCAAAAAAAAAAAAAAATCATTCAATTTCCCAAACTTATACAGTCAGACCCCACATGAATTCCCTACCAGTGAAAATGGTCAGATTTCCCCTTCCAAATAGTAACATATATTTTATTGAAATATCATTGATTTACAATTAAAATTACATTTTAGAGTTTTATTTTAATATTTTATCAATCTTTTCTAGAGAAAGTAACCAAAAATGTGGTCATTTTTTAATCAAATCAATGCCTAGAGAAGAAAATCTGGCACAACTACTGTCACTTTTTTAGTAGCATCATTTTATGAATTTTTATTGTATTCAGCCTCAGAGACATGAATTCACACCTCTTTCCCTGAAGGGGATCACGGCATATTGTTTTAAGTACCAGGAAAACTATTCATCTATGACAAATGTACACCTTTCAAATCTATTCAAGCTAAAGCTATTGTTAAAGGCAACTAACATTTTTCTGGTGTCATATTTCTGGAGACTCAACAAAGTTTACCAGGCACCTGGTTTCTACTCCCTATACATCATACATCTCCCACGACCAGCAGCTTCAAGCAATCTTCTGATCCTCCTAGGTTTTCCATTTCTAACTTCTCCTTTCTCTCTCTCTCTCTCTCTCTCTCTCTCTCTCTCTCTCCCCCAATTCACTTTCTCAGCAGGCCTTCTCCCCAGGGATATTCCCTGCCAATGTGTAATCCAAGTTTGGGCAGCTTCATCTGCATTAACCAGCTTTATAATTAGTTTAAACAATCTGACAGGACATGGAAAACCTGTCTTTCAGTAATTTTAGTTTCTTTCTCTTTCTCTTTTGGCTGCGATATCCAATTTTAATGGTAGGGTATATATTTGACATTCCTGACAAAGAAATAAGAAGACACTGTTCCTTTTGAATTCTTAAAATAACAATAATTAGTATCACCATCATCATCTCCATGCTTCACAATTCACACATCAATAATGAAATTCAAGCTGATGCTTCCTGTTGGTTGGACTTTCATCTCAGCATCCTGTTCGGTCAAGTCACCGTCTCTTCCTTGCAGCCGTCTGATTATTCCTCCCTCCTTATGACACTTGTTGGTTGGCCCCCAAGACACCCCATGCCCTTGGTGTTCCTCCTACTTCATTAACTCTCTCTTATCCCTGATCTCAATATTAATTCTTCCTGATCTCCCTGCCCTTTAAGGGTGAGCGCCCTTGGGCTTAAGTCCTCAGACCTCTTAGTTTTCCATACGCATTTACCTCTTTATTGACCTCACCCAGACTCACACTCGCACACTTACACACCTTCAGCCCAGACTGCTCCCTGAATTCCAGACCCTTCTATCCAACCATCTGCTAGTCATCTTCTCTTGGATGTCTAATGGGAATCTCAAACTTAACACATCCAAAGCCACCTTCTGATCTTCCCCATTCAAACCTCGTGTAATGCAGTCTTCCTCATTCTAGCAAACAGCAACTCCATCCTTCCAGGAGCCCAGGTCCAAAACCTCAGAATCACCCTTACCACCTACCTCTCCCTTTCTCATACCTACATGGAATCCATGAGCAGATCTCAGTGATTCAAAGCAGATCAAGACTCTGACCCCTTCAAACCACCTCTACCCTTCCCACCCTCATCCAAGTTAATATCATCCAGCTCTTCCCTGGTTATCACAATAACCTGGTATCTGATTTTTTCCCTTCTGGATTTGTCCCCTTATAGTCTATTCTGAATTCAGCAGTTGAAAGATTCAAGAGAATTTTACAGAGTAATTTTATAGCTGATGAACAGTTTATAGAAGTACATAAGATACATATAGATACATATTCTATACACATAGAATACATATAGAAAGCAGTGTATAAATAAATAGAAATGCATTTGAGATTTTATTTTGAATATTTTTCATTTTCTTTCCCTAACTATTTATTTTTATTGTATTCTATAAGTGTTTCAGTCAGAGACTGGGAAAAAAATGGTCCTTCACCAGATTTTTTTTTCTTATTTTTATCATTTCAATTATTAAGATATACCCATGTTGGTTTAATTGGCACTTTGATTGCATACTTTTTCATGTGTTTGCTGGCTCCATATTCATTATCTTATGAATTACCTGTTTATATTTTTCCCCACAATTCTATAAAGATGTTCTATCTTATTGATAAAATCATAACTGTTTGTACATTAGAGATATCAGCCCTTTGTTGATCATATGCTATGCAAATATTTCCCCAGAACATTGTCTCTGCAACAAGTTTAGATGGTTTTCCATGAACTAAAATAAAAAAAAGACTTAAAATGTGGTATGTAGTTTCATCTTCTTTATCCTTTCCTTCATGGTTTCTACTTAGAGATACCTTTCCTACCACAAGATTGTAAAAGTAATCATCCATATATTTTGCTCATACATTTATAGCTTACCTTGTTCCATGTATTATTTTTGTCCCCTAGAATTATTTTTGCATGAATTGTTTGGTAGGGATTCTGCTTTATTTTTCCAGATGACTAGGCAGGTGTCCCAACACCTTTTATTGAATAATTCATCTTTTTCCTTCCAATCAGAAATACCAACCTTATGACATACTAAATTACCATATATAGTAATCCAAAAATAGACTCTCTGTATTTTATTCATTGAAGTATTCTTTTACCAATACCACTGTTCAATCATCACTGACATAGTATTCTTTAATATTTGAGATGGCAAGTACCCCTGATAAATATTTCTCATAATTTTGGAAGTATTTTATAGGTTCATTCTTCCAGAAGAACTTCAGAATTTTTTAAGCAAGTTCCCCAGTTTTCATAAGGATGGTATTGTGTAGTTTAATTGAACAAAAGTGAAATGCATGCATTATTGTAGTGAATCTTACTTTACAAGAACAAAGTATCTCTCTCCACTTATTTGAAACTTATTTTATGTCCTACAATTGAGTTTTATAGCTTTCCTCACTTAGTTACTACACATTTCTAAGTAAGTTACTTCCAACATTGTACAGCTGGATTGTTACTGTAAATGGAATCTCTTTTTAACAATATTTTCTAACATTCATGTTGGTGGTTAAGTCATCAATCTATTTTTACTTATTTACTTTATACCCAACCAGCAACCTTAGTCAACAACCAGAGTGCTTCTAATAGGTTTTCAAGTGAGTCTAAACATACTCTGTTAATTCTAGTCACACTTTCAAGTCATTCATTAAAAAAAAAATCAGGCACTTATTACATGTATCTCAAGGTATCATTGTAATTGAATATTAATATTGTATAAAAAATATGGACCCCTCCAAGGGACATAAAATCTACTAGAGATTATAAAACACATATATATGCATATATTATTGTCTAAAAAACTGGGAGGTCTTTAAATGGGATACAGTTAAAATGTACTATGGGAGACTACAGAAGAATACATTACAGAAGGATGGAGAGTTTAAGGAAATCTTCATGAGAGGCTAGCATTTATTTTAAACACAGAATGTCAAGATGTGAAAAGATCAGAGGGATAATATTCTAGAAAGAGAAAAAAATACATATGATCAAAGGCAAAAGAAGAAATAGCCCCAAGTTTGGCCAGAGCACAGGGTATGCTAAAAAGAGATTAGAGTAACTTGCTTCTGTTCGGTAGAAAATGGGGAGCTACTGGATGAATACAGCTACACTTTTAGGAAGATGAATCTGGGGCAGGATGCAAACATGGGCAATTTGGGGGAGAGAAGCACTGAGACAGAGTATACTGGTTTTAAAATACAGGTCCAAAATCCTTTGACACCCCTTCCATTGAGAGGTGGGGTCTATGTCCCCTCCCCTTAAATCTGAACTTTGTGACTGCTTGACTGATATAATCCGGTAAAAGTGACACTGGGCCAGTTCCCAGGCCCACACCTTAAGAAACTGGCAGCTTTCACATCCTATCTCTTGGGACACTAACTCTTGCAACTCAGCTACTCTTGCAACTCATAACCATGCTATGAGGAAGCCCAAGCAGTCTGTGGAGAACTCACATGGAGATAAACTCAAGTTCCTGGTCTTTAGCACCAACTTAGCAGGCATGTTAGTGAATTATCTCAGAAGTGGATCCTCTAGCACCCAGTCAAAATACTCCAGCTGATGCCACAAGGAACAGAGACAAACCCTCTCTGCTGGACTCTGCCCTAACTGCAGATTCAAGATTGTTGTTCTTTTAAGCACTTAATTTTGGGGTGGTTTGTGGCATAGCAATAGTAACAGGACAGAGACCAATTTAGAGGCTCTCACAATAGTTCAGATCAATAAGATTAAGAAACAACTTGAAAAGCAGTGTGAGAATGAGGGAATAGAGCTAGACACCAGCAATATTCAGAAGATACAATCAATAGAAGGACTGCAGCCTAAAATTACAATTAAAATCTAGCCACTTAGTTGTTTCACTGAATAAGAATTAAGTAAGTAGACACTATACTAATATTTTGGAATTGCACATTGTGGTAGATTATTTTAAAGTCAAAAGCCACTCCCTCTCCCCACCCACCCCAACACTCCCCACTGGAAGAGTATACTTTCCTGCCACATTGATATCGAGCTTAGCCATGTAACTTGCTTTATCAGTGGTATGTGAGCTGAAATGACAGTGGGTCAGGTCCAAGTAGAGGCCTGAAGAGACACTGCAAGTTTCTGCTTGGTCTTTACACTTCTGCCATCACAGAGGAGCATGTCCCATGTAAGTCTTGGAGAGATACATGCAGAGCAATCCTGAACCCAACCCACGGTCTGGAGCCCAGCCCAGGTAAGTCAAATCCCAGCCAAGCTACAGACGCACAAGCAAGAAACACTTATTGTCATACATAAGTAACAAATATAAATAAGTAATTGTAATAGATAAATAATTGAGTATTATTGTATGCCACTGGTTTATCACATAGAAATCACTGTGTCTGACAAATATACTTACTAATCTTTGGGAATTGTCCACTGCCACCAACTTATCAGAAATATATAAGATCATAATCCTAATTACCAACACTTAGAGATATGCCTCTCACTTAGAGAAATACATATAGATATATATACACTGATATTTTATTTTTGTTTTCGTTTCGGGTTTTTTTGGCGGTACGTGGGCCTCTCACTGTTGTGGCCTCTCCCGTTGCGGAGCACAGGCTCCGGACGCGCAGGCTCAGCGGCCGTGGCTCACAGGCCCAGCCGCTCTGCGGTATGTGGGGTCTTCCCGGACCGGGTCACGAACCCGTGTCCCCTGCATCGGCAGGCGGACTCTCAACCACTGTGCCACCAGGGAAGCCCTATACACTGATATTTTAAATGCTTCCATTTGGTTGAATTAAGAAGCAAAGCCTTCTGTAGATGGAACCAAATGAGAATTTTT
This sequence comes from Monodon monoceros, assembly GCF_005190385.1. NCBI lineage: Eukaryota > Metazoa > Chordata > Mammalia > Artiodactyla > Monodontidae > Monodon > Monodon monoceros. The sequence continues at coordinate 35,285,401 of NW_021703769.1, read as the reverse complement.
AAATAAAGCATGCAATTTTTTTTTCTAATCTTTGATTTCTTACTACAACCACCCACTCACTGGATGGGAAGGGGATTTTCTGGTACAAAGTAATAAACGTGACAAAAATGGAGATACTCTAAAGACAACCTTTATGGGTTAGTATGCACAACAGTTCTCAAAGTGTGGTACCCAAGGGGATCTGGGAGGTCAAAAGTATTTTCATAATGATACAAGGACATGATTTGCCTTTTTCACTCTCATTCTCTCACAAGCTGCAGTTATCCAGGGGTCTCAGCGTGTTTTATATCTCAACAGACTGACTACAGAAATAAAGAAGAGAATCCAGCTATCTTCTATTAAGCCAGAAATTAGAGATTTGCAAAAATTAATTTTTAAAAAAAAAACAGTGCCATTCTTCTCACCAAGCTTGTTTTGAAAAATATAGCAAATTTTTAATTAAAAATTGTTTTTATGTTAGCATAAAATGAGTTTATTATTAATTAAAATTAATTAATAAAGAAATATTTTTAAGTGTTCCAAAATGGGGACATTTCCTTTCTAATATAGCAAATATTTATGATATAAGCCACATAAACTAAAGTTGTTCAGGACCCTGAAAGATTTTTAAGAGTATAAAGGGGCCTGAGACCAAAAAGTTCAAGATACATGCTATACCATGGCCCAGAGTACACACCAATATGTTAAAAAGTACAATGGAAAAGCAGATTTTAAGAAGAGTTTTAGGGCTTCTCTGGTGGCACAGTGGTTGAGAGTCCGCCTGCCGATGCAGGGGACACGGGTTCGTGCCCCGGTCTGGGAAGATCCCACATGCTGCGGAGTGGCTAGGTCCGTGAGCCATGGCCACTAAGCCTGTGCGTCCGGAGCCTGTGCTCTGCAATGGGAGAGGCCACAACAGTGAGAGGCCCACGTACCGCAAAAATAAAAAAAGAGTTTTGGGGGCTCCTATAAGAACAAGTCTTAGACTTAAATATCATTACCTTCATAATTTAGACAGAAGTGACAGCCATGTGGCTCCTTTGTGCAAACTTTTTACTTTGTTCATAATAATCCTGCTGAATTGTGCCTTTAAATGCTAGAGAGTATGGCAAGGGTTACAGAGTGTTGACACTAAATAGTCTTATTTTTGCTCAAGCTGCTACACAGAGCTTATAAGATGCTCTGGCATTATTATGGGGGAAAAATGGAAGTGTATTAAGTAAACAGAAATGAACTGTTAACAGAAGTAGTTGTGTTTATTAAGTACTATTAAATTTATTAAGGACTCAAAACATTTCAAATATACGAGCATAGATAAAACCTCTGTTAATAACCTCACAGGTACACAGTTGCTTTTACCACATTTTAGAAGAGGAAAATGTTATTAGTTCATACACAGTAAACTACAAAGCAGAAACATCAAATCCCTAATACCTCCTCTCTGCCAAGCAGTCATTTATACATCATGGCAATTGCAAAATGGATAATCTCTTGAACCACCACATTTGAGACTTTTGAATGAGCATCAAATACATTTTTCCCTCTGTTTTAATATAAGATGATTTCATAGCATCCTTTCCACCTTCATTGTCTGCCTATACAGCCTACATGAATACATTAAGCCTGGAAAACATTTTCTAATAAGCCTATCAAAGATTTTCTATACATTTCTGTATATGAAGTGAAAATTAGCCACTGAACTTGGATACTAAGGCACCACAATCTTCATGATGTTCCAAGAAGATTACAAAGTCACTCAAAATGCTAAATCTACATTTTACAAAACTAGCAAAATGTTCTTCCATGAGTCATTAAGCTCTCCTTTATCTTAGGCCTATCTGTAAACAACATGAAGTAATATAGGGTAATATGTGCGTGAGCTTTTCCAATAGTTTCATCATAATTCTGTATAACTCATACTACTATTCAGTGAGGAAAAACATTCCAGATAATCAGCAACTAAAAGAAGAAAAATGTCAGCCACCACCTGTTAAGAAGAAATGATGAGTTTACATGGTTGAATGAGGGTGTACAAGAGTAATGTCAGCTTCTGGAACAAATAGGTCCAACAATATATAAGACCTCAACACAACAGAAATTTATTTCTCTCTCTCTCTCTCATGTTCATATAATCTATGCTCTTTTTTTCATTGCATAGTTATTACTGGGAAAGACAGCAAATATTGATCATCAAACATTTTCTCTTCAGGAATATGTGGGTGTTCTGGCTAGTGAAGAGCCCTCCTTCACACAGTTATGGAGACCCAGATGTCTTCAATCCTGTCTCCCCACCATCCATTATTGGCTTCACAGCCATCTACATCCAACCAGAAGAAGAAGGGAGACAGAGCACAGAATCCTTGTCCCAGATTTGACACACATGATGACACAATGGTTACACAGCTGCTATGTGTGCCAAAGTATGGAAACAGCACACAGGAAGAACAGACAATGTGTTTAAACATAATGTAAAACAATATGCCAGAAGATTGGTTCAAGATGGTGGAGTAGAAGGACGTGTGCTCACACCCTCTTGTGAGAGCACTGGAATCACAACTAACTGCTGAACAGTCATTGACAGGAAGACAGAGGAACTCACCAAAAAAGATACCTCACATCCAAAGACAAAGGAGAAGCCACAAAGAGACAGTAGGAGGGGCGCAATCACAATAAAATAAAATCCCATAACTGCTGGGTGGGTGACTCACAAACTGGAGAACAAGTATACCACAGAAGTCCACCCAGTGGAGTGAAGGTTCTGAGCCCCACGTCAGGCTTCACAACCTGGGGGTCTGGCAACAGGAGGAGGAATTCCTAGAGAATCAGACTTTGAAGCCTAGTGGGATTTGATTGCAGGACTTTGATAGGACTGGGGGAAACAGAGACTCCACTCTTGGAGGGCACACAAAAAGTAGTGTGTGCATTGGGACCCAGGGGAAGGTGCAGTGACCCCACAGGAGACTGAACCAGACTTACCTGCTAGTGTTGGAGGGTCTCCTGCAGAGGCGGGGTATGGCTGTGGCTCACCATGAGGACAAGGACATTAGCAGAAGTTCTGGAAAGTACTCCTTGGTGTGAACCCTCCCAGAGTCCGCCATTAGCCCCACCAAACAGCCAGGTAGGCTCCAGTGTTGGGTCACCTCAGGCCAAACAACCAACAGGGAGGAAACCCAGCCCAACCCATCAGCAAACAAGTGGATTAAAGTTTTACTGAGCTCTGCTCACCAGGTCAAGACCCAGCTCTATCCACCACCAGTCCCTCCCATTAGGAAACTTGCACAACCCTCTTAGATAGCTTCATCCACCACAGGACAGACAGCAGAAGCAAGAACTACAATCCTGCAGCCTGTGGAATAAAAAACACATTCACAGAAAGATAGACAAGATGAAAAGGCAGAGGGCTATGTACCAGATGAAGGAACAAGATAAAATGCCAGAAAAACAACTAAATGAAGTGGAGATAGGAAACGTTCCAGAAAAAGAATTCAGAATAATGATAGTGAAGATGATCCAGGACCTCAGAAAAATAATGGAGACAAAAATCGAGAAGATGCAAGAAATGTTTAACAAAGACGTAGAAGAATTAAAGAAAAAACACCTAGAAGAATGAAAGAACAAACAAAGAGATGAGGAATACAATAACTGAAATAAAAAATACACTAGAAGGAATCAATAGCAGAATAACTGAGGCAGAAGAATGGATAAGTGACCTGGAAGACAGAATGGTGGAATTCACTGTTCAAAACAGAGTAAAGAAAAAAGAATGAAAAGAAATGAAGACAGCCTAAGAGATCTCTGGGACAACATTAAACGCACAAACATTTACATTATAGGGGTCCCACAAGGAGAGGAGAGAGAGAAAGGACCCGAGAAAATATTTGAAGAGATTATAGTTGAAAACTTCCCTAACATGGTAAAGGAAATAGCCACCCAAGTCCAGGAAGCACAGAGAGTCCCATACAGGATAAACCCAAGGAGAAATATGCCGAGACACATAGTAATCAAATTGGCAAAAATTACAGACAAAGAAAAATTATTGAGAGCAACAAGGGAAAAATGACAAATAACATACAAGGGAACTCCCATAAGGTTAACAGCTGATTACTCAGCAGAAACTCTACAAGCCAGAAGGGAGTGGCATGATATATTTAAAGTGACGAAAGGGAAGAAACTACAACCAAGATTACTCTAACCGGCAAGGATCTCACTCAAGTTCGATGGAGAAATCAAAAGCTTTACAGACAAGCAAAAGCTATGAGAATTCAGCAGCACCAAACCAGCTCTACAACAAATGCTAAAGGAACTTCTCTAAGTGGGAAACACAAGAGAAGAAAAGGACCTACAAGAACAAACCCATAACGATTAAGAAAGTGGTAATAGGAACATACATATAATTACCTTAAATGTGAATGGATTAAATGCTCCAACCAAAAGTCACAGGCTTGCTGAATGGATACAAAAACAAGACCCATATATATGCTGCCTACAAGAGACCCAGTTCAGACCTAGGGACACACACAGACTGAAAGTGAGGGGATGGAAAAAGATATTCCATGAAAATGGAAATCAAAAGAAAGCCGGAGTAGCACTATGCATATCAGATAAAATAGACTTTAAAATGCAATGCTATAAGAGACAAGGAAGGACACTACATAATGATCAAGGGATCATCCAAGAAGAAGATATAACAATTATAAATATATATGCACCCAACATAGGAGCACCCCAATACATAAGGTAACTGCTAACAGCTATAAAAGAGGAAATTGACAGTAACACAATAATAGTGGGGGACTTTAACACCTCACTTACACCAATGGACAGATCATTCAAACAGAAAATAAATAAGGAAACACAAGCTTTAAATGACACAATACATCAGATAGATTTAATTGATATTTATAGGACATTCCATCCATAAACAGCAGATTACACTTTCTTCTCAAGTGCACATGGAACATACTCCAGGATAGATCACATCTTGGGTCACAAATCAAGCCTCAGCAAATTTAAGAAAATTGAAATCATATCAAGCATCTTTTCTGACCGCAATGCTATGAGATTAGAAATCAATTACAGGGAAAAAAACGTAAAAAAACACAAACACATGGAGGCTAAACAATATGTTACTAAATAACCAAGAAATCACTGAAGAAATCAAAGAGGAAATCAAAAAATACCTAGAGACAAATGACAACGAAAACACGACAATCCAAAACCTATGGGATACAGCAAAAGTGGTTCTAAGAGTGAAGTTTATAGCAATACAAGCCTACCTCAAGAAACAAGAAAAATCTCAAATAAACAATCTAGCTTACAAGTAAAGGAACTAGAGAAAGAAGAACAAACAAAACCCAAAATTAGTACAAGGAAAGAAATCATAAAGATCAGAACAGAAATAAATGAAATAGAAACAAATAAAGCAATAGCAAAGATCAGTAAAACTAAAAGCTGGTTCTTTGAGAAGATAAACAAAATTGATAAACCATTAGCCAGGCTCATCAAGAAAAGGGGGAGAGGACTCAAATCAATAAAATCAGAAATGAAAAAGGAGAAGTTACAACTGACACCACAGAAATACAAAGCATCCTAAGAGACTACTACAAGCAACACTATGCCAATAAAATGGACAACCTGGAAGAAATGGACAAATTCTTAGAAAGGTATAAGCTTCCAAGACTGAACCAGGAAGAAATAGAAAATATGAACAGACCAGTCACAAGTAATGAAATTGAAACTGTGATGAAAAATCTTCCAACAAACAAAAGTCCCAGACCAGACGGCTTCACAGGTGAATTCTATCAAACATTTAAAGAAGAGCTAACACCCATCCTTCTCAAACTCTTCCAAAATATTGCAGAAGAAGGAACACTCCCAAACTCATTCTATGAGGCCACCATCACCCTGCTGCCAAAACCAGACATACTACAAAATAAAGAAAATTACAGACCAATATCACTGATGAATATAGATGCAAAAATCCTCAGCGAAATACTAGCTAACACAATCCAACAAAACATTAAAAAGATTATACACCATGATCAAGTGGGATTTATCCCAGGGATGCAAGGATTCTTCAATATATGCAAATCAATCAATGTGATACAACATATTAACAAATTGAAGAAGGAAAACCATATGATCACCTCAATAGAGGCAGAAAAAGCTTTTGACAAAATTCAACACCCATTTATGATAAAAACTCTCCAGAATGTGGACATAGTGGGAAGCTACCTCAACATAATAAAGGCCATATATGAAAAACCCACAGCAAACATCATTCTCAATGGTGAAAAACTGAAAGCATTTCCTCTAAGATCAGGAACAAGACAAGGGATGTCCACTCTTGCCACAATTATTCAACATAGTTTTGAAGTCCTAGCCACAGCAGTCAGAGAAGAAACAGAAATAAAAGGAATCCAGATTGGAAAAGAAGAAGTAAAACTGTCATTGTTTGCAGATGACATGATACTATACATATAGAATTCTAAATATGCCACCAGAAAACTACTAGAGCTATTCCATGAATTTGGTAAAGTTGCAGGATACAAAATTAATGCACAGAAATCTCTTGCATTCCTATACACTAATGATGAAAAATCTGAAAGAGAAATTAAGGAAACACTCCTATTTACCACTGCAACAAAAAGAATAAAATACCTAGGAATAAACCTACCTAGGGAGACAAAAGAACTGTATGCAGAAAACTATAAGACACTGATGAAAGAAATTAAAGATGATAGAAACAGATGGAGAGATATACCATGTTCTTGCATTGGAAGAATCAATATTGTGAAAATGACTATACTACCCAAAGCAACCTACAGATTCAATGCTATCCCTATCAAATTACCAATGTCATTTTTTACAGAAGTAGAGCAAAAAATCTTAAAATTTGTATGGAGACACAAAAGACCCCGAATAGCCAAAGCAGTCTTGAGGGAAAATAATGGAGCTGGAGGAATCAGGCTCCTTGACTTCAGACTATACTACAGAGCTACAGTAATCAAGACAATATGGTACTGGCACAAAAACAGAATTATAGATCAATGGAACAGGATAGAAAGCCCAGAGATAAACCCACACACCTATGGTCAACTAATCTATGCCAAAGGAGGCAGGGATATACAATGGAGACAAGACAGCCCCTTCAATAAGTGGTGCTGGGAAAACTGGACAGGTACATGTAAAAGAATGAAATTAGAACACTCCCTAACACCATACGCAAAAATAAACTCAAAATGCATTAGAGACCTAAATGTAAGACCGGACACTATAAAACTCTGAGAGGAAAACATAGGCAGAACACTCTTTGACATAAGTCACAGCAAGATCTTTTTTGACTCACCTCCTAGAGTAATGGAAATAAAAACAAAAATAAACAAATGGGACCTAATGAAACTTAAAATCTTTGGCAAAGCAAAGGAAACTACAAACAAGACAAAAAGACAACCCTCAGAATGGGAGAAAATATTTGCAAACAAATCAATGGACAAAGGATTAATTTCCAAAATATATAAACAGCTCATGCAGCTCAATTTAAAAAAAACAAACAACCCTATCAAAAAGTGGGCAGAAGACCTAAATAGACATTTCTTCACAGAAGACATACAGATGGTTAAAAACACATGAAAAGATGCTCAACATCACTAATTATTAGAGAAATGAAAATCAAAACTACAATGATGTATCACCTCACACCAGTTAGAATGGGCATCATCAGAAAATCTACAAACAATAAATGCTGGAGAGGGCGTGTAGAAAGGGTACCCTCTTGCACTGTTGGTGGGAATGTAAATTGATATAGCCACTATGGAAAACAGTATGGAGGTTCCTTAATAAACTAAAAATAGAAGTACCATATGATCCAGCAATCCCACTACTGGGCATATACCCAGAGAAAACCATAATTCAAAAAGACACATGCACCCCAATGTTCATTGCAGCACTATTTTCAATAGCCAGGTCATGGAAGCAACCTAAATGCCCATGGACAGACGAATGGATAAAGAAGATATGGTACATATATACAATGGAATATTACTCAGCCATAAAAAGAATGAAAATGGGTCATTTGTAGAGACATGGATGGATCTAGAGACTGTCATACAAAGTGAAGGTAGTCAGAAAGAGAAAAACAAATATTGTATATCAACACATATATGTGGAACCTATAAAAACAGTACAGATGAACCGGTTTGCAGGGCAGAAATAGAGACACAGATGTAGAGAACAAACATATGGACACCAAGAGGGGAAAGTGGCGGGGGGTGTGTGTGTGATGAATTGCGAGATTGGGATTGACATATATACACTAATATGTATAAAATGGATAACTAATAAGAACACGCTGTATAAAAATATAAATAAAATAAAATTCAAAAACAAACAAACAATATGCCACAGTTTACTTCTTCTAGAAAACAAATAAAACTGCCTATTCCATCTAGCTGGTAGGAATCATATATGGTGTAATTATTCACAGGCAACAGTTTTGATTAGACTCTGAGTGTGAGAAACAGAATTATAAACACCAATCTCTAAAAAAAAAAAAAAACAGAGTCATTCCATTTTTAATCAAAGTGGGATGTTTATAAGTCTGAGATATGTATTCTTTCATTAAAGGATAATGAAAGGCTTTCTTTCCATTACAGAATATTGGGATATCTTACTTGTGTTATGACTAATTTAAGGGAATACTGATGTCTGATTCTCTTGATTTTCTTCAATTATCCTGTTATTATTACTCCACATAAAGAAGGATGTCAGTAGGAATAGGCAAAGCTAGTCTGGGCTCCTTACATACTTAGAAAGCCTGATTTCCTTAGTATTTCTCTTTTTTTCTTAACAGCTGACTCAACGGGTATAGACACAGACCTGCTACCAAAGCTGCCGGCCCTGGTAACACAGCTGGCTCCTGTCCATGGCCACCAATGCTGCTTCGTGCACCAGTGATGGGCAGAATTCTAAACCATCTTCTGCGTCTCTGAGTCCTCATTCCAGAGGCACAGTCCCAGCTTTGGCAGGCCTGAAGTCCTGTGCTCCTTCTAGCTGGCAGAACTCAGGGAAAACAAAAGTAGGCATTTCTATTTGGGAATCTAAGAGGAACAGGGCTGTCTCACCCACCCACCTTCAAAAATGATGGATTCCCCCAAATTCAGGAAAAGGATCCAGATGCTAGACAGCCCAAATTGTGACAAATGTCTACTACAGACCTGATAAAATGTTAACAACTTTAATAGACACAGACTCCTGCCACCTGTCATGAGATGTGGGCTGTTATCAGAGGGAGAAAACCTGAAAGAAGATTATAGGGGAAACGATTTTCTACTCATGCCCTCGGGTTTCATGTCCATAAAATCCCCGAAGACTCTACCAGGCAAACCAGGCTTTGTCTTCTCCATTCAATGCCAGGACCTCAGGATAAAGCTACTAAAAGTGGTAGGGAATAGTCCTAGTGATGACAGTCATTCCCAGCACTGTCTAAAAGAACTTTCTGTGATGATGAAAATGTTCTATGTGTTGTCCGGTATGCAGCCTCTAGCCACATGTGGCCATTGAGCACTGAAATTGTTGCTAGTGTGAATGATAAACTCAATTTTTAATTTTCTTAATTTAAATTTAGATTTCAATAACCACATGTGACTACTGGCTATCACAGTGGACAGTGCAGGTCTACCCTTCCTGGTGGTGTTGAACCAACCCAGTGTATAAGAAAGGAGACTGAAGTCTTTTAGAAGGAAGTTGCTTCATTGCCCTCAGCAATCCAATCTAATATCGTAAAAAAATATGTGTGGGTATTTCGTTCCTGTAACTGTTTAAAACATTCTGGCTCTGTCTTGGCTGGATCATGGGTTCAATTCTAACCTGATTTAAATAACCTCACAAAGTTCTAGAGCAACAATTCTAAATCCTGATTATGAGAACCCATATTTTTATTTCATTGAAGTACAGTTGATTTACAATGTTGTGTTAATTTCTGCTGTACAGCAAAGTGATTCAGTTACACATGTATATATTCTTTTTCATATTCTTTTCCATTATGGTTTATCACAGGATATTGAATATAGTTCCCTGTGCTATACAGTAGGACCTTGTTGTTTATCCATCCTATATGTAATAGGTTGCATCTGCTAATCCCAATACTTCCTTCCCCCTCCCCTCCTTCCCCTTGGCAACCACAAGTCTGTTCTCTATGTCTGTCAGTCTGTTCCTCTATTGTAGATAGGTTCATTTATATTGTATTTTAGATTGTACATATAAATGATATAATATAGTATTTGTCTTTCTCTTTCTGACTTACATTGCTTGGTATGATAATCTCTAGGTCCATCCACATTGCTGCAAATGACACTATTTCATTCTTTTTTATGGCTGAGTAATATTCTATTGTATATATGTACCACATCTTCTTTACCTATTCATCTATCGATGGACATTTAGGTTGTCTTAGCTATTGTAAATAGAGCTACTATGAACATAGGGGTGCATGTATCTTTTCAAATTATAGTCTTGTCTGGGTTTATGCCCAGCAGTGGGATTGCTGGATCATATGGCAACTCTATTTTTTGTCTTTTGGGGAACCTCCATACTGTTTTCCATAGTGGCTGTATCAACTTACATTCCCATCAACAGTGCAAGAGGGTTCCCTTTTTTCCACACCTTCTCCAGTATTTATTATTTGTAGACTTTTTAATGATGATCATTCTAACCTGTGTGAGGTGGTGAGGACCCATTTTTAAAGTCAAAATGAGTTATTAACTGTTTACAATAGTTGTGCTTTACCTCCTGTTAAGAAAATCTATTATAGTAAAGAGCTCCTCTTAATTCAATAGCACTTATATTCATGTATATTTCCTCATAACAGCAGCAACTATATAGGGTTTTCAAATAATCATACACATAAACACAGGATACATTATTTATTTAATATATGAGCAATCCTTGATATTATCATGGATTCTAGGACCTCTTACAATCTCCCACTGCCTCCTGGGCTCTGTGCACACAGGTTAGGAGCCCTCTTTTAAAGACCATGTTCCCAAGTATCCACCAGATATGTGATATATGTTGTACAGATGTAGGTCTTTGTTCACAAGAGGGAGTTTGGATTGGTATTAGAGAAATGAGAAAATGTAACTTTTCTAAAGCTTGGAAGTCAAATTTTTTCAATGTATATCTGGTAGCAGATGTACAATATAAATTATTTATGCTGCAGTGAAGCCCAATTATCATTCTAGCTGCGAAGATCAAGGTCTAACAATCTGGATTTCCTAAAAGTGTACTTTTATAGCTCAACATTTATATAATGTTTATCAGTTCTCCGCCTGTGATTAACTCATGTTTCTCTGTGTCATCTTTGAAGCCAAAAATCTGAAGAAATAATTTCAGGAAAAAATAAAATAAAGCAAACATTTACTTAGTAACTCTGCAGTCACTTCATGTAAGTAATCTGCACAGAGCAGATTTCTGAAGTCCATTTGTGCAGCAAATTAGCTGCAATTTCTCCATTTAATATCTCTATTTACAAATACACCCCTGTAGTATTTATGTCCAAATGCTGAGTGTGCACTGGTGTTTCAATTTATCTTAAATGGGACAAATATTTCATCTCAGTTTCACCTCCTCTATTTCCAATTCAGAGATAAGAAAGCATGTTTGTTCTCCACCCCAGATTTCCAAAGATCTAGTCCATGTCATAATTCTCCCTTTTTGCTATCTAGAGGCAGGTGATGTTTTATAAGTGATATATGGGTAAGTAACTTTGGGAGCTCTGGCAGAGAGAACTGAGCCATCCCCTGGCTGGAGATGGCCATGAGCTGGACAAGGTCATTGAATGCTGGAGGTGAAAAGCCACTTTTATGAAGCTGACAGAAGAATGAAGACAGACCCCATCAGCTTCACAAATCTGTGATTATAAAATGGGGAAGAATGTTTCCACACCATAACTTCTCTGTCCAAAGATCTAAGAGCTAAACTCCTAAAATCTGAGAGGAGACTGGAGGGACACATTGAAGGATAGTGGTTCAAGGTCAAGTTTGACTGCTGGGATCTTGGAACATCCCAAAATCTCAGAGGTAACCCTGTGGTTTGGGGTGATGGCCACATCAGACCCACCACAGCACTTGTGTCTAGAGCTTTTCCAGCATCTATACAGACTTCTGGACACATCACTCTCATCAGAATCAAAGTCCCCAAGCATATCTTTCAGAACAGAAGAGCCAGCAGATGTTGGTCCATATGACAGAGTAAAAGTTACCAGGAAAACAAAGCAACTGCTAGGCTAGGAGCTCCATCCATGAAATTTAGTAACCTCTTGGAGACTCTGTATAGATTACCAAAAGCCTCCATAAACCTAGAGTGGCCACGACCTTGTTATAGCTGATAAAGTATCAAGCAAATCACAATCCATGCTCTGAGAAAGAAATCTCATAGAAAAAATGGAAGATGTGACAACTTTGGCCATAGACCATTGTATATTTCCAAACTCTCTGGGCTTCCCAGAATGATGTCACCCACTGAAAAAATAGGAACATATTTCATCCACATAGGTTGAAATTGTCTATTTCAATAAAAAATGTGCCTAGTGAGAGACATTCACTTATTACACACCACATGCATTGACTACTGTAGATAACAGCTATTCACTCAAAATAGTCATTCTTTAAAAAGCCTGGGAAACTCAATATTGAATTTAGAAAGCTGAATCTGAGGTTTTAATTCAACTTACAATGGCATGCATTAGCTGCCTAAAATTGGCTTCTCAATTAAATAGCTTGGGTTGTAATTTATTCAAGATAACAAATTTTTTTAAAAGTCATAATAAGTTAATTTTAAAAGCACAGACACCTACCCTTTTAAGAAAGATCATGTTTCAGGATTCCATAGCGTAGAGAAACCATCTTTTCCTGTGGGGAGAAAAGAAGAAAGACTATCCACTAATAACAGAAAGTAGCAAAGGTGAACTTTTAAGACCTGCTATAATTTCCTCATGTTACGGTTTCAGTTACAACATTCACAACTGCAATCTATCATCTTAGACTTAAAATATTTCTTAATTTCTACCTAAATGAAATATGTTAAAGACTTTGATTCCAAAGACTTGATTTCTGGGAATTCCTGGTTGTCCAGTGGTTAAGATTCCACACTTGCACTGCCTTGGGCCAGGGTTCAATCCCTGGTGGGGGAACTAAGATTCTGCAAGCCACGCAAAAAAAAAAAAAGACGATTTCTTAGGAGCAAATGGTAAAAATAAATGGGAATTTTTCAAAATTAGAATTTGAATATTCACTTCACATATATCCCAATGTCATATCCTCAAACAGTTTAATTTCACGAAGTAAATGTATAAATAAAGAAGTAAATGTATAAAATTCCACTCCTGTTTCAATACTCCCAGTGGGAAATGATATGAGGAGATTGTAATAGCCTGTGCAGGTAACGTAATGTAACAGAATCATAAGCTACTATCTCCTTCTGTTAAAGCATTTTTTATTGTCCAGACCAATAAGCCATTTAAGGGCTCTGTTTTTCTTAGCTTAGACTTTTGAATTAAGAAAAACAGGAAAAGAAAGTAAAAAAGAAAAAAAGGGAAGCAAATCAAAATAGGATTCCTCAACCTAAAGTATGACACAAATGAACTTTTATGAAACAGAAACAGACTCACAGTCATACAGAACAGAGTTGTGGTTGCCAAGGGGGAGGGTAGGATGGGGGGTGGATTGGGAGTTTGGGATTAGCAGATGCAAACTATTATATATACAATGGGTAAACAACAAGGTCCTACTGTATAGCACAGGGAACTAAATTCAGTATCTTGTGGTAAACCATAATGGAAAAGAATATGAAAAAGAATGTATATATATATATATATATATGTGTGTGTGTGTGTGTGTGTGTGTGTGTGTGTATAACTAAATCACTTTGCTGTATAGTAGAAATTAACACATTGTACATCAACTATACTTCAATAAATTTTTTAAAAGGATGCCTCTAATTTTATTTTACATTTACTATTTACAATAAATAGTTGACACAAAAATCTATTAGTCACTAATAAATACTAACTTTTCTATTCAAAATTACTTTTTGTTGTACATTAAGTTATTCTAATATTTTGACCTTATACACTCAAGCCCAAATTAGAAAGGGAATGGTTTAATTTAATGCAAGTTAATCATCTACTACTATTAACGATTTCCACCAAATCTAAGTAAAACAGCTAATGGAATAATGTTCACAAGAATGTAATTCTGACTCTGACCCTGATGCGTTAGGTTCCATGTGAAAACTAGTTTAACTTCCAGTGGGGGATGTGTAGATTCAGAAACAATGACCACGATTTCCGAACCAAAAGAGCTTCAACGATTTGAAATGACCACCAAGGCATAAATTCAAGGCAATCACAGCCCAGAGGACTCATACACACACACACACACACACACACACACACACACACACACACAGAAACATTCAATGGGGACTCCTAGATTAGCCTGTGCTTTTTTAGGCTGCCCTTTCTTTTCAGACAACAAAATCCTTTCTAAACTTTAAATAAGAAATTCTCCCAACGTCTTACCTTAAGGAGCATGAAACCTGCAACCACACCCATGCCTGCAAAGAGCCAAGGCTGAATACGACCCTTTTGGCTACATTTAGCTCCAGAACCTCTTTGCTTTAAAGCAACACCAATTCCCCACATGGAATCCCTAGATTAAACGAGCATCTGGGACCTCTTCTCTCCTGCTTCCTTAACTTAGACATCAGCCAGCATTACTCTCTCACTGCCAGTGTAGTACTAAGTGTCACAGCTGCCCATTCTAGTTTCTGAAATCGCAGTTGCAGGTTAAGTCCTGCTAACAAAAGAAAGCCAAGACAGATTGATGACTAATCTAGAAACATGGGTCAACATGCACACACTGAGCCAAACCCTAATCTCTGGCTTAGTAATTACTGGGATGGGGCTCCTTGCAGATCTTTAATTCATAACTGGCTGTCCAGAAAAAAATATATCTAGGATTTGTCTCCAAACAATCCAGTTGGGGTCGTAGATGGCAAGTGAGAGATGAAACAAAAGCAACCATGAGTTTTCTGTAGTTTAACCATGAACACATGAAGGTTCATTATAATATCTGCTCTACTTTTAAATTTAAAATTTTCCATGACGAAGAGTTAAAATGAATGATCACCCGACGAAACTCATGTGTGAAAATATAAGAGAGGAATACACAGACCATAAATACCATAACCTTGTTTTCCAAACACCCTTCACCAAAAATGGAAAATCTAGGGAAATAAGCAAAAAAAAAAATTAATTGAATATCACACTAAGAAAAATGAACAGCCTGTAGTTATGGTTTTATAAATGAAGTAATAATGGCCTTAAAGCTTCCTTTCAATATTTCAAAAGCCAAATTAGAGGTATGTATTTAACTATAATAAAGCTTCTTTTTTTTTATTTTAAATATCTCTGATTTGAAATAAGTGATATCAACATAGAAACACTGGTTATCTCATGCTTGTCAGAAATTGTTGGTAGTTAATATGACTTTGATTAATATAAGTGGGAAAATGGATGACCTACAACTAATATCAACATGATCTGTGTCATGAACAAATATCCTATTAAACAAGAGATCTGAGAGGACACCATTTAAAAAAAAAAAAAAATAGCGTCCTTTATTGGTGCAAACTTTGGGACCACAGATATAAACCATCATATCTCCAAACCACTTATGCTACCTGAGAGATCTGTCACTGGGAATCAGACAAAATATGGGCACTTTATATATGAAAACCACTAATTTGGCCAGAATTTGGAAGAAACTAGAAGGGGTCATACAAGGCCAGAATCCAGCTTCCACAATAAACGGGGAAAGTCACATACCAAGTAAGATCATCCTCACAGCCTTGGAATTTGACTGACTGACCCTGCCAGTCACCACTACTGGAAATCTAATTCTGGACATAAGTTAAAAAGCAGATTTATGTCATGGTTTGGGGAAAGACCATGTGTCGAGATGTGCCACGCCTGCTTCAAAGATGAGCCAGGACAAGAACAAACTTTGGTTCCCTCTGACCAGAGTATGCACAAGACCCAACACTGAAAATCCTAACAAGGGATTTGATGGTTTGAAAAAAAAAAGAAAAAAAAAAGTAGCTGACGGTTTTCTGTTTTCTTTTTCAAGTTTTCCAGGCCTAAAACAACATATTTCCTTTCCGGTAAAGAAACAATGCCAAATTCTGAAAAGGAAATTTGTCTGACTTAATGGATAAGCACATAAAAGCTGGAAAAGGGAGTATTAGGGGAAAACCAGTATAACTTGGCCTTAGGAGGCAGGCCTCCAAATTTATTGGTAAAAAAGGACTGAGGGTCAGAGAAGGGAGTGTGGGGGTAATAATTACGAATGAGTTGCACGATGAAGGTCAGCTAAACAAAACTGAGTTTTTGTCAATTTGAAAATCACGGTTCCAGCAATTTACTACATGAGCTAAGAGAAACTTCCATTAGCTTACACCCATACTCACATATTTTTCATTCAAGCAGCCATAATTCGAGGCCTAATTTTATTAAATTGGGAATAGTATAATACAAAGTCCTATGCATTTAATAAATATTTGTCAGATAAAAGAATGAATGAGGTGGTTACTTATACCACATCATGAAATCTAAATCAAAGGTCATTAGAAATGACAAAAATAAAATCCCCAGGTATGGTGATCATGGCTATTTGTCTAACTAACATTCATAACCTTAATTTTCTTCTGGGGGGTGAGGCAATGTGTCAGGCTAAAATGGTCTGTTCCCCAGACACCCTTAGGAAAATGAAGCGGAAGCCATGTGACGCAGTTTTGACCAATAAGATGCAAGAAAGAAGGCTCTGAGAAAGTCTGCAATCAAGATATGAAGACAACCCCTTCCCACTTTCTTGGGAATAGCTTCTGGACAGTGCAGAGCCACCTCATCACCATGAGGACAAAAGCCAGATGATAAAGAGTGAAAACAGAAAGAGTCTGGTTCTCAGTGGCATTGCTGAGATGCTGCCCCTACCAAAATGTCTGGATTCCTAACCTCGCACTTCATGTTAGGTGTGACTTCTTTGAGTTTAAGCTGCTGTCTTCTATAATTCACAGGCAGAAATATTCTAACAAACACCAGATATAACTTATCTTTCCCCCTGTGTTCTCAGAAGCTGCTTCTACTTCCAGTGACTGTGATGCTCCATATAACTGTCCAGTAACAGGGTTATGTAATCATCGCTTACCTCATCAACAGTTCCCACTTGTCAAGAGGATCCCTCACACTAAAATGCCAACAAGATTAAGGGCAGGCAGCCATCAGGAAAAGAGAGTAGTACTATTCCAATGATCAAGAAATGGAGGATCTTCTAACTTAAGACAGTCTTCAAAACATGTGTGTCTCAACAAAGAAGGAAAGGGAATATTTAGAGGTCTGGCTAAACTAAACATCAGAAATGAAACATCTCTGAGAAACAGAAAACAAGAATAGGAAGGAGGGCACCTCTTGAGGGCTTGAAGGGTATCCTGGTTCAGAGGCCCCTACTCCGTGCTTCTACGGGGCCTCAGCAATGTACCTCCTGTGGAACGTAAAATTCTACAGTCACTTCTCTCTTAATTGTTGATGTCTCTTGATGGAACATAAACTCCTAGGGTTCAGGAAAGTTGGTGTGTAACAAGTACTGACAACCGCTGAACGAAGAAATGAGCAAAGCAACGTACAGATTCCTTTTCCAAGAGATTTTATGAAAAGCATGCAATCCCCCAAAAATAAAATCGTATCTGGGATCATGATTTTTCTAGAAATATAATGAGGTATATGAACTGTTCAAGTGACCCAACATAACATATTTAATTCAAATGTCTACGAGAAGAAAAGAAAAGAAAAGGGGAAAGAACTACACTTAGGAAGAAACTATTTTAAGCCAGGTGATGTGTTAGGGGCTTTACACCCAGTATTTCATTAATCTCCACAACACACCCCCGCATCCCAGTTAGTCACTAGGGTCTCCCCTTTCAGATCAGGACAAGTTCAGAGGGAGCTAGGGAGCTAAACCAGGGTCACATACCCACTAAAAGGCAGACCTGATATTCAGACCCAGGAATGTCAGCTCTCACTTTTCTGCTTTATCATGCTGCTTCCTCACTTTGGTCTTTACTAAAATACTGTTTATAAATTGCATACGTTAGCTGATATAACATTCACGAGAACCTTCAGTTTATGGCCTCAAAACCATATATACAGGGTGAGGGTCCATTGTAACCTCCAGAACAATTACTTTTTGCCCATGTCACTAATCAGACATGCTTTGGCATGACACAGACACTAACCTCTAGCTCATTTGACAGCTGTAAGGAATTACAAAGGAGCTACATACCTACAGCATGTCCCCCCCCCGAAAAAAAAGTCACTATGTACTTATATGACCTAGAAATGATGCAAAATAAACCTACGTGCCAAGGGTTTCAGTTTCTCTTAGAAATCAACAGCCCTCCCTGCCCCACCCACGTATAGTAAACACACGCACGACAGCTTGCATGTATGTGCCTTGGAGATGCCGGTGGGTGGGCTTACAATAAAACCCACGGCATCTGTCCACACAAGATATCAGATCTACTGAAGCAGTTTAAAGTAAGAGACTCATTTGAACCAAAGGGGGAAAAAATCCACTGTCGAGGGAAAATAAAAAGGATGTATTTTGCAACAGACTGCTAACAGTTTTCATTGAATAAATAATACCTCTTCGAAACTGATGAAAATTTAGTGGAAATATTTATCCAGTAAACATCTTAATGAAATAAATTGTTATGACTCCAAAGAAACCTAATTTAACAACTTCATAAATTCTCATGGAGAAGAAATAGACTCACCACCCCTGAAACATTTGGTAATCATTTTGCCACAATATGTGCACAGTCTGTGAGGTATGCGCAGAGATGAAAAACTTAACTGTATTAGCCTAATCACAATCTTCTTTGCTCTGCTATTTCAGGTTAAGTCTTCCACCAATTTTTAAACAATACAGAGTATTTTGCAAATCACCATTTCTATCAGGACAGCTATCTAATATCCATTTTTTTTTTAACCTGAAAAATGTGTTAGAAGCCAAACTTACTGTGGGATGGTTCTTATGTGATGAAACATGTTTCCATTTTTTCCTCCCCCTTTCTATTAGTTATCTATCATTTTCAAATGTTCCATACACAGATCTTTGGCGAAAAAAAAAAATTCGTTAGTATAAGGACCTGGGGTCTTCTTCTAAATAATGGATGAATTATCTTTAGGAAGATAAGCTACTCTTTTTTTTTTTTCAGCTAACCCATTTCAATACTTTCCCATGGTAAAGAAAAAGTGTATTCTCAGTTAAATACCACTATTGCACACACAGTTTTTCCTCTACAAAGTTATTTTTCAAAGTGTTCAATCTTCACCAAAGGCTAATCATTTTCAAAGATGGGTCTTATAATAAAAGAAACGGGGTAAAGATACTTTTACCCCTTTGCTTAAAGATGCTTAAAGTAGATCTCTGTACACAACTTCTCCTTTTAAATCTCTTGCCCAAAACTCCAAGCTTTCTAGCAAATTCGGAATCCCTTCACGAATGCTTACTTTGCTTAAAGTACACCCAGAAAAATAGGCCAAAAGCATTCATATCCCCCCTTGCATTTGACCCCACCAGCAGCCAGACACTGCCCCATTTACAGAAAAAAATATATCGAGGTTCACATTAAATTAACTGCCGTAAGAAGTTCCAGAGCTTGAACTAAGAAAAGGCTTAAACATTAAAATACCTCTTTTCTTAGGCACCAGTTCACTTTCCTTATTTCTTTTTCTTTTGCATCTTAAAGTAATTCATAACAACTGACTAAGGCTCAACAATTTACACGAAAATCTACAAATAAAGTTTGAGAAGTTATATTTAGCAGATTTCTGATGATACTGGACACAATCTTGGTGCAGCTTCCTAGCCATGAAAGGGAATTCTTATTAGTCTTTAACAGAAAAATAATTGAGCTGATTAAATATAGATCAAAGGAAGTTCTGTCATGAAAAGGCCAATTTTCTATAACTCGTGGGAAAAAATGTATCAATAAACAAGAAGCGATCTGGTGTTTCTCATTCTGGCCTATAATGGTTGTCTGTTTATGATTAGATTAAGAGCAAGCACTTTTGATGCCTTTTTTGTACCTTTCAGTTATTCTCCAATATTTTTAGCATGATCATGTATTATTGTTACAAGCTCCAAGGTTATTTCTTTAATCTTAGATATTACTGATATATAATCTCCTTTTTATTCACATAAATCACTACTGTGAAATAAATAATGCATGTTAATATATTTAGAAAATATATTGATAATTAAATTTATACCTTTAAAATAACTTCTTATCATACTGTCACCTATAGATTCTAGTACAAAACCATATTAAATGTTTTAAGGTTATCTTCTACTTCAAAATAAGCTAACTAATGAACTGATAAATACATTTTTATATTTATCTGTATCTGTGCCAAAAATTTAGAAAATTACCTGTTTCTTGTTCCAACCATTCTCCTTCATCTGTGCTATTTATTCTTTGCCAACTCTTAAAATCTATTTGGGGTGACCCCACCATATGTCAACTCTTTCTCTGACAGCTTTATCAGGACTATAAAAATATATATCTATGTTATATAATATGCTATATACATGTTACATACACATACAGTATATAAACATATACACTTATATACACATATTACATACACATACATCTTTTATATATACATAAATGTATAAATATATATATGAACTGCACGGTTTAAAGATTTCCACCAGAGAAGCCTGTCAACCCAGTTTCAGGTTTTAGCTACCTTAGCCAACCTGACCAACTAGTTTGACTGAGCTAACAATAGTTTTGAACTTTTTTTCCACTTAAGTGACCAATTGTTTAACCAAATTAGTAAAGAGCATTGCAGATTAGAAACCTCATTCATCTTATTATACTGGTCACCCTTACCTTCCCCAGAGACCAATAACCGCAAATTACCATGAGTCGATTCATTAAGCATTTATTTTGTACTTAGTATTTCTCATTACTGTGAAGGGAGAAGATTAGAGTGTGGTAGTTCACAAGTTCTAAACGTAACTGAAGGTATAAAGCTTCTCTGTTCATCTTGCCAGTTAAGCCAATAACTTTTAGATTCTCTTCAACAGAAGTTGGATGGAAAGTTTCCTATCATTTCAAATTTTCAGCTAAAGTCTCAATGCTAAAGGCAATAGGTGATGAGTTCTGGTCACAGGACCAGACCACAGGACTTGCTACACATGGTCAAACCAGTCCAGAGGTCACCCCCAAAGTCTATGTATGAGAACTTGCATCGCAGAAGTCACTTTTTCAAAGAAAATTCTCGGGAAGAGACAGTGGTTCCTTTTATTTTCCCTCTTGACCAGCTCAGATCAAGTGCCCAAAACAACCCTTATACCTTGGGGTTCTCTGCAGTGAGGGAGGTTGATCATCTATGCCGAAACTCACAGCCTGCTCAGTGGCACATGTGTGAGGATGGAGCCCTCAAGCCTGGCAGGTGCTGCCTGCAATCGTAGGGCAAGGCAACAGAGCCTCAGAGAAAGTGGAACTGAGTTTGATGGTGCTAACGTGACTTTTCCTGTGGACCAAGTGGATCCCATGGAGGTAATGAGGTTTGAGTGATCCTGATAGGTCTCTACCCTAGTGGACTGCCTAGACAGGCACTCAGGGATACTCCAGTGATACCACTGCAGGACAGGAGCTGCACGGCATAAGTGGTCACTCAGGAGGTGCACTGCCCACATCCAAAAATGGCATGGTAGAGATGGACCCTGCAGAAGATCTCCCAAGAACACATTAGGCTGCCTATGAGAAAGCACTGGCCATGAAAACAATAGCACCAGCTAACTGCAACAGGCTTGGCCTCTTTTCTGCCCCTGCCAACACTGGAGGAGCCAGAGACAGTGGGCAGAAAGAAGTACAGAAGGAGAAATGACCCTTCTTCCTTGTTGATGTTCATCACCAAGCTGGGGTTCAGGTCTGAGGATGGAAAAGGGGAGAAGCTATAAACTGGACAAGAGAATGGAAATTTTATTTACATTGTACTACATTTTCTAATATTTTAAATTAGATTTTCCAACACTTTTAAAAGAAGAATAAAGCTATTTTCTGTTTGTGTCTTATTAAGAGTGACACATTCAACAAACCAGCTACACTAATAAGTATCCAACCTATTAAAGATTATTTTCATTAAGTTAAAAGAGAAAGAAAAGTAAGACTATATAGAAAATCAAAATGTAAATTTAATATAGCTCTGAAGACATTAACTCAAGAATATAACCATATTAACAACTTTAAGTGTAAATGGAGGGGCTTCCCTGGTGGCACAGTAGTTAAGAATCCGCCTGCCAATGCAGGGGACACAGGTTCGAGTCCTGGTCCGGGAATATCCCACATGCCTTGGAGCAACTAAGCCCGTGCACCACAACTACTGAGCCTGTGCTCTAGAGCCCACGAGCCACAACTACTGAAGCTTGCATGCCACAGCTACTGAAGCCTGTGCGCCTAGAGCCCGTGCTCCGCAACAAGAGAAGCCACTGCAATGAGAAGCCCGCGCACCATAACGAAGAGTAGCCCCCGCTCACCGCAACTAAAGAAAGCCCGCATACGGCAATGAAGACCCAAGGCAGCCATAAAAAAATAAATAAATTTATTAAAAAATTTAAAAATATATATAAATGCACTAAACATTCCATTCAAATGGCAAAGATTGTCAGAATGGATAAAATAATAACAATCATAAAGCTAGAATCAACTATACCTCAACTATGCACTCTCTGCAAAGAAACAAACAGAAACACAGATAGATTAGGGAAAAAAAGCCACACCATGCATGCAAACACTAAGCATAAAACAGCTGAACTGGCCATGTTAACATAAGACAGACTTCAACACAAGGGGGTGTTACTAGAGACAAAGACTAACACTTCATGATGATAAAACAGTAAATCTGAAAGAATGGTACAAGAGATAAGAAAACTGAGACAGATGACTTGCTCAAGGTCACTTAGCTAAGAGAATGGTCACCTACAAGTCACTTCTCCCAATTCCTTTTTCAGAGCCTTTTTCATATAACCGGTGCCCCAAATCTGAGCTCATTCGACACGAAAGCAACCAGCCAACTTGGTCAAAACCATTAACTCATTAGCTACCCAGACACAGCCTTAGTCAGGGAAGTGGGGGAGTGCCACATGGAAGGGTAGAGGGGTGGGGGTGTGCCTGAGCTCCAGATTCAAGCACTGCAACTTGCTAGATGTGTAGCCCTGAACAAATTACTTAAATGGGCCTCAGTCTCCTTATCTACAGAATGGGAATACCGTCACCTCTCTCATGGGATTGATGGAAAAGACAATGAGGAAGAAGAGGACAGTAACTTACCCAGCTAATCAGTGACAAAGCTGGGACCCCACAATACACACTCACAACCATTTTGTTAAGCTGTCTCCCACATGCATTATGCCCAATTGTAAGTACCTGGTGGAATGCGTGACCTTTACTAAGCACTTGAAAAATGTTGGTTCCCTTCCCAATACACTGATGCTATCTATACTTGAGAGTAAGTCTAGGAAGGTATTTTCTGTATGGGACCCTCAATTATAAAACACATTCTTTTCAATCTAGATACAATGTGTTTCAGATAATCACTTTTTCTTCTGCCATGTTAGCTTTGCCTAACTCTGTAAGGTCATATTGTCTAAGTGAGTAAAGCAGACAGGGTAGAAATTTCAATGATAATTTTATTCATATCACTTTTTACACTACAAAATGAGTCATTCAATGGACACAATTTAACACATTCCTCCAAAAAAAAAAAAAAAAAGTTTAAACGTATCATCTTGTTCAAAGAAGAAAGAGACATTCCTCCAGATGACCAGAGAGTCACAGCCTCAGGACTGTAAGGCCAACCTTCAGTTTGGTGAAAGATTATTCAAAAAAGGAACTCTTTCTCATAGGTAAGTCTGTACTGTATAAGGTGAATCCCAGTATAAAATGTTCAAGAAACTTGACAACTTTCTGGATTATTTTTATTACATAATTGAGCATGTTATAGAAGTAGGCATTTACAATCACACCGGGCTTCATGTTTTCAGATTCTAGGCAACTCTCCTAAACTCTCTTATAGTCAAGGTTATAATCAAGGTCAACATATTTTCAACCCAGGAAAGTGGATGTCAGCAAGGTAAACAGTTGCCCACAGTGGCGCCCCACAAACCACATGAAATTTAAAAGTAAGACAAAACTTGATAACTAATGTTAAAAAAATGCATCACTTGGCTACCAATTTTAGAAACAGCAGAGTGCATACGAATCCAAAATAAGACATACAAAACCATCAAATAAGGAAGAGAAGTGGAAAAACAGTATGCGGTCAATGTCCACATCTTTCATACTCATTTTAGGAGACACTTAAGAGCCTACTGTGTGTTAGGTCCTGCACAAATTTAATTTTAAAATTGAGAATAATTATGAACACTTGAAAGCACCAAAGGGCTCAAAATTAGTTTATTCAAATAAATTCAAATGAATTCATGTGGTCACGGAAACTTAATGCACATAAATGAGTCAAGACATCATATTATCTTGACCCTATTCTATGTTGTAGCTATGTCAGGTTCTGGGTAGAGTATTTTAAACAAAATACTGAATATATCATATCTAAACTACCAAATTTCTTCATAATTTAAGAAAATAGCACTAGATACTGTTTAAAAAGTACCAAATCTAGCAAAATACTACATTACACTTACTGAAAGTTCACATAATTTATTCTCCACAAAAGAATATTAGAAAAGAAAAGTACCAACTACCTAAAGACTAAAATATTTCCTGGACTACTCAAAAGTTAAGTTAGAAGAAGCAAAACCACTTTTATTTTGCTTAAAAAAACTTACCCCAGGACTGAGATTGATAGCAGAGAAATTCAATAATTACACATTGCCTATCAAATTGTAAGTTAGGCAATGATTCAAGTTCCTAATTATGGAAAGTTTAACGTGAAATGTTTCAATCATAAGATACCTTAAAGAAGGATGGGAAATTCACAGAGGAAAAATAGATGATGGATAGATATACAGGTAAACAGACTAAAGGAAATACATGATTTATCTAATCCTTTCCTGTAAACAAACTGACTCATGAAAGTTCAGAGAAAGCAAACACCCTGTAAACTAAGCCAAGTCGAGACAAAAATCACCTTTTGAAATTAGGAATATATGTTCCAATAACAAAATTATTATTCTGAAATGATAAAAGAGCAGATGTGTTTTTTATCATTATTCTAATTTGACCATTCTGTTTTCCTAAATATTATCAAGTTCATTCCTTTAAATAATTTATTTAACAGACTATATACGTGCTAAACATTGTGCTAGGTGAATGAGGAAACAGAAATAGGCAACCTCAGCCTAAGGAAGCTCTGTGTGTGTGTGTACGCGTGCACGTGTGTGTGTGTGCGTGTGTGCGTGTGTGTGTGTGTGTGTGTAGGGCTGGGACGCTGGAAATTAAACAAGTAAACAGACAGAGCACAGTGCCATGAGTGCTATGGAGACAGCACTCATAAAAAAAGAAAGGGTGGAATAATTCAAATCAGTTATATTATTTTGGTCTGTAATACTTTGTTTGGTTTCTATATCAGTAGGACTGCTTTCAGCTGCATGTAAAAGAAACCCCACTGTATTCCACTGCTAGGGCTGCCATAACAACAAAATACCAGACTAGGTGGCTTAAACAACAGAATTTATTTTTTTAACAGTTCTGAAGGCTGGAGGTCCAAGATCGAGGGTTGTTTTCTGGGAACATTCCTTGGCGTGAAGACAGCCACCTCCTCACCGCGTCCTCACACGGCCTTCCCTCTGTAGGTATGCACACACCCCTGCCTTCTCTCCTGCATCCTAACATCTCTGCTTATAAGGATACCAGTCAGACTGGATTAGCTCTAAGAGCTTCATTTTAACCTTATTTATCTCTTTTAAGTCCTTATCTCCAAATACAGTCACATTCTGAGGTACTGAGGGGTAGGGCTTCAACCTGTGAATTTTGGAGGGACACAGTTCAGTCCACAACAGCCATCAAAGTGACTTAACCAGGGTTTCCCTGGTGGCGCAGTGGTTGAGAGTCTGCCTGCCGATGCAGGGGACACAGGTTCATGCCACAGTCCGGGAAGATTCCACATGCCACTGAGCGGCTGGGCCCGTGAGCCATGGCCGCTGAGCCTGCGCGTCCGGAGCCTGTGCTCCGCAACGGGAGAGGCCACAACAGTGGGAGGCCCACGTACTGCAAAAAAAAAAAAAAAAAAAAAAATAGTGACTTAACCAAAGAGTCACTTACTTTTCTCAGTTAACAGGAAATTCATAGGGAAGTTGATCAGGGTTGATAAAGCCACTCAAGTAAGGCATCCAGAAACTGGACACCTCCATTTCCTGTCCTGCCAACCTCAGTGTATGGTTCTCACTGTCACAACCACAAGACAGCAGCTACAAGTGTCCAGGAAGGAAAGGAAAGAATCAGGAGGAAGAAACCTACATCTCCCTGGTCAGAACTGGGTGAGCCCTCCTGGCTGCAGGGAGGCCAAGGAGAGGAGTATCTTCAAGTAGACACATTGCTACCCTGAACCAAAAAAACACCTCCAGCAGAAAGAAGGGAGAGAGAACTATGTCCCATGCACCTCACTGACCACAGATGCACCATGTAGACTTGGGTCTATACTACGGATCAACCTTGTGACCTTAAGTAAATGCTCTCATCATTCCGTTCTCTGAGTATGGAGGGGTGGGAATGGTACCCAGACTGCAAAATCACTGTGAGAATGAAATAGGGTTGCATGAATCAGAAAGCCCAGGGCACACTACCTAAGCCCTAATGGACCTGGGTCTGAGGCCTGGTCTTTAGGTATCCTGGGGAGTCACAAGATTCTAAAATATCACAGAGCACCCAGTCAAGACTCAAAAACACCAAAGAACTGACTCTATTTCTTTATTGTGTGACTTTTCATGTATTCCAGTCCACAGCGTGGCCAGAGAGCCTGCAGTCTCTGACTCTCGTGTGTGTGTGTGTGTGTGTGTGTGTGTGTTTGTCTGTGTGTGTGAATGCACACACATGTTTGCTGGGGGGAAGGGGGGGACTTCCTTTCTGATGGTCTTACACCTTTCATGAGGGTAGGAAGCACCAATTTACTAGTACTTGTGTTCCTTGTATCACATCCTTTCTCATCCTTTCGTAATCAAAAGGCTGCTCTCAGGAATTTCTCTTGAGATATTCTAGACCAGAAACCTATTTAGCAGTGAGGTATACCTTCCAGGGAATTTATGCCTTCACCTCTCCAACAAAGCTGGGACAGCCTTACATGGAGGGGATGAAGAAGGAAAGGGAAGTTGTGTGTGTGTGTGTGTGTGTGTGTGTGTGTGTGTGTGTGTGTGTGAGAGAGAGATGACATACTTTAACTTCTGTAACAGGGGGTGTTTAGAAAATATTTAACATAGATCAAGAAACAGCAGTACAATCCTATAAAAATATGTCAATAATTACTAGTAGAAATAGCAAAAAAGTTGAAAGTGGTTCCCACTGGAGTTGGGGTGGGGGTACAGGACTGCAGACCAGGCAAGGGAGTGTAGTTTTTACTAAAGCCGTTTAGTATTAGTTGAATATTTAAAACTTACATGCAAATATTGGATAAAAATCAGGTATACATTATAACTTTTCAAAATATATTGTACATATACTTCAATTAAAAAAACTAAAAAAAAAAAAAAGAAAGAAAGAAAGCTGGGACAGCCTTGGTTTGATAAACAGTGGAACTTTTCCAGAAGGTTTTTCAAACATTTGCTGCTCTGAATTGAGGAGTGGGTTCCTTCTGGTTGTCAACCTTGATGTAAAATCTGTTGGTCCGTCATGTTTATAAATTCAAGCTGAAAAAATAAAAATTAACATGTGACAGAACGGTTCAAGAGAGCTTGGTTCAAGCAGAGTCACTTTCAGGATAGGTATTAATACCCAAATCATCTGTGCTTTTAAATTTCCTCCTTTTCCTCTGATAGCTGCACAAAAAAATCTCTGTGTGGGCTTCCCTGGTGGCGCAGTGGTTGAGAGTCTGCCTGCCAAGGCAGGGGACACGGGTTCGAGCCTTGGTCTGGGAAGATCCCACATGCCACGGAGCGACTAGGCCCGTGAGCCACAGTTACTGAGCCTGCGTGTCTGGAGCCTGTCTCCGCAACAAGAGAGGCCGCGATAGTGAGAAGCCCGCACACCGCGATGAAGAGTGGCCCCCACTTGCCGCAACTAGAGAAAGCCCTCGCACAGAAACGAAGACCCAACACAGCCATAAAAAAATAAACAAATAAATAAAACTAAAAAAAAAAAAAAAAGAATGATCCATGCTTTAAAAAATAAAAAAATCTCTGTGTGTTACTTATGACAGATGGGAGAGGAACTTTACCCAGTTACTTTGTAAGTCTTTCAAAGGGAATGAAAAATGGACAGAATGAGGCCAGACTTGAGATTCTCGGAGGGCCTCACAAGTCCAAAAAGGCTCTAAATAAAAGGAAATATTCATCTGTATTTCCACAGGACTATCGTAAAAATTTTTCCCATGAGCTGCAATAACTAAGCTGTCACCCTTCTAAATGTTGTCTCCATTCAAATCTGAAAAATCATATATCTAATAATTAACATACTTAGCTAGCACCTTTTCAACACAAAGCTAAAAGAAATTTTCTAAATCCCAAAAAGATGCCAATTGTGAAGAAGGAACCTCATAAACGCTACTGACACCACAGGCTTGGGGAGGGGAGAAGGTGAAGACTGTCAAAGCCACACTTTTCATAAGATTCAAACCGATGTCCTGAATAATGAGTTCCCTCCTGATTTGGAAAAGATGCTCTCCTAAAAACAACATTCAGCAGAATATTTTCCTTCAATTAAGTAACAGCTCTCTTGCTTTCTCTCTTTGGCACTGGTTCATTCACAGGTCATTTGGAAAATAAAATGCTACAAGAAAATAAATACAAAGCATTTCAGATTACCAAGAGACCCACTTAATAAAAATAATCTGATTAAATAAATGTTTTTTTCCTCTAAGTTTTCAGCCAAGTTTGAAATAAGAGAACTTCTCTGATTTTGGGTCTAACACACTGTAAGAAAATTAAGCATAACTTGATTAAAATCGAACCCATAAAATAGAAAGAACTATATGAGAGTGTACTCACAAGGAATAAGTGGCAAACTATCTTCAGGGAAGTGTCTCCTCTGGTTCCAGTACACTAAGAAATTGAAATATCCGAATCCCTGTTAGCAGAAATCATGAATACAGACTTTTCAAGTTACTGATCATCTTTCCAAATGAATTGTTGTGGTACTTCTCAGCAACCAGTGTAAACAATAATGGAATACTTTTTACCCTCTGTAATAAGTCTGCAGATGACTTCAATTTATTAAACGTGGCACCTCTTCTGCTTATTCATCAGATTGGTTTCCTAACTTGGCAATAATGGCAGTTCATTATTCATTCATTGAAGAGACGCTGAATTAGTCTCTAATATGCAGATTCTTCCCTTCCCCAAGAAAGTCATGCTATGGCTAAAATTTGCAAACCATTCAACAGAAGAACTGAGGGCGGGGCACCAACCTAGAGCTGAAATCAATGAAGGCTTTGAGGACAAAATGGCAACTGTGCGAGGTGTGTAAGGGCCTGTAGGATTCCCCAGTTGAAGAATGGGGTTTAGTGCAAAGTCAGCACAAGCACTGTGGCCACAGACTTTATGTTCCTGGGATTTTAATATAGCTCAGTATTGTTGACCCAAACAAAGGTGTTAAAACTTCACTGCAGAGGTTTAGCCATGGATGGTTTGTATTTGGCAAATTAGGGGAATAAAGTTAAGTCCTGAAAGCAACAGGGCACTGTAAAAGCATTTTAGAGGTAATGCTATAATAAGATTTGCTGTGTGCAAATGACTTTAGCTGAGTATAGAGACTGGAGTAAAGGGGTAAAAACGTAAACTTATAAAGTAGTTGTTTATTTGTCTCTCTCCTCCAGGGAACTGCAAACCCCTGAGGGCAGGAGCTGCAGCTTGCTCACTGTTACAGTACCTGATACTCACTTAATAGCTAATAGAAAACATGAAACATTGAATGAATGAGAGAGAAGGCAATAGGAAATTGATTGAAAGGTTATTAGAACAACCAAGGCATGAAAGTTGAGGACAGAAACTTAGGTAGCATCAATAAGAATAGAGGAATGGATAGAAATTCAAGATATTAATGGTAAACTCAAATAATTGGTGACTGTTGGATTCACGAAGATTTAGAACCTAAGATGAGACATAGATCTGGAGTGAAGTTGAGGACTTCTGTTTTGGGCACACTGATTTGAAAGTAGCCATAAGACTTCAATGTCAAGATCTCCAGCAGACAATGGGATATAACTGAAGCTCAGACAAGTTAGGGATATGGGAGTCATCAGTGAATAAGTGGTTGTAAAAAAGGTAGAAGTGGGTGAGTTGTCTTGTACTGAAAGAATATGTACCATAAGAAGAGTCGAGAGCAATTCAGAGACCTCCAGAGGATACCATTTTAAGGGCTGGGTGGTGGAAGAGGTGCTCAAGAAGGCCTGCCTCTGATATATGAAAACAGTATCGAACGGCCAAGCAAGGCCTAGGAATCAGGAACTTCAGGAATCTACAAGGGTAACAGCAAAAATGGATTCATCTAGTGCAATTCCTTCAGAGTGAAGGGATGCGACTTCCCCATTCACCAACTTGGGGAATTTGCACAGCAGCAGTTGTTAATAGTGTCTTGGTTTTTTGTACCATAAAACGTGGAGGGAAGAAGAGATGAATTCTGTCATTCCTTCCAGCAGTCTGACTTTATGATTCTAACCAATTCATTGCTTGTTCATTCAGGACAAGTACACAAACTAAACAGAGTCCAGAGCCCAGAGTCTTCACCTTTTCAAACGACAGCACCAAGAAAACAAGGGAACAGATGAGCCTGAAATCTCAGAGTCTCACTGTCATGCTGAACAATGGGAAAATACAGCTTGTTCATTTCTCCTCAGTGATGCTAATGATTCAGTTACATTGACTTCTTTGAAGGAAAATTACTGTTAATAACCTTAATTTCCTCCTTGTCTCTTTCCCCGGGTACCTGACATTTTAGATAAAATGTTTTCATAAAATATTAAAAGCAAAGGAATTATATCTTAGGTATCTAACTCCATGTTGTTTATGGACTTCATGAATCCCTTCTGTCTCTTCTTTCTAGAGCCTACACTTTTGGTTCTTCAGGTAAATACATAAAGTTTCCCATTCTGCTCATCTCCCAAGAAGCACAATCCATTCCAAGTGAAAAAAACAAAAAAAACAAAAAAAAAACAATTAAGTGTTACTCTAAGGCCCACCACACATCTTAGTGATATCAGCCATGTGACGTTATGGGACATTCCCAACTTCCATTTAAATTTAGTCCTCATGGCTACAGTTTTCTTTTCTGTGGCCACAAAACCAGACCACAGGCTTTCCAGCCTGGCCTGACCCACGCACACCTCTGTTCTAGAACAGCAGGCAGGTAGAGCGTGCAGTTTGCCAGCCCAGACCCATTCACCATCCTTGTTCACTCCTGCCTCTTCGCTCCTGCCCTCTAGTTTCTATCCGAATCAGCTAATGAAAGGCACCAGCCAGAGCCTAGGGGACAAGAGGAGAGTGATTTAGTTATATTTATTCCCCTGCCATCTTCCCGCAGGGACATTACAGGTTGATTGTGTCCCTCTACCACAGGATACATCTCTTGTAGGACAGCTTTTCTTGCCCCTTTACTTAGAGTAGGAAAGCTCCCCATCGTTGCTAAGTCCCTCTTCAGCCCTCACCCTGGTTGTGGTTTTGTTCCCTACACCTGCCCATACCTCCTGAAGGGTCTCCTTATGAAGCCTTCTTCAAAGGACTCAGTCTACACCCACCATCTGTTCCCTGGCAGGCCCTGAATGACACAAGATTAAAGAGTGACCAGGTGGGGCCCTCCACTGCGGCTTTCAGAGATATCATCAAAGGAAATTGTCTGTAAATTGTAAAATGCTATGACATTTCCATGAACAAAACCTAGTACAGACTTTCCTGAATATGCAAGGTTTTAATGCCAAGGAAACATGACTGAATCCTACCATATTTCTACAATTCACTGTGTGTTATAAAAATAAACACGCAGAAAGCATACAATCAGAATCCAAATATCATTGCCAACCTCACCAGATTTTTTCTTAAAAATGGGTATCTGGAGAAACAGATGAAAGAACTGAATTTATCTTTGAAAACAGAAACAATATTTCATTTCCTGCTATTTATCCACATCGAGATTTACTAACTCTGATAATATGATACTTTAGGGTGATTCCAAGTCTTTCAAGGGATGTCATAAAATTCTAAAAATTAACTAATAATTCACTTCATGTTATTGAAAACAACTATAATTACTGAAGTTAACTTCTGAAAGAAGTTGAGAATCGGTGACCTAGATTTTCTGTATTTTTCCTAATGTCTCTAAATGAAAATACAGTGTAGTTTCTAATTTATACAGCCCTTTGTCTATATATCACTTCTAACTAGCATGGAAATTCACTTCAGGTATCTATTAAATAATAAAACTCAATAAAATAAATTTATCTCTGAATCTTCTAATTCTCAAAGTAGAAAGTAGAAGGTAAAAGAGATTCTTAAATAATTAAGTACTTGAAAGTCTAAAGCTATAAATACACCTAGATAGAATTTTTAGCAATGAAATCAATTTGATTTTCCCAGGTCAATATCAACCTCTGTTGTCTGTGCAGCACCTCACTTTTTTGACAATATATTCAAGGGTGTTTATGACATGTCCCTGGTCTGAGGAATTTAGAGGTTCACAGCTAACCAAATTGATCAGAATATAGATTTTCAACTCAGATTCTACTCAATATCTCTTTACTAACAACTTTTTTAATTGGCCTATTAATTGGTAAATTCTTTTTGATTAAGTATTGTATTTTCAAGGAATTTTAAGGACATAGACTATTTCTAAAGTCATTTCCTGGTGTACTGTATATAACTGAGATCCAGCTGAACTAGTAAAGCAATGAAACAATGTGGGGCATGCTTCAATTAGACACCATATTCATAATTTGAGGTTCCACGAGACAGAAATTCCATGCAGACTTTGTTAAAGGCAATTTGGCAGTGCTCCCTCAAAATGTAAAATGTGCATACCTTTTTGACCAAATAGTTCTATTTCTAGGAATTTATCTACAAGAAATTCTCACACATGTGCTTGAAGACATAGGTACAAAGATCTTCAGTCTTTCAGTTTGCAACAGTGATAACAGAAGAATGGTTAAAATAAAACATCGTACACCCATAGTTTATTTATGGTACTACTAGAGTTTATGTAATGTTAGAAAGAAAAATATAACTAGTATATGGACATGGAAAGATCACCACAACATACACTAAGTGGCAAGTAAGCAAGTCGCAGAAAAACATACACAGTACAATCCAGTTTATGTAGTAAAAAAAAGGCATGTATATGTACTTATATATGTAAATGCATAGAAAAAGAAGAGAGAGGTGCTCTAAACTGTTGCCAATGGTTATATCTGGGTATGGGTGTAGGTGGGAAAGGTTGTTTTACATTTTGTTTCTGTGCTTCTGCATTATCACTGCAATTGGAACATATTAATGTATCACATCCATCATTTTAAAAACCAATGAAGACAAAAAATTAATAGAAATTCTAGAGGGGGCTCTGGTGATTTATCCAATGACAGTGCATCAGCAGACATCCTATCTCAAAGGACTTCAGTTTCATTTGATACATTGGGATTCCTCCTTTAAGAGCCAAAAGGAAAATGAGGGCTGTTAAATAGACTGCACGTTGAAATACCGACCTGCAGAAACAGATCTACATTCTGTGTGCCCAGGACAAATCCAGCAACTACCAAATAGCAGGGGGAACATTTTGTGACTGGTTAGAGTTCAGATCAGTGATGTACACAAGAGACCCTCCATGTCCCCATAAATGGAGTCACGCATTTCTCCACACTTAGGTGGTCTTATTTCAAAGGAGCCCGCGAAATAGGAGACAAAGCCCTGGCCTTCCTCATTCAACTCTGCAGACTTGCTAACATCTTAGAAAAATGAGGGAGGGGAAAAACAGGCAGAAATTCAGACTCTGAAACTAACATCCACTGGAAACAAATGGCCATAACCACCTTTGTAAGAAATTTAACAGGGGGAAGAAAAGAAGAGCATGAATAAAGAAGGCACCATGCTTACTTAATCAAGACAACACTAGTTCACAAGGTTTCCAAGCACTTATACTTGACAAAGCTCAAAGTGGGAGCTCATGAGCCGAATATGTTCCACAAACGTGTTTTGTTTGGCCAGCCCATGGGCTGACATATTTGTTTCTACTGTAATTATTTCTAAAGTTTTTGCAATGATATCTCACGCTTTAAAGAAATCTGTATTTCATGCTTCTCTTGAAAATGGAGAGGTGCTGGCAACCCTGAGCCCCACGCCCACCTGGCAGAAATCTAATAGACCTGGCCCCCAGGAAGGCACCCGATGCACACGGTCTCCCCATCCGCTAAGGGAGCTGACACCTGGGCAGCCCCATGATGCTTACCTGGCCCTCAGAGGAATCAGAGTGGGTCACACCTGATTGAAACCATGAGGAACCTCACCCAGGAAGAGCTGGCCCTTCAGAAAACTAAATTAGTTTTTAGCCTACCCTGGAGCAGCATTTAGTAACCTCCCTCTCAGACTTCTGCCCCATGTATCTGCGGAAACAAAAGCATCTAGGATTAGATAAGGGCACGTGGTTTTATCTTCAACTTGCCATTTCAATTCCGTGGTCAAGGCAGGGTTGCCAGAAGCTTCTCTGTCATACCTCAGCCCCGTCACTTAAAATAATGGTCTCAAAAGTTTTCACTGTAGCAAACCTCTTGGCAGCATGTACCTGAGTGGCAGGTAACACAGCACAGTGGTTAGAAGTTGGAGTTCTGGTGTCAGCCTACATGGGTTTGACTTCCCATCTCTAACTTTCCCTCCCAGAAGTGAATAACTTCACCTTTCCCAGCCTCAGTTTCCCCATATGTAAAATGGAGATACTATTAGGAACCGCCAAGAAAAGCTGTAGGGAGAGTTAAATAAAGTGGCACATTTTAAGAGCTTAACCTACATCTGTGGTTTTGTTACTGTTGTAGCCATCAGCATGCCCGTGGAAGCCCGTGGGGAAACAGGAGTCACGACACCTCCCCGTAAACATCACAGATTCCCAAATTATTCTGGCAGATGCCCCTCTCCTTCCAGGCCTAACTGGCTTCATATGGTCTTTTTTCAAAGCCTGGCTGGGAGACACAGACGCCCTGGGGATAGCTTCCAGCTCACTGAGTTCTTCGAAACCCCCCAATCACAGAATTTCGAGGCAGTTAGGGCTGAGTTAACATGAGGCCCCTCTGTCCAACTGCAGTCACAGAGTCAGGCAAGTCCAGAGGAAGATCTGGTATTCACAGTAGCCCTAAAAGGTAACTAGAACTTCTGTGTTAGTAGAGGGGCAGGGCAAGTGTCCCTTGTTAAAAGTTTTATAGGAATTGGCACAGCCTGCTTTGTATGGATAGGCCACTGGCCTTTGCCCCCTACGGAGGAGGAGAACAAGGGGGTGAATAGTCATACTGGTAGCCAAGAGCATTTGTAGCAACAGCAGCAGTAACACAACAGCTGGCATCATTCACACTACACTGCAGGGCACTTTTGGCTTATAGTGTTATCCTCCTCATTTACAGATGGGGCAACAGACACTCAAGAGTCACATACTAACACATGACATAGCCAGGATTCAAGCTTGGGTCCACCTGATTCCAATACCCGAAGGTCACAGCAACTTTACACTGTTGAAAGCAAACCCCAACTTACTGCCCCCCGCCGCCGCCAGCTGCCTCCAAGAGGAAGCATCTCGAGAGCAGTGGTCCTTTAACTTGAGTGGGTCGCAGACCCCCCTTCAATGTAATGAATCCTACAGACCCTTCTCAGCAAAATATTTTGAAATGTATAAAATTAAGTACAGAAGAAACCAATTATATTGAAATATACTTACCAAAAAAAAGAAAATTAAGGCACACATAGTAACGTACGTGCTTCTTTTTACAACCCATTAAATGCCGAGACTCATCAGTGACTCTAATACCTGCCCTAATTGTCATTTGGAAGTAAGTGAAAATAAAGATGTATTTGCCAGCTAGATGGACCTACCAAATGCCATCATTAGGCCATTAGAGGGTGGTCCTGAGGTGAAGAGCTCCTGTCCTGGGGGAGACAGCAAAGATGTCAAGTGTAAATCTAGTGGTCTGTGTTCTCTTCTCTCTGAATGAGCTGCTTATAATTAGTTTCTTTGCGTTACTGTCTTCCTCCTGCTCTGAGGAAATGGCTACTTCATTCATATCAGGGAGCCAACCACCTCCTCTAATTGTTCAGGAGGAGAAGAATGCTATAACAAGGGCACTATATCTTAAAGCAATGATTTGACTGCCCCCAGGGTGGCTCGGTGGACAGAGGTGGAATTTCCTAGCCCTCTGCACACCAAAGGATTAGGGGACAAGGGCCCTAAAGGAGACTCCTGGTCAAGGGGATAAGATAACACTATCTTGCAGTCACATGGTATGCGACCTTCTCACTGAAGGTTTTCTAGGTAGTAGGCAAAGGGGTGTGCAGAGAAAAACCGTCTTCTGATTTATGTCCCTTTCATCTATTTTTGATTCCGCAAAGAAAAGGAAAGTAGATGGAGTTCACACAGAGAAAACAGAACCTCTGCTGGCCCTTCATCCTCTTGAACATAAGGATCTCCCAGTGACTCTGGGGTGAATTTTAAAAGCAGGCTTCATTCCAGTAAGGACAATGCAAACTTCTCACTCATCTACTTGGTGATGCATTTTCACCCACCTCTCCTTCCCCGGGGGTGAAGTAAACCCATTTATATATCTGGTGAGCTAAAGAGTCCCAGCCTGTGAATGCGCAAAAACTTATCTCTTTCTAAGGCATAACTAGATAAGTAATATTACACCTTGAGGAAGTATTTCTACTTCCAAGGAGGAGGCTTGATCAAAAGAAAAACTATGAAACAGAAAAACAAATATTGAGGAATGAAAGAATGACCTACACAGGGTTATTATAGTTCCTAAATATTACAGAGAAATAGAAGAGTGCAGAATGGACAGTACTGAGAATTACTGAGTGTCCTCACAGATAGTAAAACCACAGAAACTCAGCGATGAAGAGCTGTATTGATTTCCTGATAGGTGGGTAAGTCTTTTTGGCAGGCACTAATAAGACACACAAATTCACATTACATGGTGAACAGCAACTATTTTAGAAACTTCAGTCTGGACATGAAATATACTAACTGTGATCATTAAAGCGTTTCCATTAGTCCTTGACCTCATTCTGCATATCAAACACACAAGTTCTTGGTTTTACAGGACTCACTGTGATAGATGGCTTATTAAAGACCTGGGTCCTTCGTGCTAATAAACACGCTGTTTCATCCTTACTTTACGAGTGGTCACAAACGACGAAAATTCAGTCACAGTCTGCAAAATAAGTTTAAGTTTCAAAGAATATTTTTACCTCCCCCAAAATACTTGAGCTCACTATTAAAGACATTTGTGGAGAATGTAAGAAATACATAATCTTTCTTTCCTGTGACTATATTACATAAGGGCTGTGATCCACAAAGATCAAATTTATTCTCAACACAAGGTTTTTAAAGTAAAAAATAAACTCGGCAACTAATTACTAATGTATTTTTCAAAAAATAATCCACAGAAATAATTGATAGAATGAAGGAATTAGATAATTTAAGTTTGCCAGCTACATCTGAAAGTTTGGGGGAAAAAATGCAGACACAAAATCCAGAAGCAGACTTATCTATCACATCTTTTCACAAATTGGCATGCCATCTGATGGGTTCAAGGAAAACAACACAACAGCACTAAAGCTCAATTTTACCTCAATTTTAACTTGGAAGATGGGTTAGGGCTGAATATCTGGCAAGCCTTAGACATCATTTTAATTCTTAACAAATCAAACCCCAAAGTGAATTTACTAGTATCCTAGGAAAATACCATGTTCATTTGGATTGCCAAATATAACTGTCCCACGTTGCCAAAATCAGCAGTATGCATTAATCTAAAGATGTTGGATTTGTTCTTAAGAAAGACAAAATAGCAAGGCCAAAAGCACTGGCTAAGTCTCTGCTGGGGATGAAGTATTTCAAAGAGGTGATACAGATTTAAAACTCCATTTCTGCAAAATCATTCTGGTAACCCTTAACACTTTTTAAACTTCCCTATTTCACTATCTCATTAGGCAAAAACACACCTCCTCAAGATTCCAGGGTGTAGAAGTAGTTTAACATCAATCACATTTTCCAGGCACACCAATTTTAAACTTGCAAAAGAGTATTTTAGAACAAAGCTCTCTGTGTGGGTGTACATTTGTAAAATAGAGGTAGTATTATCCCAACACATATCAATGTGTACCCAGTGATCAAATGGAGTCTTAGAAATTCTGTTTTGACAGTTACGTGTAGAAGAGCATTTTCACCAGCGATTAATTCAGAGCTAGGTAGTGATATCAAAGCTAAATCAAAACTAAGTTGGGATGGCTGAATAATAATATAGTTGTAGAAAAGTATAACCAGTAATAATATGGGCTACCGCAGATGTGTCATACTAAGTTACACTCAAAGGGTTACTAGTTATGGCAGCGAAGTCTCTCCTGTCCATAAAAATGCCAATAAAAAATGTTATTCTGCTTAAAAAGTGAATTTTTATGAAAACAGGTGTTCTTTCAAGATGGCCATCATTTATTAAACTTCAAAAGGAAGATGACATAATAGATAAAAACACCAGCTGAAAAATATGCAAGACTGTCCTATCAAAACACAGCATTCTAGATTACATAACACGGATAAGGGCAGATTAAATCACATGCCCCTGCCCAGCTAAATTTTTGTCCTTCTGCATGATTCTAATAACTTGGGCCACTGAAGTTTGAAGCACACAAAATATTAGGTTCTCGGTTCAAGCATATATTTTTGAAACCAAGAGTCTTGAAAAAACAAAAAGGATAAAGTTAAAATTTACACACACACACAAATATGTTTTTTTTTTCTGAAGAATACAGTTCCTCGGACACCTTATTAACCTTGTAGATAGACTGCCCAGATAAAGTCACTAGTTGCTTTTACTGGTCAGTCTACTTTATGAACCTGATTTCTCTTTAAAGGGGAAATAACTATTTTAGATGTTATATAGCTAAAGTTTGAATGACATCATTACCAACGAAACAGAATTATTAAACAGCTATCTCCACACACTCAACTTAATTTACAGGCCACCACGTATCACATTTACGGTAAAAATGGTGACCTTCCATGGACGTTTTGGCCAGAATTAAATTTCAAACATGTGCTTTAGAACAATAGATAGAATCACCTCAAGGGTCATAAAGAAAAAAAAAAAAGTCAGAGGGCCATCTCCCAAACACATGCACATTTATGAAACTATAATGTACATTTGCATTTTTCTCTAGAAAAAAAATGCTAGTTTTATGATTCTAGATTAAGTTGCACTGAGTCACACTGGGAAATTGAAGAACTCCGTATTTCCATACTTCCGTAACAGTACTGCCTACAAAGTCTACAGTCAGAAGTATTGTACTATGTAGACAGGGTCTAATTAGTTACGGAAAAGGCAACTTCAAAATTCTGAAAATAAGACAACCTTTAGTCTCCATCATTTGTATGCTCTTAGGAGGCTGGAACACAGCCCCCAAAGAGTGCCGGCCTGTCAGTGTTGTCTTAAGTGGAAATGGTCAGTCATTTCTATTATTTCCCCAAAAGAGGTAAGAAGAGTCACACGCATACACATTTACATGGCGTTGCACGGTGCCAACAATTTCCAACCAAAATAATCATATTCACGTCGAGCCGAGCTATTTCTAGCCAGAAGCGGCGAATGTCTGGACTGAATCTAAGGAAACCCAGCGGGCGATGACTACAGGGGAAGGGGGTGGCGGCGGGGACCCCCGCCTCCCGCGCGCGCCGGGCGCCTGGCACCGGCACCTGCACCGGCTCCGGGGCTGGGCATCTGGGTGCGTGCGCGCGGGCGCGC
This sequence comes from Monodon monoceros, assembly GCF_005190385.1. Classification (NCBI taxonomy): domain Eukaryota; kingdom Metazoa; phylum Chordata; class Mammalia; order Artiodactyla; family Monodontidae; genus Monodon; species Monodon monoceros. The sequence goes on along the minus strand of NW_021703769.1, from coordinate 35,245,155 downwards.
GTCCGGGACGCACCCGCCGGGAGCAAACAAGCCCAGCGGGCCCGGGCGGGCCGGAGCATCCTCGGGCGGGACCCGGAAAGCCTTCTCCTACCTGTCACTTTGCCTGGAGCAGCTGCCGAGGATGCGGCCACGGCCGCCGCCTGGAGACCCAGTGGGTGCGCGCGCGACTGTGCGCGCGCGTGTGTGTGTGTGAGCTCTTGTTTGCGGTGCGGCTCACTAACTGCTCCCGGCGCTACCAACCCCCTCCCCGCAGAAAGCGCCAGCCGCCGAGCCCCCTCCTGGCGCGCGGGCCCGCCCCCCGCCCCGCCCCCGCCCCGCCCCGCCCCCGCCCCCTGCCTCCAGGGCGCTAGGTTCTCACCTCAGCCCCCGGCGGGGGTCTCCGCGGGCGCTCCCTAGGCAAGCAGCGGGGCACCCCCGGCCCGCTGCGCCCGCCCTCCCGCCGGGCTCGGCGTGTCCCGGCTCCGGGCCTCGCGGCCGGCCGCTCCCTCCTTCCCAGCCCCCGAGTCTCCCTCCTCGTTCTCGCCTCCCGGCTCTGGAGCCCGAGCTGTCGCCTCGCAGCCCCAACCTGCCCGGGCTACGGAGCATGCCCAGTGCGGCGCGCCCGGCCGGGCTGGGGGTGGGCAGGGGCCGGGCCGGCCGCGAGCCAGCGGGGCGGGGAGGGGGCGCCAGGGGTGGCGGCCGGGCTGGGTGGAGGGCTGCGCCGGGAAACGGTAGGTGGGGCGCCCGGGGAAGCCGCCCGCAGCGCGCTCCTCTGGGGTCTCTCCGGCCGCCCCCTGGGGTCCCGGCGCCCCCGCGCGTGCCCCGCTCCTGGGGTCGGGGGACGCACAGCGTGGCGCCTCGCGAGCACCACCTGTAAGGGGTGGGGGACACCCCTCTCCGATTTTAGACGCGCAGCCGGCTGTGGGCCCTGGGGCTAGGGTGGGGGTTAAAGAGTGGACAGGGGTCAGGACTGGCGAAAGCTGACAACCCAAAGCCTTTGGCGAGGGTGGGGTGTTTATTTGTTTATATTTTGTTTAATAAACACATAAAGCGCTTACAGTGCTTCAGGCACTGTCATAAAGGCTTTTTATTCCTGTATTCCTTAAAACAATCTTCCAAAGCAGGTACTACTATCTCCCCCCCTAACCCCGGAGGCTTAAACTAAGCCACAGAAAGATTAAGTGGTTCCAAAAAGTCTTCCCCCATGTGCAACCTCAGAGACGCAAACCCCCCAGACTTTGGTCCCTGGGATGCTGGGGCGCAGCTCCAGCCAGTTTTCGGCCCTAATTCGGCCCCAGGTGACTCCGAGTCACCCACGCATTTAGACCCTAATGGTGTTCCCTTTAGCATCACCCTTTGTGTGGACCCTCATAATGTGAGGCTCCAGGACTCCCTCCAGGGAGGGCTCCCTCCTCCCTGAAGCCACCCCGCCTCCTCATCTGGGCCGGCGGCCACCAAAACCCGGAGACGTGGCACCTGCGCATTGGGGACTGGGGCCACGCTAGCAGCTCAACTGGGCATGCTCAGCCACAGGAGCTGGTCCGGCTGGCCAGGAGGAAAGAGCGAGCCTGGCCGCTACTGAGCGGTGGGGAGTGGAGGGGGGAAGTGGGCGCAAACAATAGCCAGGCCCCAAGGACTAGAGGCAGATGTAGATGCAAAAGGCTCATTCTCCTGACACATCCTGGCATTTTTCAGGCAGAGCAAAGAGGAGGGTGATCAAAAGTTTACCAACTGGGCATCCTTCAGTGGGAGGGGGCTGAGGGCCCGCTGACAACTCCTCAGCTCAATCGCTAAACTGCAATCTTTGCTGAGCCCTGAGAAAAGCTGTAAGCCACCGAGCCTTTTGAAGAAGCCAAGAAAAATAGCCTAGACTGAGTTTCCCTGCAAGATCCCAGGGAGAAGCTGTGAGGCTCTGCACTGTTGGAGTCTTCGAGATGTGGTGATCTTCAGTGATGACAGGGTACTATGACCGCTCTCCTCAAACTGTAATGTGCACACAAGTCACCTGGAGATCTTGTTAAAGTGCAGATTTTCATTCAGCAGGTCTGGGGTGGGACCTGAGATTCTGCATTTCTGACAAGCTCGAGTGCCATGGTCCTCAGATCAGACTTTGAGGTTGGGTCAGTATTTTAGGCCTGTTCTCTATTTTATATTTAACTAAGGTTTAGAAGGGCTAAGCAGTTTGTCCCAGCCAACTGCTCACACAGCCAATAAGTAATGTAGCTAGTTTCGAACCCAGTTCTGGAGGACTTCCTGTGTAAGTTCCTGTATTCTCTGTGTACCACCCATAGAAAGATGAGCTAGAAGCTGTCGTCTATGTCTCTTGACTGTTTTAACAGTGGAACATAGTACTTCCAAATATAGTACATCAGTTAGCCCTTGCTGTGTAAAAACTACACCAAACTTAGTGGCCTAAAGCAACAACTATTCGTGCAATCAGCAGAGCAGTTGTCTGCTGTTTTCTGCTGGCTCCATTCATGCAGATGGGCATGTGGAGTTTGGATGGCTAGGATGACAGGGTGTTTTCTCCATATGGCTTTTTTATATGGTGAGCTCCTGGCTCCCAAGAGCAAAGGAAGGCAAGCCCTAGTTTAAAACAGCATTTCATACCTCCGTTTGCTAATGTCCTATTGATCAAAGAAAGTCACATGGTCATGTCCAAACTCAAAGTATGAAAAAATAGTGAACTTCAATTTCTGATGGGAGGAGAACAAAATAGAGAGGTTTTATGTTTTGGTGCTTGGTTTCTTTTCCCTGAATCTACTACATACACCACCTTCCATAAAAGTAACCCCCCTGCCCTAGGGTTCACTCAGAGTGTCATAGATTAAGCCTATCTTTAGTTTTACATATTGGTAGACCAAATCACAGCAGTCATTTTCTGTTTTGCTAGGTCTTTAATATTGAGTTTATTAAGGAACCTCAATTTAGAGGTTTTAAATAGTTAAATGTTATTTTGAAGTACAAAGTTCAATTCGATTCTTTTGAAATTGTCTCTTCTTCCCTTTAATAACATTTCAGACAGTCATTCACTCAACAAACAATTTTGAAACCTTGATCAGGGATGGCCTCTCTGAGGACGCAGCATTTGAACAGAGATGGGAATAAAGAGAGAGATGTGCATATCTGGGGAACAGTGTTTCCAGCAGAGGGAACAGTAAAAGCCCTGAGACACGACTGTATTCGGCATGCTCAAGAAACAGAAAAGAGGCCAGACTGGAAGAGTGAGGCACAGAGTGGGTGGAATTGGGGTCACAGAGGCAGCAGGGAGCCAGACCGTGGAAGGCCAATAGAAAGGACTCTGGGCTTTAGTCTAAGTGTGATGGAAGGCCATTGGAAAGTGTAGATCAGGGTGGAGACATGATCTGGTTGACAGTATAGAGAGCTTGCATTGAGAATGCCCATGGGGACAAGAGTACAAAAAGGGAGCCCATTAAAAGGACATAGCAGTGGTTCTACATGGGCAGATTTTATCATTTTCAGTTCTAAAACTTAGACTTTTAAATCTTCAACCTTAGACTCAACTTAAATCCAATCTATTCCCCATTGCAGGCTCTAGCTGGATCCTTTACTCCTTGAAGTGGAAGGCTGGTGGCACAGGATCTAGCCCTTAAACACTTTGTCTCCTGCCCCTTGCCCTTGCCACCTGACCTTCAAGGCCTAGTTCCTCCAGCGTTGGGCAGAAAAGAGGAAAGAAAGGGATGAGTGTCTATCCTTGCAGCCATCGTGGTCCTTGCTTGGCTCACTGTGGCTGCTTCTCTGGATAAGAGACCAGTGACACTGGGGCAGGTGTCCCCAGAGCCAGCTTTCTGCTGTGGAGGACATAGTGAGGCCCTTAGAAGGTCCTTCGGGACCTCCCACAAGTCCCCTCCCTCTAGCTCTGCTCCTTTTATTCCAAGCCCCATGGTTCTCTCCATGGCAGTTGAGCCCAGTGCATCTTACTGCTGGGGCTCACATGCCAGGCAGGCCACTGTAGGGTGGGGCACACACGGGAAAGTTATCCCAGCAACCTTCCACAGTGTCCACTGGAAGTACAGAGAAACTAGAGAAAATTGCCCATCCCGGCCAGGCTAAAAAGTTGGTAGGGAAGGAGGCAGATAAGATGGAGCTATTTCCATCACAAGGGGATGCCTAGACCCGGTTCTTTCTCAAGAATGTGGATCCCTGAACATGTCTTTGTACTTAAAAGGCTCTAGTTTTCAGTTCTGGGGCAACATCTTGTTACGGGAATTAACATTCAGTTCCTTATTTCAATTTTTTTAAAACCTATGTGTTATTGTTGCCTTATATGAAACAACATATAGAGGATATGAGAAATGAGGACCTTTAAGTTAATAGTCACACCTGTGTTTGCAAAAGATCATATTGCATTCTTTTTAGAGAAAGGGCAGTACATCTCTTGTCCTGATTTAAAGTGGTACATTAATCGCAGCTTCCACCTAGCCCCTTACGTGCTGTCTTTGGAAATGAAAAAATCACCACTGGCCCATTTGTCCAGTTTGCCTTAATTAAGGACATAATCTTTGAAAAGTGGGCAGCACACAAAACAACCTGACATGGGCTGTCTCTGCCCCAGGGTGTCTCCTCCCTAACCTTGTGTGTCTTGTTCCACTAAAACTTGTTAGGGGCACTGAGAACCAAAAAGAATGATAATCAAGAAAATTGCCTGAGGATTCAGTTTATGTAGAACACAATGGCAGTTGGAAAAAAAAAAAGAACAAAACACTAAACTTTCTGTTAAATCAATTTTTTAAACTCTTTTTTAAAATTAATTAATTAATTCACTTATTTATTTTTGGCGGCATTGGGTCTTCCTGGCTGCGTGCGGGCTTTCTCTAGTTGTGGAGAGTGGGGCTACTTTTTATTGCAGTGTGCAGGCTTCTCATTGTGGTGGCTTTTGTTGCGGAGCATGGGCTCTAGGTGTGCAGGCTTCAGTAGTTGTAGCACGTGGGCTCAGTAGTTGTGGCTCACGGGCTCTAGAGTGCAGTCTCAGTAGTTGTGGTGCACGGGCTTAGTTGCTCTGCGGCATGTGGGATCTTCCTGGACCAGGGTTTGAACCCGTGTCCCCTGCATTGGCAGGTGGGTTCTTAACCAGTGCACCACCAGGGAAGTCTCAAATCAATTGTTGATTGGAGTGTAAAGGGAAGATAAGAAGAAAAGTAGAGAAGAGCATTTAATTCCATTCCAAACAACTTGACTTGAGAATAGAATTTTCCATGTGTGATCTAGCCTTAGAATTTGACTAGAATGTAGAGGTTCAAACCCACTGTGTGATAATGATGGTGGTGATGATGGTGATGATGATGGTGATAATTGTTTTTATGGAAGTATAAAATACGCAATAAAGCATGAAAATCTTAAATGAGGGACTTCCCTGGTGGTCCAGTGGTTAAGAATCTGCCTTGCAATGCAGGGGAAGCAGGTTCGATCCCTGGTTGGGGAACTAAGATACCACATGCCGCAGGGCAACTAAGCCCACGTGCCACAACTAGAGAGCCCGCGTGCCTCAACTACAGAGCCCACATGCTCTGGAGCCTGCACGCGACAACTAGAGAGAAGCCCACGTGCCACAACAAAGAGCCCACACATTGCAAAGAACCCTGCGTGCCGCAACTGAGACCCAACACAGCCAATAAATAAATAAATATATATATATATATATATATATATATATATATATATATATATTTTAAGTCTTAAATGAGAGCTTGAGGAATTTTCACTTATATAAATACCTATGTGACCACCACCAGGATCAACATTTTCAGCACCCCAAAAAGTTCCTTCATACTCCCTCCCAGTCAATACCACACATGCACACACACCACCACCATCACCACCACCACCATCATCACCACCACAGGTACTAATCACTATTCTAACACCATAGAATTGTCTTCTTTGTTTCTGAACTTCATATAAATGGAATCATGCAGAATGTACTCTTCTGCCTGGCTTCTTTCGATAATTATTATGTCATAATTATTATGTCTGTGAGATTCATCCACTTTGCAGCTTGTACCTATAGTTTATTCCTTTTTATTGTTGCATTGTACATCCTTGTATGAATGTATCAAAATGTATTTATCTGATCTATTGTGATGGTAAAATTTTACAGGGATTTTTAAAAAAGTGTACTTGAAAGTCCTTGAAAGCCGATCCTACACTCTCATCCCACTTCCTTGTGTATTCCCTATTACTAGGACAATAGTATACTAAGTACTCCATATTTAATGGATTATTTTGTGAAAATAAAGATTATTTTGTGTCATGGTAAAGTGAATTCCTCAGTGCTTTATGCAAAAGTGCAAATTAAATTATGACATATTTCTGGATAAAAAAGGGTTTTTCCCAAGTAAGTCAAAGGACAATTAAATTATTTTTTTCTGATGCCAAAACATTTGTAATCTTTTCCTTGAAGTGTAAGGAATATGTGCTGTTAGATTTAAATTAGAAAGCTTCAAATATGGATGTCAGCATTTAACCTATGGGATATGGTTTATAAATGAGTGCACTGGTTCCCACCTACCTGATGTTTATGGCAAGGTTACATAAAATGAAATGAGAGCGTATGGAAAATATACACACCACTTAATGAGGCTGCTAAACTGCTGGCCTAATTGCATGATTTTATGTTTCTCTCCATTCTTTCAATGTGAACAAATCAGCTTTTTAAAAAATACAGTGATTTGTTCCTCCATCTCTGTTATGCAGCAACAAGATTAGAAAAATACATTAACTTACAATATAAATGTCAATTGCACGTTCAACAAGACTCAATGTTCTTTTCTTTCCTTCACTGACTCCATGTGGTTGGAATCACAACAAAAGCACAATTCAGTTAAATTGATTGTTCCTCCATGTCTCAGGAAGACCAAAATTTTCACCCACATGCAAAAATAAATTTCTTTGATCTCCCTCTTTTAGTCATTTTTGACATTGTGGTTCATGCTAGCCAAGATAAAAACAATGGGTTTTTACAACTTTCCACCCAGAAGTGATTTAGAGGATCATGTGATCCAATCACTTCACCTAATGGATGAACATTTTAAGCCTCAGAGAGGCTCTTGTGATTTGCGCAGGTCGATGGCTTACTGGGACCCCAACCTCTGTGTCCTGTCTGCTAACATGTCATTGCCCCATCTGAGTTACTGGGTTGGGTCCCATGTTTAGGGACAGGACAGGGTGATCTGTCCATGATGGGAGGGTGCTGCAAAGGGAAGGGTGAATAACTGAGGCCATCATAGCCATCTGCCACACTGCTTCACATTCCTTGAGGGTAGGGACCATTTCTTATCTAACTTCTAATCCTCAAGGCTCAGCATGGTGCTTGGAACATAGTGAGGTAGTAATAAGTGTTTGCTGAGCTAAAAATGAATGGCCCTGCAAGCCACCGAGTGGCTGGAACCAGAACCAGTGAGTCATTTTTTACTTCTTTTGCAGCCTCACATTACACCTGAAGCGTTCACTAAGTAATATTGATTGACTCTGTTTTATAAATATCTCTTAAATCATTCTTCTTTCCATTCAAGACTCAGCTTCTCTAACACCTCCAGGAGGAATTAAGCTTCTTATGTTTCCCCAAAGCACCTTGTACATTTCTATTTTATAGCACTTGCCTCATTATTAGAGTTATCTGTTTGTCTGTTTCACCTTAAAGGAGTGTGAAACTCCGGAGGGCAAAAAATCAGGATTCCAACTCTTTTTCTTGCAAAAGAAATAACAGTATATATTTTTAAAATAGGTAATACAGGCACAAGATACGAAATTCAAAAGTAAGGACTACTTCCCACCCACAAGGCTTCAAGTACCAGGAGGAAATCATATTCCTGATGAGTCTTACCATACCAACTTATATAAATGTATTCTTTCTACTTCTTACACACTATACTGCTTTTTAAATTTAGTCTATTTTGGAAATGATATCCACACTTGTAGAACAACCTTAATCTTTTTAATGGTTTCATATCATTCCATTGTATGGATGTGCCATAATTTATCAGTACAATTAATTACTACTCCTTGCTATAAGCAATGTTGAAAGTAATATGTTTTCACTTCTTCCCTATTCCTCTTCCTCCTCTTCACCACCCAAAATTTAGTTACTTACTTTATTCTGTTAGTGGTTTTTTTTTGTAGCTTTAAATATATTTTCACTTCTGTTACTTGCTTTATTGGTCTATAATAATATCTTTGACACTGGCTGTAAAGATTATCAGTATTTTTATATTACTTTCCACCTTTTCTCCTCCTTCCTTTCCTGAATGTTACTTATATTATTCCTACATTTTCAGGGTTTGGTTGGTATTTGATTTAGTCTTAGTCTTATGATTAACTGGATTCCCTGGTAGTCCATTTGCTCTATTTTCTCCATTTAAAACTTGGTTTGCTGAAATTTGTCCTCTAGTATCTTTTAAATGGATTGTGGGATTCACAGTTCCTAATGATTGCATGTCAAGATGTCTGTTTGTTCACTATATACTTGAATGATTGTTTGGCTTTATATAAACTTGGTTTACCTTGTCTTTCCTTCAGGACCTTATAGGACTTGCTTCTACCATCTAACGTTGCTGTGACAAAGTCTGAGGCCAGCCTAAAGTTTTCCCCCTGAAAGGTGATTAATTTATGTATCTACATCCACAAAGAATTCTTTCTTTATCTTTCAAGTAAAATAATCCTACTAGAATATTTTTGCATCAGTGGTAATATTTAGTGGTGAGAGATGGCATGCCTTTTTAAGCTTTAGATTCAAAGTTACAATGTCTGGAACATTTTCTTGGGTATCATTAAATATTTTATGTTCTATTATTTCAGTTCTCTATTTTATTTATTTAAAATATTTTAATTGCAGTATAATTGACTTACAATCTTATATTGGTTTCAGGTGTACAACATAGTGATTTGATATTGTTATACATTCCGAAGTGATCAGCGCTATAAGTCTACTTATCATCTGTCACCATACAAAGTAATTACAGTATTATTGACAACATGCTTTATGCTGTGCATTATATCACTGTAATGTATTTATTTTCTAACTGGAAGTTTGTACCTCTTAATCCCCTTCACCTATTTCATTCATCTCCCCCACCTATCTCCCCTTGGGCAACCACCAGTTTGTTCTCTCTATCTATGAGTCTGTCTCTATTTTGTTATGTTTCTTCTTTTGTTTTGCTTTTAAGAATCTACATGGAAATGAAATCATATGGTATTTGTCTTTTTATCTCTGACTTATTTCATTTAGCATAATACCCTCTAGGTCCATCCATGTCATCAGAAATAGCAAGATCTCATTCTTTCTATGGTTAATATTCCATTAACCACATCTTCCTTATCCATTCATTTATCAATAGACACATGGGTTGCTTCCATATCTTGGCTAGTGTAAATAGTGCTGCAATGAACATAGGGGTGCACATATCTTTTAAAATTTGTCTCTTTATTTTCCTCCAAAAAAAAATACCCAGAACTGGAATTGCTGGATCATACAGAAGTTCTAAATTTTAAAATAGGAGAAAGAGCAGCAATACTTTCAATCTTCTAACTCAGTTTTCTTTTCATTTCCAATGTCTAATATGCTTAATAACTATTTGCTAAAAGATAAAGAAGGAAGGGAGGAATATTAGTTTCTTATTGCTGTTGTATCAAATTACTTATGATCTTAGTGGCTTAAAACAACATAAATCTATTATCTCACAGTTCTGTAGGTTAGCAGTCTGAAATGTGTCTCCCTGGGTTAAAATCAAGGTGCCAGCAAGGCTACCCCCCACTTCTGAAGGCTCCAGGGGAGAATCCATTCCCTTGCCTATTCCACCTCCTAGAGGCAGCCCACATTCCTTGGCTCATGGCCCCCTTCCTCCATCTTCAGAATCAGCAACAGAAAGTAATGCACTTTTCACATGGCATCATTCTGACCTTCTTTTCTCCCTCCCTTTTCCACCCTTGAGGACATCTGTGATTACATTGGGCCCACTTAGATAAGCTATAATAATCTCCCAAATCTCAAAATTTTTAATTTAATCATACCTGCAAAGTCCCTTTTGCCATGTAAGGAAAGATATTCATAGGTCCTAGAGATTAAGGCATGGACTTCTTGTGGAGGGGACATTATTCTGTCTGCCACAGAGGAGGAAAAAGCAGTGTAGGAAAAAGTAAGTCACCTGTTCTTATGCAAATTTAATTCTATACTGCAATAGTGAGTTCCTATTAATAAGAGCTTTAAATTTTCACAGTGATCAAGCATTTGGACTATCTGTGAGAGAATTGAAAATCTTGTACCTTTCAGAGCAAGGTTGAAAATTATATTGTGGCTCAAATAAGAAGGAAGATGCCTGGATTAATCTTGTATCTAGGAGGAATAAAATATATAAAATATATTATTTGAAAAGTCTGTTAAAGTGTTTCCTTGATGTTCTGGTTATCAATGTAGTAAGTAGTATAAGAGGTTAAATATAACTATAAAATTAAGTTTAAATTTAAAATAGCATATATAGTTTAAATATAAGAATAATATGTGAATTAAAATATACCATATAATAGAAAAGCAGATAGGTATAAAGGATTCGTAAACACTAAACTTTGAGAGTAAATGAGGAAATGTTTCAAATTTATGAGATGAAAAGAGGCTTTTCTAAACTTAATTTTTGAAATCTACGTTTATCATGGGAAATAAGATGAAACAAATGGGAAACATTTTTTCACATCTTTATTAGAGTATAAATGCTTTATAATGTTGTGTTAGTTTCTGCTGTACAACAAAGTGAATCAGCTATATGTATACATATATCCCCATATCCCCTCCATCTTGAGCCTCCCTCCCACCCTCCCTATCCCATCCCTCTAGGTCGTCACAAAGCATCGAGTTGATCTCCCTGTGCTATGCGACTGCTTCCCACGAGCTATCTATTTTACATTTGGTAGTGTGTATATGTCAATGCTACTCTCTCACTTCATCCCAGCTTCCCCTTCACCCCTGTGCCCTCAAGTCTATTCTCTACATCTGCGTCTTTATTCCTGCCCTGCCACTAGGTTCATCAGTACTGCTTTTCAGATTTCCATATATATGAGTCAGCATACGGTATTTGTTTTTCTCTTCCTGACTTACTTCACGCTGTATGACAGATTCTAGGTCCATCCACCTCACTACAAATAACTCAGTTTCGTTCCTTTTTACGGCTGAGTAATATTCCATTGTACATATGTGCCACATCTTCTTTACCCGTTCATCTGTCTATGGACATTTATGTTGCTTCTATGTCCTGGCTATTGTAAATAGTGCTGCAATGAACATTGTGGTGCATGTCTCATGCCCAGTAGTGGGATTGCTGGGTCATATGGTAGTTCTATTTGTAGTTTTGTAAGGAACCTCCCTACTGTTCTCCATAGTGGCTGTGTGAATTTACATTCCCACCAACAGTGCAGGAGGGTTCACTTTTCTCCACACCCTCTCCAGCATTTATTGTTTCTAGATTTTTTCATAATGGCCATTCTGACCAGTGTGAGGTGATACCACATTGTGGTTTTGATTTGCATTTCTCTAATGATTAGTGATGTTGAGCATCTTTTCATGTGTATTTTGACCATCTGTATATCTTCTTTGGAGAAATGTCTATTTAGGTCTTCCGCCCATTTTTGGACTGGGTTGTTTGTTTTTTTTGATATTGAGTGACATGAGCAGCTTGTATATTTTGGAGATTAATCCTTTGACAGTTGCTTCGTTTGCAAATATTTTCTCCCATTCTGAGGGTTGTCTTTTCATTTTGTTTATGGTTTCCTTGGTTGTGCAAAAGCTTTTAAATTTCATTAGGTCCCATTTGTTTATTTTTGTTTTTATTTCCCTTACTTTAGGAGGTGGGTCAAAAGGATCTTGCTGAGATTTATGTCATAGAGTATTCTGCCTATGTTTTCCTCTAAGGGTTTTATAGTGTCTGGCCTTATATTTAGGTCTATAACCCATTTTGAGTTTATTTGTGTGTATGGTGTTAGAGTATGTTCTAATTTCATTCTTTTACATGTATCTATCCATTTTTCCCAGCACCACTTATTGAAAAGGCTGTCTTTTCTCCACTGCATATACTTGCCTCCTTTATCAAAGATAAGGTGACCATATGTTCATGGGTTTATCTCTAGGCTTTCTATCTTGTTCCATTGATCTATATTTCAGTTTTTGTGCTAGTACCATATTGTCTTGATTACTGTAGCTTTGTAGTATAGGCTGAAGTCAGGGAGCCTGATTCCTCCAGCTCCGTTTTTCTTTCTCAAGATTGCTTTGGCTATTCGGGGTCTTTTGGGTTTCCATACAAATTGTAAAATTTCTTGCTGTTGTTCTGTAAAAAATGCCATTGGTAATTTGATAGGGATTGCATTGAACCTGTAGATTGCTTTAGGTAGTATAGTCATTTTCACAATATTGATCCTTCCAATCCAGGAGCATAGTATATCTCTCCATCTGTTTGTATCATCTTTGATTTCTTTCATCAGTGTTTTATAGTTTTATGAGTACAGGTCTTTTGCCTCCTTAGGTAGGTTTATTCCTAAGTGTTTTATTCTTTTTGTTGTGAAGGTAAATGGGATTGTTTCCTTAATTTCTCTTTCAGATTTTTCATCATTAGTGTATAGGAATGCAAGAGATTTCTGTGCATTACTTTTGTATCCTCCAACTTTACCACATTCATTGATTAGCTCTAGTAGTTTTCTCGTAGAATCTTTAGGGTTCTCTATGTATAGTATCATGTCATTGGCAAACAGTGACAGTTTTACTTCTTCTTTTCCAATTTGTATTACTTTTATTTCTTTTCTTCTCTGATTGCGTTGGCTAGCAGTTCCAATACTATGTTGAATAATTGTGGCGAGAGTGGACATCCTTGTCTTGTTCCTGATCTTAGAGGAAATGCTTTCAGTTTTTCACCATTGAGAATGATGTTTGCTTTGTTGTCGTATATGGCTTTTATTATGTTGAGGTAGATTCCCTCTCTGCCCCCTTTCTGGAGAGTTATTATCATAAATAGGTGTAGAATTTTGTCAAAAGTTTTGTCTGCATCTATTGAGATGATCATATGGTTTTTATTCTTTAATTTGTTAATATGGTGTGTCACATTGATTGTTTTGCATATATTGAAGAATCCTTGAAAACCTGGGATAAATTCCACTTGAACACGGTGTATGATTCTTTTAATGTGTTGTTGGATTCTGTTTGCTAGTATTTTGTTGAGGATTTTTGCATCTATGTTCATCAGTGATATTGGTCTATAATTTTCTTTTTTTTGTGATATCTTTGTCTGGTTTTGGTATCAGGGTGATGGTGGCCTCATAGAACAAGTTTGAGAGTGTTCCTCCCTCCGCAATTTTTTTGAAGAGCTTGAGAAGGATAGGTGTTAACTCTTCTCTAAATTTTTGATAGAATTCGCCTATGAAGCCATCTGGTCCTGGACTTTTGTTTGTTGGAAGATTTTTAACTACAGTTTCAATTTCATTACCTGTGACTGGTCTGTTTATATTTTCTAATTCTTCCTGGTTCAATCTTGGAAAGTTGTACTTTTCCAAGAATTTGTCCATTTTTTACAGGTTGTCCTCAAATGGGAAACTTTTGATACAGAGAGACTGTACAAAAAATATTAAGTTAACACAAGTGCCATTCAGGAACTTTGCAAAGGAAAACATCTAGACTGTAGCTGTAAAATGTATTTCAAGAGGCAAACTACTGATTACTACTTGGATTAACTCTATGACATGTTAATGAAATAAATAAATTCATTATTTTAAAAAAAAGAGAGAATGAAGAATAGTTCTGAGAACTGTCATGTGTGTTACTGAAAATCCCAAAGCAAATCATTTATTTGAAACTGCTTATAGCATGTGGAAAAGGTTTTAATTTTGCTTAAATCTTATTTGAAATGTCAGTAGCTTCTGTGCTGCTTCTTAAGGTGGCCCTATTTCTTCCAGACCCAGAATGCGGATCTAGAAGCTTGGAAGTGTCATTCAGAATGGATAGCATCTATTGCCCACTGTTTCTCACTATTTTTAATACCACATTGATGCTTTTCCAAGGAAGCATGGCTCTACTTTCATCTGCTTACTGAAATGAACAACTTTGGGCTCATTTTTCTCTTTCCTACTTTAATGTCATTTCCGTGAGGGCACAGCCACACTTTTTCAGTGCACAAGACCCATCTCTTTATGGGCATTAAAACTGGGTTGATTCAGCTTTTGGTTTAATATTAGAAAAATAAAAATAAATAGAAGCAGAAATGAGTTAAGTAAAATTACATGTAGGTACATGAGGGACTCAACAGTGCAATGGAGTTTCACATGCGGTTTCAATTAATTTAGGTAGTGCCCATCAAGGTGGCTTCTCTTACTCCAGTTTCTCCACAATTTTCTTAATATCATGAAAAATATTGGTTCTTTATTAGATGCCCAGACTGATGTTGAGATCTATGGGGGCTGTACAGAGCATGCCTTAGCAAATTTTTTCCTCAAGACAATCTATATTTACATATAGCATTATTTGACTTATATTTTTTCCTCTTGTAATCTATTGCAGAAGATGGCATAGTGTTTTTTTTCCACTTACACAAGGTTTCCCTCCCCAGCATGACTCACTGTAAGCTTCATAGGGACCTCAGGCAGGGCAGTCTCCTAGAATCCTTGGTATATATATACATAAAGATATTTATGCAAACATACATGTATATAAACACATACATACATATATATGTAAAGGGATTTATTATAAGGAAATAACTCATACAATTATAGACACTGGAGTGTCCCAAGATCTGCAGGTAGCAAGCTGGAGACCAGGGAGAGCAAATGTGTAGTTCCAGTCTGAGCCCAAAGACCCAAAAACCAGGAGGGTTGATGGTGTAAGTAAGTTCCAGTCAAAAAGCAAGCAGGTTTGAGACCCAAGCTGATGTTTCAGGCTGAGTCTGAAGGCTGGAAAGGCCAATGTCCCAGCTCACAGTCAAGCAGGAGGATTCCTTCTTACTCACTTTTTTTGTTCTATTCAGGTCTTCAGCTGATTGGGTGAGGCCTACCCATGTTAGGGAGGGCCATCAGCTTTACAGTCTACTGATTCAAATGTTAATCTGATCCAGAAACGCCCTCCCAGACTTACTCAAAATAGTGTATGGCCAAATATCTGGGTACCTCATGACCCTGTCAAGTTGAGACATGAAATTAACTATCACAAGTGCTTAACGCAGTACCTGGCACCTCTAAGGATTCAGTGAATGCTAACTCAGGAGCTCTATTGGACTACTTCTAGTTCTCATTAACCTCTCTCTTTCTCTGAACTTCTATAATGTTTTAGTGGTAGTACTATAAAGGAATAACTCTATACAGTAGATATAACACTGTAATACCCTTATTGATTGTTTATATCCATTTTGTTTTCCTAGATAGATTGGGGAGGCAAAAAGCAAAAGAAATCATTGGCAACTTCAGTCATGGAGTAAGTAAGGCAAACTGGGATTTTTTTACCCGCTTCCCATCTAAGAGAGAAAGGAGAGGAGTTCTTGTCCCACATCAAATCAAGGAAAGGATGATGCTCTGAGCAAACCATTCCTAAAAATTTGAGTTTGCTCATTAGAAGGGAGGACTGATATCGTATTTGGTGTTGAGTTGGGCAACAGCTGGACTACAAAACCTGTAGCTCACTTTGTGCTAAGTGGGGCTTGAGGATGAAGTTCTTGGGAGTCTTGGGAGATGTAGTCCCAGAGTCTGGGAGACTGAATGAACATTAAGTGCAATGCCTACTTCTCACATGGACCAGTCTGAATTCATTTAAAATGATGAAGCATAGTAAGATACCACTATTAGAGAGAACCACTAATATCAATTATCTTCTGGGCACACAGAAAAATTGCATTTCTCATCCCTCTAAAGGGTATACAGAGCTGTGATTTAATTCTGGCCAATGGACTATAAACAACAGTGACAAGTGTCGTTTCTGATCTGAGAAAGTTAAGATCCTTGGAGACTTCCAGTGTGTTCTTCCTCTGCTGTGGTCCTCTGAAAGGTACGTATTACATTAAAACAGTCATAAGATGGAAGCAGGCTGGATCTCCGAGCCATCTCTTAGAAAGGAGATGCCATGGAGTTCTGCTGGTCCCACAGCAGATTTTCCGTAAGTAAGAAATAGACCTTTGTTGAGGTCACTGGGGTTCCTGGTTCATTTAACCAGGATAGGATATGTTGTAATAGGATAACAACCTATTCTGATGAATGCAGAAGCTGAAACTGAAAGTGGGGTGTCACAATAACAAAAACTTAAAATACTTGGTAGAGGCTTATCAGTCAATGGTGGGTGATAAGGCAATATGTACCTGAGTCTGGAGAGACAGTTATGCGTGTGTGCAGGAGCAAAATATTTGTTAAAATGCTTGTCAGAGACAACCTTGGAGATATTTTAGATTTCTATCACTGAGGAAACAAACTTCCACAAACTTAGACTTAAAACAACAAAAATTTATTATTTTAAAGTTCTGTTAGGTCAGAAGTCCTACACAAATCTCACCAGACTATCATCAAGGTGGCAGCAAGCTGCATTTTGTTTTTCAGATCACATTTCCTAGCTCAGTTGGGTTATTGGCAGAATCCAGTTCCTTGCAGAATTCTAATTCCTTGTAGGATTAAGGTTTACATTTCCTTACTGGCTGTGAACTAAGCCAGCATTAGAGGCCTCCACATTCCATGACCCATGGACCCCTTCCTCTATCGCCAAAACTAGCAAAGGCAGGTATAGTCCTCATGTCGATTGTCTTTGACTCAACTCTTCTGCTTCCCTCTTTTACTTTTAAGAACTCACATGACTAGATTGGGGCCATCTAGATAGTGCAGGATAATTGCCCAGGTAAGGTCCAGGATTAACAACATTGTTCCATCTGCAATCTTAATCCCCCTTTGCCATATAAAATAGCATTTTCCCAGATTTGCAGGATTAGGGTATGGACATCTTTTGGAGTCATTAGTGTGCCTAAGACAGGAGGTGTTTGAGCCTAATGGGCTTGCGCTCCAGGGGTAGAAACTGGAAAATAGAACTTTAGTTGTTGATTGCTGTTGGCTGCATTTGGTAAAGGTGTTACAAGAAAGAGATGAGCTCAGAAAACAACTGCCAATTTGCAAGTAGAAATGAGAAAAACTAGAGAGATTCCTGAAATTCAGAGCCTTGAAGGTTTGGAAAAGTTTTCTGTTTCCAGTTCCCAAAGAAAGAGATGGGTTCTCAAAATAGATCTCACGTAATAAAAAAATACCAAGATAAACTCCAATTGATTAAAGGACCTTAAGGCAAAGACTGAGTACATAGCACCCAGTAAAACTGTTGAGTTTGACAAAATGACTCAAGGCAAAGATGAAAGTATGTGGGCACAGCTAACATCATAGTCAATGGTGAAAAATTGAAAACCATCCCTCTAAAATCAGGAACAAGACAAGAATGCCCACTCTCACCACTTCTATTTAACACAGTATTTGGAAGTCCTAGTCAGAACAGTTAGGCAAGGAAAAGAAATAAGAGGAATCCAAATTGGAATGGAAGAAGTAAAACTGTCACTATTTGCAGATGACATCATTTTATATGTAATAAACCCTAAAGACTACACACACACACACACACACACACACACAAACCTATTAGAAATAATAAACAAATACAGTAAAGTTGCAGAGTACAAAATCAACATACAAAAATTGGTTGCATTTCTATACACTAACAATGAACTAGCTGAAAGAGAAATTAAGTAAGCAACCCAATTACAATCACAGCTAAAGGAATAAAATACCTAGGAAAAAAATTAACCAAGGAGGTGAAAGGCCTATAAACTGAAAACTGTAACGTTCTTGGAAGAAATTGAAGAAGACACATATAAATGGAAAGATATTCCACACTCATGGATTGGAAGAAGTATAACATTGTTAAAATGTCCATACTACACAAAGCAACCTACTATCAAATCCTTATCACAATCCCTATCAAAATTCCAAGGACATTTTTCATAGAAATAGAATAAAAAATTCTAAAATTTATATGGAACCAAAAAAGACTTTGAATAGTCAAAACAATCATGAGAAAAAAGAGCAAAGCTGGAAGTAATCATATGCCCAGATTTCAAACTATTTTAAAAAGCTGTAGTAATCAAAACAGCATGGTATTGGCAGAAAAACAGATACATAGATCAATGGAACAGAACTGAGAGCCCAGAAATAAATACATGCATATATAGACAATTAATATTCAATAAAGGAGAAAAGAACACACAATAGAGAAAGGATAGTCTCTGCAATAAATGGTGTTGTGAAAACTGGACTACTACATTGAAAAGCAATGAAACTAGATCACTATCTCACACCATACACAAAAATCAACCCCAAATAGATTAGACTTGAATGTAAAACCTGAAACCATAAAACTTTAAAAAAAAGTTTTTATTGAAATATAGTTGATTTACAATGTTGTGTCAGTTTCAGGTGTACAGTAAAGTTATATATATATATATATATATTGTCCAAAAATTCGTTCAGTGTTTTCCCTAAGGTGGCTCTAGTAGTGCTTAGTTTTTTGTTTTTTTTTTAGTGTTTAGTTTTTTTAACTTCATTCAAAACAATTTTGTTACACTGTATTGTGACAGCTGTCATAGAAGCATGCATTTTAAAAAAACCATCAAAATTGGTGAAATTTTGTGTAGCCATTTTAATATTGAAGATGGAAGAAAAAAAGCAACATTTTCAGCATATTATGCTTTATTATTTCAAGAAAGGTAAAAACACAACTGAAATGCAAAAAGAGATTTATTCAGTGTATGGAGATGGTGCTGTGACTGATCAGACGTGTCAAAAGTGGTTTGTGAAGTTTCGTGCTGGAGATTTCTTGCTGGACAATGCTGCACAGTTGGGTAGACCAGATGAAGTTGATAGTGATCATATCGAGACATTAATTGAGACCAGTCTACGTTACACCACGCGGGAGATAGCTGACATACTCAAAATTTCCAAATGAAGCATCGAAAATCATTTGCTCCAGCTTGGTTATGTTCATCGCTTTGATGTTTAGGTTCCATATAAGTTAAGTGAATAAAACCTTCTTGACTGTATTTCTGCATGTGATTCTCTACTTAAATGTAATGAAAATGTTCCTTTTTTAAAACGAATTGTGATGGATGATGAAAAGTGGATACCGTACAATAATGTGGAACAGAAGAGATCGTGGGGCAATGAAATCAACCACCACCAACCACACCAAAGACCAGTCTTCATCCAAAGAAGGTGATGTTGTGTATATGGTGGGATTGGAAGGGAGTCCTCTATTATGAGTTCCTTCTGGAAAACGAAACGATTAATTCCAACAAATACTGCTCCTAATTAGACCAACTGAAAGCAGCACTCCACGAAAAGCATCCAGAATTAGTCAACAGAGAACACATAATCTTCCATCAGGATAAAGCAAGACCACATGTTCCTTTGATGACCAAGCATAAACTGTTACAGCTTGGCTGGGAAGTTCTGATTCATCCGTTGAATTCACGAGACATTGCACCTTCGGATTTCCATTGATTCCGGTCTTTACAAAATTCTCTTAATGGAAAAAATTTCAACTCCCTGGAAGACTGTAAAAGGCACCTGGAACAGTTCTTTGCTCAAAAAGATAAAAAGTTTTGGGGAGATGGAATTATGAAGTTGCCTGAAAAATGACAGAAGGTAGTGGAACAAAACAGTGACTATGTTGTTCAATAAAGTTCTTGGTGAAAATGAAAAATATGTCTTTTATTTTTACTTAAAAACCAAGGAACTTCTTGACCAACCCATATATTCTTTTCTAGATTCTTTTCCATTATAGGTTATTACAAGATATTGTGTATAGTTCCCTGTGCTATACAGTAGGCCCTTGTTGGGGAAACCATAAAACTCGTAGGAGAAAACATAGGCAGTACGCTCTTTGACAGTGGTCTTAGCAATATCTTTCTAGATATGACTCCTCAGGCAAGGTAAGCAAAAGCAAAAATAAACAAATGGGATTAAATCAAATTAAAAATCTTCTTCACAGAAAAGAAAACTATCTACAAGAGAAAAAGACAACCTACTGAATGGAAGAAGATATTTGCTAATGATAAATCTAATAAGTGGTTAATATCCAACATATAAAGAACTGATACAACTCAACAACAACAACAAAAATAACCTGATTAAAAAATGGGCAGAGTTGTTGAACAGACATTTTTCCAAAGAGGCATGGCACTGAGTGAGTGAAGTGAAACAGGCTTAGGAATCACAACCAAGAAAACCTCGACTGTGGTCATCAGTCACATGGAACTGATTGCAGGCAAATAGATCATAAGCCTGCTAGTTTTTTGAGATAAATGTATTGCCAAGAAAACATAAATCTTTGACTATTCCTGATATAAAGCAACTTCTGAGCCCCTAAGGAGAATCTTTTCTCAAATGCCAATTTCAAATGTGGCTGAAAAGGATGAGGGGTTAAGAAGAAGTGCCAGAAGTCAGAGCTCATGGCCACAGACCCCAGGAACAGGCTGCTGAGCAAGGAACATTATCCACCCAGGGCAGGGCTGACACTTGTTTCAGGCACCAAATTTGTACACCTGCCCCCAAACTCAGCATTTATGTTTCAAAACATTTATGAATATTTAAAATTAATAAAATGAATATTTTATTATTAAAATTTAATGTTTAAAATCTTGTTTTAAATATTTCAAAATTTTCTTAGAAATAAAAAATCATGCAGAGGAGCCCATGATAAATATCAGCACTTTAAATTAAGACAGACTCCATGGACTGAGATTAGGGTGGAAGAATGAAGCACTCGCTCTCAGAGTTGTACAAGTCTCTCTTCTCTGTTGGAAGCCGTGAGCTAAGATGATGAAGCCACAGTGTGGAAGCGGACACCACTTGGACATATGCTGCCTTGAAGAGTCACCAGATCCTTACTAGAGTTCGCATGAGTAAAAGATACATTTTTGATGTTCTAGACTACTGAAATTTTTAAAGTTAATTTGTCACCTTGGCCTAAGCCACCCTATCCTGACTAGTCAGAAAGTAGCCAGTAAGTTTTAGAATATTTCCAGGCTGCCATTAGGAGTGGAGGGAGCAAATCAGCCCAGAACATTTGAAGTTGCACCTGGAAAAAATGGAAATCAGTTCATGTTTGTACGCCTCCTCTTTGAGACTGTTCAGTTACATGTGTATATTTTTAAGAAACTGGGAGGAAAAACTATAAAAATGAACATTTGCACTTGTTACATAACGTTTAAGAAATACAGTGATGCTGAAGAAATAAAATGGATTCTAGAAGAAGGTTCTCTTACCTTGCAACCTTTCCAAATACAGTCAAGTTTCTTTGTGAATAAATCAGACGAGGTATTGCCAAATATCAGCCTTCTCATTAGTTATAAAATAAACTATTTTACAGAATCTTAGTTTGAGCAACGTGATGGTCCAACATATTGTTTCACGTGGAGATGATTGAGAAGGAACAGGAGAAAGGCTGATTTTCCCAGTTTCTCACTGATTTCCATTTTATAGATGATTATCTTTTGAGATTCACTAATTAGGTACTAAACTCAGTGTGCAACTAACCCCTGTCATCATCACTAAATTTCATTCTACAGGTGTAACTCACTTTACTTGGTGATATATTCCTGAAGTTCTATAAAATGTGAATTTTTTGCTGTCAAACATTTATTTATGTTTTAGAGCTGTTTTATCTTCTCTCCTATTAATCTTTAAATGGTAGCATCTTTTAAGCTAACAAATTTCTCTAGCCCCTGGTTAATCTGCTCAGGAGTTAAGGGTCTAAATAAACATTTAAATATACTAGGATGATTCCTCTTTAATCATTATATAGTGGAATCACTCATCACTGCTGATTGATGATGGTAATGATGATGATTTGGGGTTTTCATTTTTGTATATCCACAAAATTCTTAAGAACCTTTGGTATTTGGAAGCCCAGGAAAAGAAAGAATTGGGAATAGTCCCTAAATATTTGGGCAGCTGCCCATGCAACTATTCAAAGCAGTTTCTTTTTAAAGTTATGCCTCTGAATTCAAAAGGGAAAAAACCTCAGTAAAGGCCTGTCTTCTCTTGAACACACTTTTCCAACAGTTCGTAGCCTTCGAAGATCTACAACTGAGGAGCCCTCAGGGAAATATATGTTATGGTCTCAAAAAAGGATAGGAATAGACAATTTACAGAAGAATTAGACAAGCGGAAAATGTTTGGCCCCGCTTGTGGTAATTGAATAAATGTAAAATTTTAAAACAAAATAGTATCTTCCACTCATTGAACTGGCAAAGACTTTCTTAAATGACCATACTTAATACAGACAAGACACTCTCTAATCCGGTTGGTGGGATTATACATTTTCCTGAAAATAATTTGCAACACTTATTATACTCTGTCACTGTAAGTTCACTTATAAAGTAGTCTCTTCAAAATACGAGGACAATGTCTAATATTCTAAAACATTCATTTCAATGAATAATGAATTCTGAAAAGTAAAAAAACTGAGCCTATAAAGGTTAACAATAGAAGCATGCTTTTATGCATTTAAAGCAGTAAGGATTCCTTGAAAAAGTTGAGCTTTTGATGTCTCTGATCTGGACAAGTTGTAAAACCTTGAGCAAAACACTTCATCTCTCTGAATACTAGTGTCTCATCTGAAAAATAGGAACAATAATACCTAAGAATCATAGATGTTACATGACAAAGAGCTTCTTACAAAACTCCCTCCACTTTTGGTTTTCTCTAAGCAGGCATATTTTTATGTTCTAGAGTTATACGTCTAATA
Organism: Monodon monoceros; assembly: GCF_005190385.1. NCBI lineage: Eukaryota > Metazoa > Chordata > Mammalia > Artiodactyla > Monodontidae > Monodon > Monodon monoceros. The sequence goes on along the minus strand of NW_021703769.1, from coordinate 35,222,378 downwards.
CAGTAGTTATTAGCCATATATAACTATTTCAATTAAATTTATTAAAACTTGAAATTTAACTCCTTAGTCACACTAACCAGTTTCAAATGCTCAGCAGCCACGTGTTGATGGCGGCTACTGAGTCAGACAGCATGCATATAGAACATTTCATTATCTCAGAAGGTTCTTTAAGATCACGCTATTATTCTAGAGCCCTATTTTGTTTAAAATAGAAAAACTAATTGAAAATACTAAGGCAAGAAAAAGATAGTAGTACATGACAAGAATGCTCCTAATGTAGACAAATGTAGGCACTCAGCACACATTGTTAAGCACATGTATTTATTTTATTTTATTAAAATTTTTATTGGAGTATAGAGTAGTTCATTTACAATGTTGTGTTGGTTTCAGGTGTACAGCAAAGTGAATCTATTACACATATACATATATGCACTCTTTTTTAGATTCTTTTCCCATATAGGCCACTACAGATTATTGAGTTGAGTTCCCTGTGCTATACAGTACGTTCTTATTAGTTATCTATTTTATATATAGCAGTGTGTATATGTCAATCCCATTCTTCCAATTTATCCCTCCCCTCCCTTATCCCCTGGTAACCATAAGTTTATTTTCTACATCTGTAACTCTATTTCTATTTTGTAGGTGAGTTCATTTGTACCCTTTTTTTAGATTCCACATGTAAGTGATATTGTATGATATTTGTCTTTCTCTGTCTGACTTACTTCACTCGGTATGACAATCTCTAGGCCCATCTATGTGGCTGCAAATGGTATTATTTCACTCTTTTTTATGGCTGAGTAATATTCCATTGTATATATGTACCGTATCTTCTTTATACATTCCTCTGGTGATAGCCATTTAGGTTGCTTCCATGTCCTGGCTATTGTAAATAGTGTTGCAATGAGCACTGCAGTGTATGTATCTTTTCGAATTATGATTTTCTCTGGATATATACCCAGGAGTAGGAAGGCTGGCTCACATGGTAACTCTATTTTTAGTTTTTTTAGGAACCTCCATACTGTTCTCCATAGTGGCTGTACCAATATACATTCCCACTAACAGTATAGGAAGGTTCCCTTTTCTCCATACCCCCTCCAGCATTTATTGCTCCTAGATACTTTTGATGATAGCCATTCTGACCGGTGTGAGGTAATACCTCATCGTAATTTTGACTTGCATTTCTCTAATAATTAGTGATGTTGAGCATCTTTTCATGTCTTTTTAACCATCTGTATGTCTTCTTTGAAGAAATGTCTATTTAGATCTTCCATCCATTTTTTGATTGGATTGTGTATTTAGACACTCTACTTTGATTTCTAGAATTATTCCTAAAATTTATCTAGGAAAAAATAGTAGGATTGATTATAGCAGAAGAATGATCATATTATAAGCACTAGGACATAAATGTGATTATGAAACTTTCATTGCTTGCCAGTAGAGTTTCTTCATTTGTCTTAAGTTACTTTGGATAGAAGTTACTGCTCAGTTACTTATGATCGACTTGGCATAAAATACATTACTAAGTTCTTATTGGACATATTACCCTGGTTGAATAACCCTATGAATTTTGTTCCCCAATTAACATAGAATTTTCATGTCAGTGAATAAAATTAGATTCAATAGGGAAGTTTTTGAAATGATAAGGATATTTAAGTGTGTACCATATTTGGATGCCTTCTTCCATGTTATTGACACAGACAATATTGGAGTTATTTTTCCATACAGTGTCTCCCCCCGCAAATATCTAAAATATCCTTAGATGCAAAAAATACCATGATAAGTCGATCTTTGACTATGTCATTTTACTTCTCTTGTGGGTCTATCAGATTAAAGTTTTGCTTTTATATTTTTTATAGAGTTTGTAATAAATTATTTATAAAGTTTACCTTAAATTTTTCAAAATCAATAAAAGCAATAAGAATCCGAACACCAAAAGTTTCAGAGCAGAGATTCATCTCTAGAGAACCCGCAAATTGTCTTATCTTTCCCAATTTGTTTCAAGTGTGTGAAATGGGGAAGCGTGTGGTTGTTAGAGGAGCATTTCTTCTTCTTCTTTTTTGTGGCTAATATCATTATTATTTTTATTACTTATTGCTTAATTGTTCACTTAAACAATTCTCAGTTCACAGGAAGAACACAACCCATGTAGACACGTACTTATATGGAAAATAAGATTTGGTTCTTTCGACATCAAGGAAGACCAAGAGCATTTCTTAACCTACCAATTTTATACAGTCAACCCAGCTTTGAGGGCCACACTGAACCACCATTTGGTTTCATTCCTTCTGGACTCGAGTCCTGGTTGCCTTCCCTTCCTGTTGCTCACCCATTTTTCCATGTCTAGGTCCACCTCCAGGTTTTCCATGTAGCCAGAGACATTAAGTTTGGTTTCACAGACTCAGTTAACCTGGATTTGAATGGCTCAGGCTCTTTCTAGTCTGAGGATCTGGAGAAAGACTTAAATTCTTGGAGCCTCACTTACTCACCTGCAACAGGGGAAAAATGAAAGCACCTCATCTGTAGATTGTTTTAATGGTTAAATGAGAAATAAACTGTTCAGCATTGTTCCTGGCACCTACAAGTATTCAATCTTAGCTGTCAAGACTTTCTTCACCCCTCCCCCCCATTTCCACCACTCATTTCCAGAGCTACCATCTAGCCACTGATTTGGCTTCCCTATGATTCTGATTCTAGCAGGCAGGTGTGCTGACAGTGTATAAAATATTATGCACACTACAAAGACTTGCCTCTCATACTCTTGTGAGTTTGAGAGCTAAGAGTCAGTCCTTTGAGGCTGAGCTATTGCATGTACCAGCAAAGCTGTAAGTTCTGAAAATGCATATTTTGGACCAGCCCCTAAAATAGAATGACCAAATAAGACACTCACTATACTATCAAGCAGAGTGATCAGCCTTCCTAGATAAACCCACTCTCTTGAGTTGTCTTAGCTACAGCTGACACAATAGCCAGACAGTTTTGTGATTCATTTATATCCATCATCCTATATCCTGACTGATTTTTATCATAAGGATGCATCCATATTTACCACTAATCTTTTTGCTTTCCAAATATTTTGTATCACTCCACCACAGAAATGACCCAATAAGAGTTAAATCTCAAAAAGAGCAAAGCAAAACAAAAACACTTTACCCATCGAGGTTAAAAGAGGCACCTGGAACCACTATCCACATTAAATGCTCCAGACAAAATTGTGGACCAAAATTTCCACTCTTGTGTCCTTTCCCTGTCTCCACAACCATCTTTCTGACCCTACATCTCTCTTTGGCAATTATGCTTTCTCTACTTTTCCCCTTCTCCCATCAAAGACTGCCTTAAAGGGGGGAAAAATCCAATAACCTCACTCACATTAAGATGTAAGTTAGTAATTCCCTGCAAGTCTTAATAGGGTCTCTTCCATGGGGGATTTATATTTTAATGTGGACCAAAGGACCGCATCTATAAAAGTATAATTTCAGGGATCAGAAAAGTCATTCAAGGAGGCTGTAGGTATTTCTCAGGCTTACATGTGTCAGATCCTGAGCTGTGGGGCACAGCAAGGTCTGTGAGGAGCAGCCAGGAGCTGAGGACAAGGCAGAACATTGTGGATGCTCCTGCATGAGCCAGGGCAAAGTGGGGGGTGGAGCATGGGATGGGATGGCTCAGTAGCAGGGAGAGGTCAGTGGTCCAGCTCCTCCAGGGGTGTCCTATGAGAGGCCTAAGAAGACAAAGCCTGTTGGGCTCCTGGCAGACAGGATGGGAACCTGGCAACAGGCAATATGCAGACAAGGAGACAGCAGTGTCAGAAAACATGGACTCAACTAGGGATTTGGAATTTAAGGCAGGCTCAGTTTTTCAGAGCAACAGGATGAGAAATTCTGAAGTTGAGTCCAAGAGGCATGGGAGCACCAGCCAGGAAACCAGAGTCAGGAATCACTGTGGTCTTTGTAGCACCTGAGACCTTGGCTCCAGTGCTCACTCAAAAGCAGCTAGATCCAGTTCAAATGGTTTGGAACAAGTGTGCCATGGTTTTTATCCAGACAGACACTTAACGTGCCTCATTTGCACACTCCAGGCCTCATCTGTTCTCCAGAACTGACCTCCACTCACTTCTCAACTCAGGATTTTTGGAGCATCTTGCTGCTGACCTTTCTGTGCTCTGGCTCCCATTTCTGTGTCTCACCAGATAACTTCCCTGCATTCTCGATATCTGGCACTAGTTCCAGCTTCTCAGACTCACTTCCCTTAGAGTAACTTATGTTGCACACAGAGTAATCAAGAGATGCCTCTGACAGTGTCCAAATCCTTTCTGTATTCCCAAACCAAGTTTAGCCTACTTCATCTCAATTACCTTCAATGGAAGCCCTGAAGAAACTTACTGCAGGAAGAACCTGCTCCATGCATGGTAGTTAAAGATGTGCTGAGGAAGTCTATCTAGTAGCCTGAGCCTTTTACCACTAAGAAGATAAGATGCAGAGCCCCAAATCCACTGTCTCAATCAGCCTTTCTGCTATGTCAGGGTCTACTCCAGATGCCATAGGTCTCCCTGGACCAGGCAGCAAATTTGGGGAACACTCTGAGGTTCTATTCATTTGGGGGCTTAGGGGCTATATTAGTAAGTTTTTAAAAACTGCGATAATGCTGCATAATAAACAGCCCCCAAATCTCATTGACTTAGAGGAACAAACATTTTGTGCCGAGATGTCTGTCCAGGAGCTTGTTGGACCAGCTCTGCTTCAGATTGAAGTATAGGATTAGATCTGCTCCCATGTCTTTCATTTTAGGACCCAGGCCGAAGGAATGGAGACTACTTGGCCCATGTTATTCTCACGGTAAATGACAGGAGTGCAAGAGAACAAACCAAACTATATGAGTACATGCAAAACCTTTGACATACATGGTATAGATTTTATCTGCTCACATTCCATTGGCCAAAGCAACACATATGGTCAAGTCCATACAGTGTAGAGTAGTATTCCCTGCTCATAGTGAGCCATGGCATGTCCCCAGAGCAAATATAGAATTGTGAAAAAAAAATTAATAGAATCTACAACACTGGACTATACAGTGATAATAACAACAATAAAATAATAGGAGGAAGAGGAGAAGGAAGCAGAAAAAGAGAAGGAGTATCTTTTGACCCTTTGTCAAGCACTTTCTTTGGATTAGCCAGTGGCCTAAACACTCTGTATGCATTATCTCATCCATCCTATCGACAAATCACAAAAGTAAACATCAATTTTAGACTTTTCCTGCTGTAAGTAATAGAAAATTGAACTGACATAGCTTCAATGATACCATTAATTGTTTACTGTGCAAAAAATCCAGAAGTAGGGGATTCTAGGTTTGGTGAGCTCAGTGATTCATTAGTATCTGCAAAGACCCAGGGGCTTCCTTGTTTCTGTCTTATCACCCTCAGCATGGTGATATTGCTCACCTCATATTACCAAGATGGCTGCAGCAATTCCACGCTTCACATGCAGATGACAACTTCTAAAACATCCCTACCATGTATCCCATTATTAAAGCCTTCACAAAACACGTCCCCACATATCTCATTGGCCAGAATTACATCACATACCTATGCCTAAATCAATCACTTGACAAGAAGTAAACAAATCAGACTGATTTATACAAATTATTTATCTCTGTAGGCTTAGGAGAATCCTGGTCTTCTAATGGTCATGGTCTTCTGAGGCAGGTCAATAAAACTGGGGTGCTGTTAATGAGGGAGAAAGGGAAGAAAGGCGGTTGGATAGGCACCCAAAATATCTCTCACTATCTCTTACCATGTACCAGTCACTGTGTCGAGTATCTTTCTGTATCAACTCATTAAATATTCCCAAAGACTCTGTAACTAATAAGCTGTTATTAGACTCAAGTAGATTGCTTTTGTTGCTTGTGCTTTTGGTATCATACCCAAAAAATTATTGCAAGACCAATGTCAAGTAGCCTCTTCTATGAATTTTATGGTTTCAGGTCTTATGTTTAAGTCTTTAACCTATTTTGAATTAATTTTGTAAGTGGTATAAGATAGAGATCCAATTTTATTCTTTTGCATGTGGTTATCCAGTTTTCATAACATAATCTGTTGAATAGACTATCCTTTGCCCATTGAGTGTTCTTATCTCCCTTGTCAAACATTAACCAATCACATGAGAGCTCAAATTTTGTTCCATTGGCCTCTGTGTCTATTTTTATGCTGGTACCATACTATTTTCATTACTGTAGCTTTGTAGTATAGTTTGAAATCAGGAGATATGGTGCTTCCAGCTTTGTTCTTCAGTATTGATTTGGTTATTCAGGGTCTTTTGTTTTCCACATACATCTTAATGTTGTTTGTTCTATTTCTGTGAAAAAGTCCATTGGGATTTTGATAGGGATTGCATTGAACCTATAGATGGTTTTGGATGGTATGGACATTTTAACAATATTAATTCCTTTGATCCATGAACACAGGATATCCTTTCACCTGGTTGTAACTTCTTCAAGTCTTTCATTTCTTTGGTTAAATTTATTCCTAAGTATGTTTTATTGTTTTTGATGTCATTGTTAATGAGACAATTTTTTAAATTTCTCTTTCAGTTACTTTGTTGTTAGTGTATAGAAATGCAACTAATTTCTGTATGTTGATTTTATATACTGCATTTTTTACTGAATTCATTGATCAGTTTCAATAGTTTTGGGTTGAGTCTTTAGAATTTTCTATATGTAAGGTCATATCATTTTCAAATAATGATAACTTTCTGATTTCAATTTCTTTTATTTCCTTATCTTGCCTGATTGCTCTAGCTAAGAGTAGTGAGAGTGGCCACCCTTGTCTTGTTACTGATCTTAGAGGAAAAGCTTTTAAACTTTCACTGTTGAGTATGATATAGGGGCTTTTTTATGGTGATGTATGTTTCTTCTGTACACAATTTGTTGAGGATTTTTATCATAAATGAATGTTGAATTTTATCAAATGCTTTTTCTGCATCTATTGAGATGATCATACAATTTTTAGCTTTGTGAACTTGGATGTTCAAGTTTCTCCTCCAGCTTGGGAAGTTCTCAGCTACTATTATTTTTTTTAATAAACTTTCATTCTCTCTCTGTCTCCCTCTGGAACTCCAATGATTCTGATATTTGTTTATTTGATGGTGTCCTATAGATCATGTAGGCTTCTTTTGCTTTTTAAAATTTTTTTCTCTGTTCTCCTCTGACTAGGTTTTTCAAAGTTCCCATCCTCTAGATCTTTGATTCTATCTTCTGATTAGTCTATTCTACTGCTGATGCTCTTTATTACATTTTTCATTTAATTCACTGTATTCTTCAGCTTCAAAATTTCTGTTTGGTTCTTTTTTACGCTTTCTATGTCTTTCTCAAAATTCTCATTTTGTTTGTGTATTGTTTTCCTGATTTCATTGAATTATTTTTGTGTTTTCTTGTAGCTCTTTTAGCTTCCTTAAAACAGCTACTTTGAATTCTTTATCAGGTAAATTGCAGATCTCCATGTCTTTGGGACTGATTACTGGAAGATTATTGAAATCCTCTGATGGTGTCATATTTCCTTGATTTTTCACATTTCTTGAAGTTTTGCCTTGCTGTCTTTGCATTTGAAGTAGTAGTCACCTCCTCCAGTAGTTACTAACTGACTTTGGGAAAGAAATGCCTTCCGTCAGCACAGCTAGGGATCCTGAGGCTTTCCCTGACCTTCTGTGGCTATGCCTGCTCCACATTTCTTGCTCCCTCTTGTGGCAAAATTCTTAAGCTTGTAAGCTTCCTTTCATTTGTGCAACACACCACGCCATGTGCTGACAGCCTCCCTTTTGCCTTCCCAATGGTGGTGTCACTAAAACTCAATATTGTGGTCTCTCCTTGGCCCACATATTTGGGTTGGCTTTCTGCATGTGCTCACTAGCCATCTGCCAAAGCTTGCTCTCATCACCACCCCTATGAGCTCATACAGGGAGTTGGCCAGAGGGTGGAGATGTGTGTGGGTGAGGTATGTGGAGTCCTGGGGTCGTCTATGTGCCAGTTGAGGGGATCTGCGGGTGAGGTGAGTTCAGCGGCTCATAGGTGGGCTTTTTGATGGGGTTCATGATACAGTTAGTAGTATCTGTGTCACTTTAATGCCCTCCAGAGTCCTATCTGCTGCTCTTCCAGCCACTTCCTCCCAGCCAGTCGCAATTCAGCACAAGGGAAATGGACCTCTTTGGCATCATCTGACACAGCTGGAGAAGTTGGACACTCACTCACATGGTCTCACTCCCTGACCTCCATACCCCATGGGAGAAATCACAGGCAAAAAAGATCTCTCTGGACTCTAAGCTGTGCCACCTTGGGGGAGGGGTGATATGGATAAAGTCAAGCTGTCCCTCTTACCCTTTCCAATGCATCCAAACTGATTTTATATATATATATATATATATATATATATATATATATATATATATAT
>NW_021703769.1:34873436-35213934 GCF_005190385.1 Monodon monoceros | reverse complement strand
ATATATATATATATATATATATATATATATATATATATATATATATACACACACACATATATTTTTTGCTCCAATGGTGTGCTGGAATTTCTCCACTGGAAACCTGGACTTCCACAAAGGCTCTCTCATCTGTGGGTGATTGTCTGAGATAACATTCTTTAGAGGTTCCTATTCCACGGCCAAGAAGGGCTAGAGCTGGTTCATGGGCCACTGCAGGGTCCACAGCCTAGACTAAGTTATCTATGCCTATTACCCAATGAACACATGGGGCAGATTCCTCCTGAGTCCCTTGGCATATGTTTCTGGATCCCACAGCTTCCATAAAGGCACTTTTGACTGTGGATCACTGCCAGATTGTTGTTGTTGGGGGTGGCAGTGCGGCATGATTGAGGGACATCTTATTCTATTTTGTTGCTGATATTTTCATTTCTCCACTAATCATTTCTCCCTAAGTCAGAGTTTTTCACCAAAGTCTAAATAGTCCTGCATTATGTTGGTTGTAAGATATATAGCTTTTCACATCTTAATATCTCTGAAATCTGAATACAGCTGACAACCAGTGATGTGCTAATGTTTCACTGCGAGCATTTCTTTTCCTTTAAAGTTACAATTAAAGGCATAGCTGTGAAAAAAATATTAGACATTCAGTTCAAGACAGGGTTTCAAAAAGTGATACCAGGGCTTCCCTGGTGGTGCAGTGGTTGAGAGTCCGCCTGCCGATGCAGGGTCACGGGTTCATGCCCCAGTCCGGGAAGATCCCGGAGATGCCGCAGAGTGGCTGGGCCCGTGAGCCATGGCCGCTGGGCTTGTGCGTCTGGAGCCTATGCTCCTCAACGGGAGAGGCCACAACAGTGAGAGGCCCCTCGTACTGAAAAAAAAAAAAAAAAAAGTGATACCAAATTGCCCAATCCATGTATCCAAGTACCACTACCCTGATTAATCACAGCTGGGAATACATGGGAGAATTTCCAAGGACCTTTTGGCTTGTCTGTTGCCTTTCATTGATGGGGCATGGGAAAGTTCAGACACAAGTCAGCTATATAACCTAAGGACATATTCTTCCTTTTATGAGTTCCAATCCAGGATGACATACTCCCATGGATAGTTATCTCCTACTTTATAACTAATCCCTGAAACCCCCTGTGGGAATAAGACAGGGAGCCATGAAAATACCTGCTGTCCCCAGCTGGTCTCACCAGCCTTGAGACCCTGGTGCCTTTCACATAGAACCTAACCCTGATCAGGACCTGAGTACACTCTAACCATATAACGAGTATACCAACAGAGTCACCTACTGCCACCATGTTCCTGCCACCTGATCAACACAGGAGAAGACCTGGCTCCCATCTTCCTATACAGTAAAAGCCAGCTCTGCCCATGAGTATATTGTTACGCTCCTGCAAATCAGGACATCCTTCTAATTTACCCTTTTCCCTATCCCGTTTGCGCCTACAATGTCCATAGCTTCTTGAGGTGAATTCATCTCACATGACCCTTCTGCTCTTCTCTGGGCTCTTGTGCCAGCCCTGCTGTGGCAGAATTTAAAGGATCTTAAGGATGTAGCTAAGGCATCCCCACCAGTGCATATTATTGGTTTGCATCCTGAAAGGAAAATTAAGAAAAACACTTTAGGAGCACATGGATGAAAGATAAACTTTTCTCTCAAGAAAGACAGGCATGCAAATACCTAAATACAGTAAAATCATGCTTTAAAGATCCAAGCAGAATGCTCTAGCAACTTGGAATGGATGCGGGATGGGAGCGAGTATTCAGGTAGGCTTTATAGAACACCTGTAACAGAGCCAGGTTCTTCAAAAGCATTTTTCATAGAGGTGTAATGCACTAAAGTTGATCCTTCTGTACAGGAAAAACTTGAGTTGTATGTACACCTTGAAACATAGAGGAAGAAGGTAGTTTCAATCAAAATGAAAAGGAGGAAATAGATAAGAAATATGAAGGGACTAAAGATGATGCCTTAGATGGGATTCCCCAGAAGCAGAACCTGAGATGTTCTCAGGAGAAACCTTCAGGACAGTACCAGGAAAGAAGCTAGAGAGGATCACCTTCAGCTAAAGTTTAGACTCAGCCTGGTCCTACAGGGAGCTCTGGAGCATGAATGCCACTGCAAATGTTCTCCCTTAAAGCAACGGGCGGGCAGGGATTTTTTTCCATTTTATCAACCACTGATTGGAGGCTCCTCCCAGGAAAAGGCACAGCTTCCCAGGCCATTTCAGGTAAAGTGGTTCCCGTAGGTCAAGGGCAATTCTCCAGAGAATGATGCATCTGTGAACTATGAACAGCCATCACTTATGTCAACTGAGTGTCTGGGTGAGGCACCAAATTCATAAATAGTAGAAGAGCTTTGATAAGACTTAGTGGCACACCGGATACTGATTTTTTTTAAATGAGCTTTTTATGTAATGCTTCCTTTTTCTTTCTCCCTTTCTTTCTTTCTTTTTCTTTCTTTCTTTCTTTCTTTCTTCCTTCCTTCCTTCCTTCCTTCCTTCTTTCCTTTCTTTCTTTCTTTCTTTCTCTCTTTCTTTCATTCTTTCTTTCTTTCTTTCTTTCTTTCCTTCTTTCTTTCCTTCTTTTTTTTCTCTGGCTGCACCACAGGGCTTGCAGGATCCTGTAGTTCCCCAACCAGGGATTGAACCTGGGCCATAGCAGTGAGAGCACCAAGTCCTAACCACTAGACCACCAGGGAATTTCCATCCATTTCTTGTTTTTACTTATCTCTACAATTAATACATATGTTTTAAAACTATTAAAAAATACAAGAAAAAAGGGAGTGAGAAAGGCTTACTTGCTTCATACTAAATGAAATTGCCTTTCCCCTCCCTTTCCATTCTAGTAGAGATGTTACAGAAGAATGTCTAGGATTCGATTTTAAGCTACATCAGGAAAGAAGTCAAGCATCTTACGAAGGCTGTATATATGAGGACTCAATTCAAACTTGCTTAAAGCAGAGGGACGTTATTGGCTCAGGTCACCATAAAGGATGAGTTTGGGGCTGACCTGTGGAAAGGTGAGAAGACAACTGTGGCCTTCAGTACCAAGTGTTAGTTACTAGCTCTGATTAGACTCCAATTGATCATGCTTGTGTCACATGTCCTTCCCCATAATAATTGCTAATGTCACAGAGATAGATTACCAGATTCAGCTGGGCCTGAGTCATACACCTTCCCTTTTGACCAAAGGCATGGAATTCCATGATTGACAGACAATACTCCTGAGGCCACACAGAATGGGGAAGAAACTGATCCCAGAGGAAATAGGAGCATCTGCAATGACATCATCTAAAGTGAAACTATTAATGTCCACTGCTTGCACAACGATCACAGAAGAACAGGATTATCTTCGAAGAGCCTGTAATTCTTACCTGAAAATTTTTGTTCAGGAAAAACCAAGTTGAATTTCTCAATATCTGAAAATAATCACCTTAACATATTGGGTGATTGCCCTTCTTTCTTTTTATGCTTTTGTGTTATTCTACCACCACCATGAACTCCCTGCTCCAACCATGTAAGTTTCCACCTGTCATAACACGGAAGGCCCATTCCTGTAGCCACAGAGCAATGGTTCTCAGTTTAGCTGTATATCAGACTCACCCAGAGGGCTTGTGAAAGCACAGATTCCTGGGCACCACACCTAGAGTATTTGATTTGGTAGATCTGGACTGAGAATTTGCATTTCTAAAAGCCTTTCAGGTGGTGCCCACTCTGTTGCTCTGGGGACCAAATTCTGAGAACAACTGCTCTAGCGAAAGTAGATGGAAAAGTAAGCATGTTTGTGTGTTGGCAACTGCAGGTAGATTTTAGCAAGATGTTAGAAGATCACAATAGGCTTAGACAAGTAATAGCTGGTTTCAATGCAAATATCAAAGGAACTTGAAAGAATTCCTATTACAGGATTGGACCTTCACGTAGATAAAACTGGAAAGGTTTTGATTGTGAAAGTTCCAGGAAGACTTCATCATTGAACAAAGAGATTCAGCCAGAGACAAAGATCAGATAAATGGCCTTACCTTCTCACCTCGAGCCTATGGTTTCACATGGCCTCAAAGTAGCTGCCGTTAGCTAAAGAGAAAGGCATGGGGGCTAGGACAAAAAGTAATGAAAAACAGATTTGAGATCTATGTTTAGGTCCAGAACTATGTAATGACGTGAGTGTACTAAATTTTTTAGGCAACTGCATTGCCAAAGAAACTGTGAGCCAAGACTGAAAAATTTTGTAGCGTTTGAACTTTAAAACAACATTCAGTCTGTCTCCTTCACTAAGAGGTAAGATACATGAAAAGAGGGACTTTGCCTGTGTTTTTATTTTATTTATATTTTTAATTTTAATTTTTAAAAATTTTTGTGTGTGTTGGATCTTCACTGCTGTGTGTGGGCTTTCTCTAGTTGTGGCGAGTGGGGGCTACTCTTCATTGTTGTGTGTGGGCTTCTCATTGCAGTGGCTTCTCTTGTTGCGGAGCACGGGCTCTAGGCACGCAGGCTTCAGTAGTTGTGGCTTGTGGGCTCTACAGCGTAGGCTCAGTAGTTGTGATGCATGGGCGTAGTTGCTCCGCTGCATGTGGGATCTTCCTGGACCAGGGATCGAACCCGTGTCCCCTGCACTGGCAGGCGGATTATTAACCACTGTGCCACCAGGGAAGTCCCTTGCCTATGCTTTTAAACCACTGTACCTGTGCCTAGCATGGGGTCTCATGCAGAGTATAAGCTTATTATGTATGTGTTGGGAAAAACAAAACAAAACAAAACATTGCTCAGAGACCTGAAAGTTGCACCAGCTAGAATCTGGCTATGAAAACTGTGTATCCCCAGGGAAGGTATACTCTCTGGGCACCTTGGATATGGCCATGGATGTTTATGGACAAGAAAGAGACTATTTACAGATGTAGAAAACAAACTTATGGTTACTGGGGGGAAAGTGGTGGGAGGGCGCGGGGAGGGATAAATTGGCAGACTGTGATTCACATATATACACACTACTATATATAAAATAGGTAACTAATAAGGACCTACCGTATAGCACAGGGAACTTTTCTCAATACTCTGTAATGACCTATATGGGAAAAGGATCTAAAAAAGAGTGGATATATGTATATGTATAACTGATACACTTTGCTGTACAGCAGAAGCTAACGCAACATTGTAAATCAACTATACTCTAATTAAAGAAAAAAACGAAAGAAAGAAAGAGACTCTTTGAGGGCAGATCCACAGACGTGGGACCATGGATATGGGGGTTGCCCCCAGAGGGCAGAATCAAGGTCTATCAAGTACTCCCCCAACCCTCAAGGTACTCATTGTGGGAGGGGTTTCACCATGTCTGCTGATCAGGATCTCATGATCTCTGTGTGTGTCTCCCAGTGTCCCTTTCATGAAAGGCACATTTATTCGGTCCCTCCTGGATCGTTGATTAGTGTGTGTTGTGGGAGTTTGCAGATCACTTGTCTTTTCAGATAATAGGTCATTTGATTATGATAGGTCATTGGGTTCTGGATGGCGTGGTCTCTGCCATCACCTGTGATCTTGGAATGCAGCTGACTATAGTGATTGAATGGAGCTTTGAGTTGTCTTCCTTGGGGAGGGAATATGCTCTTGTGTGGGAAGAAAATCAAAGTAAATATTTGAGCATCAAGAGAATGACGGTGTGTTCTCCAATCTGTTTCCTCTTTTCTTTCTGGGCTCCCAGATGGCCTACATTTCCCAGTCTCTTTTGAAGTTACGTGTGGCTGTGTGACTGAAATGTAGCCAGTTCAGGCTGCTGTAGCAAAATACCATGACTGTGTAGCTTATAAACAACAGACAGTTATTTCTCACAGTTCTGGAGGCTGGAAGTCTGAGTCAGGGTGCCAGTGTGGCTGGATTCTGGTGAGAATGCTCTTCCAGGTGGCACACTCCTGATTTCTTGTTGCGTCCTCACATGGCAGAAAAAGTGCAAGCTAATTCTCTGGCCTCTTCTTATAAGGGCACTAATCCCATTAGTGAGGGCTCCATCTTCAAGACCCAACTAACTTCCAAAGACCCCACCCCCAAATAACCATCATGTTGGGGATTCCATTTCAACATAGAAGTTTGGAGAGAATACAAACATTCAGTCCATAATAAGAGACAATGGAATGTTCACAAAAGTTTCAGGTTGGAAACATAAAGGTTTCCCATGTAGGTTTCTCTATGCTTTTTTTTTTGTTAATATGCTGGGCAACTCTAAAAGCCACATGTTGGAAACGGCGGTGCCTCCATCAGCATGAGTCCCTCAGGGACTGAGTGAAGCACCCACCACATACTGACTGCAACATCTGCACTGGATTCTGTGAGACAGCAATAAAATTTTAAGGTGTTAAGCCATTGAAATGTTAGGTTTATTTGTTACAGCAGCTAGCATTACTGTAATTTATACCCTTATTATTCTCCTTCAAAGTTGTAAACTTTTGCTAATGTGAAAGCTATCCATCTCTGTCTGGAATGAACTTTTAACATCTAACCTAACAAAATATAGCAATTACCTCAAGGTCAAGTTCAAATTCCACCTGTTTCCTGAATATTTTACTAATAATTGAGGAAACATAGACCTTGTCTTTTTCCTGCCTTATATTAGTTTCCTGTGACTGCTGTAACAAATTACACAAACTTGGTAGCCCAAAATGTATTCCCTCACAGTTCTGGAGGCCAGAAGTCTTTAATCAGTATCACCTTAATCAAGGTGTCCGTAGGGTTGCCCCCCCTCTGGAGGCTCTAGGGGAGAATCTGTTCTTTGCCTCTTTCACCATGTGGTGGCTGCTGGCATTCCTTGATTTGTGGCCACATCACTCCAATCTTCAAGGACAGCATCTTCAAATATCTCTCTGATCTGTCCTCACACTGCCTTCTCTGTGTGTGGATAATCTTCTGCTGCCTCTTATAGATAAGGATTCCAAGAATGCGTTTAAGACCTACCTGAATAATCCAGAATAATCTCCCAATCTCAAAATGCTTAATTTTATCACAACTGCAAAGACTTTTTTTTTTGCCTATTGAACATATTCCTCATAGAATACAAGTTGGAAACTAACATCATTTAATTCAGAATTTCATTGTATATATCACTTTGTATTGAACTCTGTTGCATGTGTTTCTACCATATACAATGCTGATACCATTTAATCATGTATTCATTCAACATTTATCAAACATGTTGTCTATGACAAGACTATAATATAAGACTGTAAAGGTAAAGAGTAGGCAATCACACCATTTTAAAGGAGTTCATAAAATTGTAGGAGATACACATGACTATGATAGACTAAGGAAATATGATGCGGTGCCCAGTCAGGGGTGAGTGAAAGATACAATACGTAATGGGACACGGGGGAGGGATTTCTAACACAGACAATACCAAGCTGAGACCTGAAATAACTATTCTGCTTTGGGGAAGTGAGTGGGAGAAGAATGTGGACAGGGTGAACAGAATGTGCAAAGGCAAAGTGGTTTCCAAGAGCATGTATTTGTACAAGGGACTTCAAGCAGCTCCTGATCCAGCTGAAACACAGAGAGAAGGGGCAGGAGGGTCACAAGAAATGAGGCTGGATAGGCAAGCAGAGGCCGGATCATGAAGGGAGGTCTTTATAAACTGTGATAAGGATTTTGACTTATTTCAAAGGCAAAGAGAGGCACCTGAAGGATTTTAAATTGAGAATTATGTGATTAGCTTGACGCTTTGGAGACACCACTGTGGTGTGATTTAAAGAATGGATTAGAGTTAGGCCATTGTGGTCTCGGGAAGAGCAATGAGTGGCTGCTACCAATGACCCAGGAAAGGAATGAAGGTGGGTGAGCTGTTATGAACGTGGATTCAATAACTATTTATCTTCCTCTTCCAGCTTCTTCTCTCTAGATACTTCCTGCCATGCTCCATGTACTGATAAACATAGAATAAGTACTCAATACATTCTTGTGCAATGGACCATTAACTGTTCAAAATCTGCCAAATTCCAGGACAAATTCAGTCCATTTAACATAACCTCCTTATAGATATACCAATTCAGTGTATGGTTTTACCCACGGTATTATTCACTAATTAAGTCTAATTATAGACTTAGCTATAATTTAAAACTCTTAAAGTCTCAGTGTCTTAACCCAAAGAGGCTTATTTCTTAAGGGAGAGAACCACCATTGCCTAGGGTCTTGGAGTCCTTCCCTGGATCCTTTGCACTTGGCTGGCAGATGAGGGAAGCAAGACAACATGGAAGATATTCATCCATGCTTCACTACCTTAGCCCAGAAGTGACCCCCATTACTCTGCTCACATTCCATTGGTGAAAACTAGTCACATGGATCCACCTGATTGCAAGGGGGTTGGGGAGTGCAGTGTGTCTAGAAGGAAGAGGAGAGCATGGACATCAGTGAACCCAGGCAGTCTTGGCCATAATATGCATGACTCCTAAGATGACACTCATTTGATAATATAATATTTAATTAAATCACATATTTCTTTTGTTTTGAATGTTTCATATTGAAGTAGTCACAGGATGGAGTGGGGAGAGATGCTTGTTTTCTGAATATTAATGATTTACCTCCCTGCAGTTACAGAAGCCCATGTGACTACATATAAAATTAATTCTGAATCAAACATTTCTCTTTGCTTAACATTATCTTCTACTCTCAATTGTGTGGTGGATGACATTCAATAATATTATGTGACTGGATTACAAACAATTGCCAAAGGAATTAAAAATCTGGTAAAAGATGCCAAATTTTATAATGTCAGTAAATGTGATATTGATGAATTTTGACCCCCTCCCCCAAATCTGATAAATGAGATGTTCACAGGATTAACGAGAAACGAGAACGTGATTTTGATCAAATATGTACTTTAGAGCTGAACAATTAAAATATCAAGTTAAGAGAACCCAATGGAAAAACTGGTGAAGCCCTCAATTAAAAAAAAAAATAGCCTTTTTATGATCATGCTACAAAAGTCAAATGTGATTTGAATGCTTAATCACACATAATTCTTTATAACTACTTATACGCTACAGTTAGAATTTGATTTATTCACTCTCTGCTCTAAAACTAGCACAAAACTATCATTTTAACCTTTTTTTAAAAATATATGAAATACATTTATTTTCATGATTTTTTTCCCTTTCATTTCTCAGGCTTATGTCAATATCAAGCCCTTTCTTCAGTACTTCTTATGAAAATGTGGTCACTACTTTAAGTGGAATTAAGTTTTCCAGTACCAAATCTGTTCAAATAGCAAAAGGTGCCATTAATGGAAAAGCCTTGGCCTTGAACTACATTCAGCAATTTCAAATAGAGCTTTCTGTGATGATGGAAATGTTCAGCTTCTGCTTTGTCCAACATGAAAGCCACAAGCCACGTGTGACATTTGGTATTTGCTGGCCCATTTACTGAGTTGTAGAGGTTAAGTCACAGCTAACCTTGGTTTAAACTATCCAACAAAGAGGTAGACACACAAGTCCATGCACAAGTATTCTTGAATGTTATGATATATTGCAAGGGAAGCAACAGAATCAGCTCAGGTACAGAGAGAGTGGAGGCCGATTGGGGGGAGATCATGGGGCCAGGCTGGAAGCTGGGGCAAGGACCAAGATCACCCCTCCATGGGTCAATCAGCAGACCAACAGGCCTTTTTATGATACCTTGAAAATGTGGAGATGTTTAATGTCCTGCCCATGAATATTAACATGTTCCCTACAGCATTTGTGAAGATGAATATATGATGTCACAATATATGTAAACTGTAAAGTGTTATACAAACCTTAGGTAGGTTTTAATCATTACTTTTATCTTGGAGTTTGATGTTAAAATGTTCCTCACTTGAATTCCTTTAGACTTTTACTTTTATCAATCAGTTTGAAATCTCTTCAAATACCCACTGTGATTTTTCTTTGACTGTTGGGTTATTTATAAGTGAGTTATTTGTTTGAATTTCCAAATATTTGAAGTTTTTCTAGCTATTTTATGTTATTAATCTAATTCCATCATGGCCATAGAACACACTCTGTAGGATTTAAATCAGTTGAAATTTATAGGTTTTTTTTTTTTTTTTTTAATGCCCAGAATTTAGTCTATCTCAAGAGATCTACAGGGCTTCCCTGGTGGTGCAGTTGTTGAGAGTCTGCCTGCCGATGCAGGGGACACAGGTTCGTGCCCCGGTCCGGGAGGATCCCACGTGCCGCGGAGCGGCTGGGCCCGTGAGCCATGGCCGCTGAGCCTGTGCGTCCGGAGCCTGTGTTCCGCAACGGGAGAGGCCACAACAGTGAGAGGCCCGCGTACGGGGGAAAAAAAAAAAAGAGAGATCTTTGGCTTGCACTTGAAAAGAATATGCATTTTGCAGTTATTGGGTAAGATGGCTATAAATATCAATTAGGTCAATGTGGTTGATACAGACTCTTTCCTTTTAGAAAAAAAATTAAATGCCCAATCATTTGGGGAATGGAAATTAAATATGGTAAATTCACATATGAGACTATTTTATTCCTAAGTACTCATGAACAGTTTTACCCTGTGGATACTCTCAAACTTGGAAAGTTCTCTTACCAGCTCAACATTGCTCACTGCATTTTCCCTTCGGACAAATTTCCTGAGTAGATTAGAATGACTGACAGTATTGACGCCTAATTTTGCACAGGTCACAAATATTTATCACCAGAACTTCTGAAGCAACAGAGCACTTTAAGCCTCTGCCTTCCAAGTATTTTCCTAAAGAGCTTTTCAAAGCTAGAATGACCCAGGAATCTGGAAATGGTTACATTTTGCTCTTCTTAATCATTGAATGCACAATTGATTCAGCTGATTCCTCTAAAAGAATGAGAAGCTTGAGGGTCTGAGCAGTTTATCTTCTATGGCTACTGTTCAGCTATAAGCAATAGGTTCCATGGATGCCAGAAAGATGACCTGATTTTCAAGGCTCAGTATAAATCTGAGGGTTTTGAGCAGAGGACTGTGATATGATCTGATTTATGTTTTCAAAGGATCACTCTGGCTGCCCTGTTAAGAGTGCCTTGGGCCAAGTACAGAAGTAAGGAGATGCTCTGGTAGGGAGATACCCATGTAGGGAGAAACCCCAATGATCCAAGCAAGAGATGGTGGCAACTTGGGCCACAACCATGGTAAAATGGTGTGAATGACCAGATTCTGGTTTTAGAAGTAATGCCAACAGCTTAGCTAATGGATTGGCCATGGGCTGTGAGAAAAAGAAATGAGGCAAAGATGACTGAAATTATTTTGGTCTGGGCAGCTAGACTGGTGGAATGGGTCTTCACTGAACTGGGCAGGATTGGGGATGGGGCAGGATGGAGAGCAGACCAGGAGTTCCATCTGGCATCTGTTAAGTCCCAATCTGGAATGAAGAATGAATGTGCTTCTGAATCTCCAGCTCCAGGGATACAGACGTCTGTCATTACAGCAGAAGGTAGCACTGCCCACCTTAGGGGACACAGAGAAGCCTGAAGATCTCCTGCTTTGTCAGGATGTGGCAGTTCTCCCAGCCACCCCCTCCTCCCGAGGCTTCAGCTGTGTATGACAGCCCATCTTCCAAAGAGCGAAGCGTCCAGCTGGGCCAGCCACTGTTTATTCTGCCTGAAGGAAGCTGTCTAGACAATGTCTTTCACTCCTTACTAATAGAGTTCTGCCCTTTTTTAAAATTTAATTTTAAGGTGGTGAATAGATTGAATACATTGTGTTTGCTCCCCAAGGTACTTGCATTCCAAGACTAGAAAACATTACACAATTTTAGCGCAAAAATGATTTTCAAAATGTGTATATCCTGGGGACAAAACATTGCCTATTGTTAAGTCATTTAAAAATAAATTCTCCCTTATTTTACATACATTTGTTTAAAACTAGAAAGGTATGATATAGAAAATAAATGCAATTCACTTTAAAATGCATAGACACTGGGTTAAAAAAAATAATGTAAAGAGTTTCTTTCTTTTTTACCCCCCCCCCCCCGAAAAAACCCTGGAAAGGATTTTCTAGGTTTTGGAATCTTTCATTTAGGAAAGTCTGGGAGCTTGGCATTTGTTGGTTCTTGGGCTGGTGCCAAGAATATAAAATGTTTGTCATGTGATAGGACAGAAGTCCTCTTTGATTTCCTAGGAGAAAACAAACTCAGAGAAGGTGAAGCCAGCTAAAAGGTAACGTGATAGGAAACCCCTACAGAAGGCCCACAGCCCTGCCAAGCTTTCTCTTGGGGAAGTCTTTGCAGAACAGGGACTGCATTGTTAGGCCAAGAGGAACTCAGGGCATCTCCCTATTTCCCCAAGTTCCTGGCTGGTGCTCCAGATTCACTTTTGGGTCCTAAACATACCCATGTTTCTTGTGTCATGAACAAGGACTGCCCTTTGCTTGTCTCACATCTCTCTGCATCTCTGTTTGCCTCTAACTTCAATGTCATTGGGGAAAATTCTGAACTGAAGCGATCTGTGTCCACTGGTGCCCAGCTCACACCCCGTTTTACCATCCTGTACACTCATCCCGGTGGTGAGAGCTGCTGATAATGACCCACAGCTGCACCCATCTCTGGAGAATTGCCTTTGGCCGATGGGAGCCCCCTTGCCCGGAGAAGCCTGGCAGGTTAGTTCTCCCACCCTCAAGTGGCCAATGACTAGTCAGAGATCACAAAAGCTCAGTCCCTTTGCCCCACGGGCAAACAACTCTGTGGTGCAATTTATGCTCCCGAGCCTCACTAATGAGATTCAGGCTTTGGGTCTTGAGACCACATCCTTGTTCGGTGCCCTCCCCTTCTCTAGCCTACTTCTGGTTCTCTTACAGGTGTCTTCCGAGAGTACTCCCTGGATAACTTATGTGCAGCCTGGCTCAGGCTCTGCTTCTAAGGAAACTAAGAGAATGCTCTCCTAATTCCAGAGTGAGGAGAATTTGCTATGACATCTTACCTTGTGGGGGTGGGAGAACACTGCCCTTTTTATTTTGTCAAGCAAATTCTCTTGGTGTGTAGAATATCACAGAGGGTGACAGAAGACCACTGGCAACCATCTGTTGTCCCTCCAAGAGAGGCTTCTTGGTACTTGGTGCTCACTTGATTGCCATGGACTTGCTTCAAGGCTGAATTTATAGACAAACGCCACCTAACTACGGCCACAACATAAAGAGGGCAACATACGTTGCAAAACGAGGTACCAAGCAACCACAAGGATCTCACAGAAGACCATTACCATCTGCAAAATGTTTGACCTTTAGGAGTGTCCACTGAGTCTCTGCATAATATCTTATTTTTAACAGAGTCGAAAACTGGTCTGGGTGGAGTTCTCCCTTGAAAGCACCCTAACACCTTACCTGTGAAATGTGATCCATGGACCAACAGCATCAGCATCACCTGGGAGCTTGTTAGAGATGCAGAATCTTGGACCCCACCCCAGGCCAGCTGAGTCAGAATTTGCATTGTAAACAAGATTCCTCAGGAGATTCTTCTACACATGAAAGTTTGAGAACACTTGTTCAAAGATGTCCTATGGGTGAGTTTTGCATGGTCGATAACTGTAAAAATTTGAAGATATAGTCAGAATCCACAAAAATGAATGATCAAGATGGAATAAAAGCTCATTTAACTACAGGTCATTTCTCCTCTACCTTGTACTGCCAAGAAGAGAGCCTAGAACTGGGGTTATTAGTTACGTGGTTTTAAAGTCTGCTGGAAGTTTGAGAGCAATTAAGAGGGGGAAAGTGATTTCCTGGAGCACTGGATCTCAAACTGTAATCCTGGACCAGCAGCATATGCATGCCCTACAGACTTGTTAGAAATGCAGAGCTCCTATCCAGCTCCGCGCACTGGATTTAGGAATATGGAGGATGGGGTCCAGCCTTTGGCAGTTCAACAGGCCCTCCAGGTGATTCTGATGCAAGCTCAAATTTTGCTTCCACTGTCCTGGAGAAAGCAAAGAGCGAAACAGATGACAACAGAAAATATGGGGGAAAATAAACAAACACAGGCCCTGAGCAGGCAGAGAGAGGTCTTAGGATCATTTAAGTGTGAACTAAAGGAGTGAGAAGCAGTATCTCAATGAAAAAATTAATCATCAATCTAAGAAAGAAATGAAAATCTTTATTTGAGCCAACGTGAGGATTATAACCCGGGAGACAGTTCTCTCTGAGAACTGTTGCAAAGAGGTAAAGGGGGAGGCCTGTGTATATGTGATTTTGGCAAAGGGGTACGTGCAATCAAGTACTCACCTTGGTAGAAGATTGCCGCTATTTGCGAGGAACAGATATCTTAGTTAATGGTTTTAGTGTCTTTCTAAGTATGGGAAGATGAAAGACACTGGGTTCATAAAATTTTCTCCTGAAAATATCTAGCTCTCTGCGGGCCAGTTCTGTCAGCTTTCCCAGAGCACAAAGTGCCTCAGCCTAATCTTCACCTTGAATCCCTTTCAGGGTGTGTCGTAGGTCAGTGGCTGCAGTGCTAATGACTTGATCCTTGTAGAACCGGAGGGTGGGCAACCTTCTTTATCTGACAATCCCTTCCCTTTTGCTCTTAATTTCGATCAAGATTTGGGAGTCATTTCTTGACTGATTTGTCCTGTGGCGCTAGGAATGCTCATTCCCAGGTCAGACAAGGATTTTGTTGATAGGTCACTCAATGTGCTATTACTGGACTAGGCCCTGTTAACAGTGGCCCAAAGCCTCTGGAGCACCTGTCTTATGTCTGTTATGGTCCAGGAAATGGTTCCCTCTTGTTGCTTCTTCCCATATCTAGAGTTACACTTAGAATCATTGATCTTATAGGAATATATACTTGGTCAAATTGCCTAATCACCATTAATTTTATCTGAGGCTCAGTCACACACTTGGTAGTGCAAGAAACAATAGGCAGAATGCAAATAACATAGCAAGTATCATTAATAAGGTCATAAGTCAGTATCCAAGCTAAAAACTTCCATTAGGTGCAACCCAGCATCTCCCCAGATCATCTGGCCTGTCTGTTCTGCACCAATCACTATCTTTAAGGGAAATGAGAAATTGGCATTGTACATAAAGTTCACCAAAGATGTCTGCATGTACAAGGTGAGTGGTGAATCATTGTGAACATTTACAGGATTCAGAAAGGAATGCTATCTTGTAAGGAGGTAAGTGGCTGTCTCCAGAAAAAGAAAAATTGATCTTCATGGTTGAGCAGGTATTTCTGCCATTGGGGAAGTCTGGTTAATGCATAACACAGATGCACAATGCACACTAGAGGGAAGGGAGGAGGTCCAAATGGGCAGAGAAAAAAAAATGCTGCTTAAATTTTTCTTGTCTTGCCTTAAAATATGAATTTCATTTCATCAGGTAGACTTCAGTAAGAGGTGCCAGTGTTAATAAAGATACAGAATCATTAAACAATTGCATGGCTGGGGCATAGACTTTAAAGTATGGTAGAGAAGATGCTAGAAAGACAGTAAAGGGGTCATTGTAGGATATATCAGGAGTTCAGCCTTTTTACTTCCAAGTAATATGGAGCCACTGAGACCCTGAGCGGTAGAGTAACATCATTAAAAACGAAAAAAAAAAAGTTTTGTAGTTGAAAGGGAGAGGATTCCATTACCTAAAGATTTAATTTACCCAGTGATGCAGAATGAATGAGGCAATTTTATATTCAGTTAAATCACGAATATTGCCCCTAGGATAACGCAGAAGTCACCGACACAAACTTCTAAGGTAACAGGATCTGGTTGGACGAGGTATGGGGTGCCTGGGACTTTATTTTGAGACGGTAATCTTCTCAGAAAATTAAAATGGTCATGTGTCCATTTCCGGGTACCTTTCCCTGTTACATAAATATAACTACATCTCTCTTCAAAACACTCTTCAATTTTGTTCTAATGGTATTTCCACAAAGTAAAATTTGCTTTCCCACTTTCCTTTCACACCTTTGTGTCTCTACCCATGATTTTATTATTCGTAATAATACTGAATAAGAAAATGAAACCACAGTTTTAATATGCATACAAACCACAGTGGAATTCAGCCCATGAAACACACTTACAGTCAGGATTTTCTTTTACTTTCTTGAATTTTTCTCACTTCTTTTTAATGAGTTATGTAGACTGACACAACAGCACACACCAATGTTGCTCTGCTAGAAGATTGCTGGGCAGAAATAATAGAACAAGATGCCTCAAACATCCTTCAGGGTGCAGAAATACAGTGAATACATTAAAATATATAATTCTATGAGCTGCACTGCTCATAGAAGTATTCAGTAGCTGCACTGCTTGGTGCTTTATGATTAAATTATCAAGCAGTAAAAAAAACCTAGAGGATGTCTTAGTGGCTTTAAGAAGTTAAGGGATCTCCTTTAAACCCCAGTGTCATAGGGAATAACGTTAATTTAAGACGGTCATGCTAATTTGAGGTAGACGGCAGCCAGGTTAAATGAATCCCTACACTGCATGGGTGCGAGAACGTACTTTTACACCTATTGGGGTTTCTGAGAGAGATTTCAGTCCTGATGACTACTAGCACGGTCTCAGACGTGTCTTAGTTTTCACCTGTACAAGTTTTTTTTGCAACAGAAAAGAAAGATGCAGTTGCTTTTGATGGCCTTTGCTAAAACTTCAAAAAACATTCCTTAAAAATTCACAAAATGGGGCTTCCCTGGTGGCGCAGTGGTTGAGGGTCCGCCTGCCGATGCAGGGCACACGAGTTCGTGCCCCGGTCTGGGAAGATCCCACATGCCGCAGAGCGGCTGGGCCCGTGAGCCATGGCCGCTGAGCCTGCGCGTCCAGAGCCTGTGCTCCGCAACGGGAGAGGCCGCGGCAGTGAGAGGCCCGCGTACCGAAAAAAAAAAAAAATGCACAAAATGTTCTCAGTAGTTTCACTATCAATGTGGTCTTTTGTTGATTGCAAAATAGAACGCCCACTTGTATAACTGAAACAAATTAAAAACACATTGCTGGAATTTTTTTAGTGGTTGTATATAGCCATTCAGAGATAAACAAAATTGTGCCTTTTAAACGAGGTTACACAGAGACATGATGGATGTTCGTTTCATAATGTAAAAAAGAATATTTATATGAGACGTTGGGGCAGAATATATATATATCTCTTCAAAGGTATATGTGTGTGTGTATATAATTACATATATATATCACCTGGGTTTGGCCTCAGGCGTTGACATGGTGTTAAAATTCCCAGAGATTTTAAATAATTAACTCATGGGCATAAACACACATCTAACACACACACAGATGTGAAATATCACATCTTAAAGTGCTGTATTCTAGAAATAAGGAGGAAAAAAAGGAATAAAGATTTCATAATCTTTATTATTCCGACATCACGCCAAAACAAGAGGGTAGTAGTTGCTAACTTTATTGAATCCAATTTAAAGTAATGTGCACATATATTCAAAATATTTTTTAAAATTTAACTCTTTTTTTTTTTTTTTTTTTTACTGGAAGAGAAATGCCCGATTCTTATGCTGTCCTCTTTATCTGGACTCTTTTACTCCTCCGAAACCTGCAAACCCTCAGCTTCTCCTCCATAAGTTAAAGTCTTGTCTTCCCAGGATCTCTGATTGGAGGTCACCTCCTTCAGAATGTCTTTCCTGATTTCCTTCCTCTGGAACATCTGAACCAGGAGCTTCTCCTTTATACTCCCATGATACACGCCCTCTTAGTACATACGACCCTGTATTTAAATCCTCATTTTATCTGTCTGTCCTCCCTGGAAGACTGACTGAGTCCATCTGAGAGTTGGAAGGAAGTCTTATTTATTCTGGTGTCCTCAGGGTCCCTCACAGTTATTAAATAAGGATTGAATTTTTGAATGAGTAAATTCCTTTATTATTAGGAGGTTCCATTTGGACTTTTTATACTCTGGTCATTATGTTCAGGCATAATCTACCGAATAATCTACTGCATGTGGCAGTTCATGGTGTTTGATTCATCTGTTTCATGGATTTACAATTAAAGCTTTGCCAACACACCTACAGCGATTAAGAGGACAAACTCTGGAGCTGCAATGCTGGGATTTAAACCACAGTTCTGTGAGAACTTGGAAAACTTACTTATGCCCTTCATATCTCATTTCTGAGGATTTAATTAATCAATAGAGGGTTGTTCTGAGGATTTAATTAATTTATACGTGTGCAGCAATTAGAACTGTGTCTAGCACAGAGTAAGTGCTGCATAAGTGTATGTTGTTATCTTTACTATTATTATTATTTGTAAAACAACTCTGGCTAATAACACATTTGAATATATTTTGACAAGCTGGTTCTCTAAATATATACATTTATTTTCTTTATCCTTTTTATTCTGTTTCAGCTGGGATGTAAAAATACAGACTCTGGAATCGAATTTATGATCCTGTTTACAGTTCCTACCTTTCAAGGGCATTTTCCCCTTAATTTCCTGCAACCATAAAATCTAAGCCCTCCCTTGTAATCCCCTTTGTACTGAAAAGACTCTGGTGCTTTGAGACAATTTGAGATTCAAACTTGACACGGGTTCCACTGTCATTTTCTTGAGCTGGAGTACTGTAGGGTTTGAAGAAAGAGGGCCTACCATGTGTCAAATCCTCAGATGAATACAGTATATGTTTCCTCTGAGTCCGGTGTTGAACAATGAGGCTTGTTATCATAATGGATAAAGTACAAATAGAATATTTTGCACGTAAGTTGTGCCTGTCCGATGCATGCTGTCCTGCATAAGGCATTTTCCTGCACTCTCTTTGACTTGATATTCATATGAGGAGGTGTCAGTCAGATGGTTCAAACATCAAAAGTATCCATCTTTTAAATTTCCCTATATATTCCTATCCCGAAAAACTTAGAGACCTCAGTAACATTGTATTTAAACTTTTATTCCCCTTTACATATCACCCATTGACAAGCACTCAGAAAACTGTCTCCTGATACAGCAGCACATAAAACCACCTCTCCTGTATCCTGTCATGGAGAAAACAGGGCTCCTGCCATAAGGAACATGTCATATGGTGTAATGCCTATAAAATGACTGCACAAACATCCACCATCCTAAAGCTCTCATCCCAGGGTATCAACATTTATCTTCTCCCTGCAGAGAAGCCATTGTTCCCACTTGGTACACTAAGAAGTAAGAAAGAGGCAGCAAGACAGGGAGACAAGATTCTTTTTTTCAAAGCCACAGAAAGAATTAGAGGGAAAGAAAGGTCGAGAGAAGGGCACTCCTGGGGCTTCCCTTTGCTGAGTCACTTCCTTTGTTCATCTACTTTGTCAGTTTTCAATAGTAGTATTGTATTTTTGTCTACAAGAGGAATAAAAGTGGAGCCAAAAAGTAAGAAGCAAACCTTGAACATTGAGAAGAATAACTTAAAAACTGATTTCACTTAGCGATATGAAGCTATAAGCTTACCAAATATCTAGGTATAGCCCCAGGTTTAAAACACTAAATGCACATTCAAGAGTTGCACCATTGGGACTTCCCTGGTGGCGCAGTGGTTAAGAATCCGCCTGCCAATGCAGGGGACAACGGTTTGAGCCCTGGTCTGGGACAATCCCACATGCCATGGAGCAGCTAAGCCCATGAGCTACAACTACTGAGTCCACATGCCACAAGTACTGAAGCCTGCGTGCCTAGAGCCTGTGTTCTGCAACGGGAGAAGCCACCACAATGAGAAGCTCGCACACTGCAATGAAGAGTAGCCCCTGCTCGCCACAACTAGAGAAAGCCCGTGTGCAGCAATGATGACCCAATGCAGCCAAAAATAAATAAATTTATAAAAAGAAAAAAAAAAGAGTTGCACTGTTAATATTTGTGTGCTCCTCCATTCTACCATGAATGTATGGCAAAACTTAAGAACAACACATGTCAGAGGGCCACTTAAATCTGAAGCATCATTTGAGTAAAGCAAAGCTTTATAATCTATTCTTACAGGCAGAATTCTAAAAATTAATGTTCTGTGGCTCTGATTTCACTAGTTTAAATGAAAGAATTTCACAATAGACATACATTTTGTTCCAGGAAAATGAACATTTTCATGTAATTCTCAAAGAGCTTATGAAGTGCAAGGAGAAAATTCACAGCCAGAAGAATGTGACACAATGAGAATGCCAGCTTGGGCAACAACAATATTATCCAATAAAAAACATAATAAGAACATGCTATAGAATGTTAATTGTTACCTTAGGGTAATTTAGCTATCCTCAGATGGCATCTGCAGGCCATTTTATCAAGCACACATTTTATTTGTGGACTGTCATCTCCAGGTGACAGTTTGGAATTAATGAGGGCTGGAGTGGGTGGGTCACTGTCTCTCTCCTTCATGAACATATCTCATGGTTCAGAAGTCCATGGCCATTTGGCCCAGGAGGTTGCTTTTGCTTGGTTGTAGATTCCCAGTATAATAATAGCTAACATTTACCAGGCACTGTTTTCCAAGCATTGGGCTAAGTTTATGTGAATTATTCAATTTCATGCTTATTACAAAAATACCTTGAGAATTCCTGCTTTATGAGAAAATTGAATTTTACAGAGGACAAGCAGCTTATCTGAGGCCATGCACTTAGGAAATAACAGTAAGTTTTGAAGCCGAGTGGTCTGTCTCCAAAACTGGTGACCTTAACCATTGGGCTACATTGTCTCACACCTGTTACTTTAAATCAAATATGCAGAGTATAAAGCCAACTCTAATTTATTTACAACAAGTGGGAATTACTGCTGAAGATAGCTAACTCTAATATTTGCCTCCTTATTTTGGTACCTATTATACACTCTGTTCAGAGATGGTGGTATGTGGTTTGTGATTTATACTTTAAAGTTGCTATTTATTGACTACCTACTATCCAGCCAGTATTCTTATTATCTATAAATTGCTCTGTGTCAAACTGACTCAACCTTCGTGCCATAAAACAACAACTGTTTATGATCATTATCTCCCCTGCTTCCGGGCATTGACTGGGTTCAGCAGGGCGGTTCTGATTGCCGCCTCTCAGGCAGTTGCAGGCTGGTGGTGGCTGGGCTGTCAGGCTGCGGACAGGGTGGCGTCAACTTGAAAACTCCTTCACTCACATGCCTGGTGCCTGGACCAGGAGGATACAGACTGTTGTGGGCTGGAGTGGGTGGGCCTCTCTCTCTTTCCATCTCTCCAACACGGTCACTTGAGGTGGTCAGACTTCTCAGATGCGGCTCAGGGCTCCAAAGCTGTGTTACCCCGCATGGAGAGTCATGCAGGGTAATTTCCACCACATTCTATCATTTAGAGGGGAGTCATTAGAGAGCCAGCCCATCTTTGAGGGAGGGGAATTAGTCTCCATCTCACAACAGGAAGAGAGACAAATAATTTGCAGACTTGTTTTAAACCCACCACGGAACAATAATAAACACTCTGCATCATTACCTTATTTAATTACCAAATTATTAGTGCAAAGTAGACATTATCTTCATAGTCCTATGGAGGAATCAGACACTCAGGTAGGAAGTGATAGAACTTGGATTCAAACTCACATCTGCCTGAATCCACAGCATAATCCTATTCTCTCATCCACTGCACTCTAATACCTTAGTCCAAAAAGATGCGAAGATTCCAGCAGAATTAAAACAGAAAATTTCAGGATACAAAGCAGGACCATTCCAGGCAAGCAGAGTAAATCAATAGAATCAATTATTCATTCAGTCATGAAATATGTATTAAATGCCTACTCTATGCCAGGTGCTAGGGATATGGGGATATAGAGATAAGATTCAAGCAGAATAAGAATATAAACTTCTGGGGTATGTATCAGTAGCAGAATATTTCCCACATTTTCTACTTTCATGAATGTTAGTTCTAGAGGAACTGGCAGTTAACAAACAACTAAGACACAACAATATTTTATGAGTTGTGATAAGTACTCAGAAGTGAGTAAAGGGTATGGTGAAATTTGTGTTCTTTATTCTAGGTGGTTCTTTGGAATTCACAATCATATTACCTTACCTACCTTCATATAGAAAATAATATAGCTCAGGCCAGGCCAAAAATAGTGCCCCATTGCTCTGGCAACAGGGATGGGTCCAAAAAATGGACATGTGACTTAAGAAGGGCCCATTAGAGTGTTTCCTGGATTCACACATGCACAGAGCAAAAAGACGTTTTCTTTCTACTAGGGCTGCCAAACTGGGGCAAGATGCGTATGAGCAGTGGGTGGCCATATTGAGGAAGCATATCTGAGTAAAGATGAAATGATGCTGACACACCGAGAGGGAGGAATGCTTTGTGGGGTCAGGGAGAGGAGAGCAGAAACAGGAGAGGGGAAGGAAGGAAAGGAGGAGAGGCAAGGAGAGAGAGAGAACTGATAACACCCCCGGAGCTCAGTCTGGGCTACCAGGTGCCTTTGCCTTCTACAGAGCACTCTACTTACTCTCAGGCTTGCACTGCCTGTTGGCTGTTGCCTGGTCTGCAAAACCCACTCAGGCATGAGACTGGGACATGCTCTCTCTTGTATCCCTTGGTACAGCCTCTGGGACACACTTGGTGCTCAATGAATGAAGGGATGGTGGATGAGTGAGTGAACGACTTTGAAAACAAAAAGAAAAAGAATCTCACAGAGGAAATCTGTTTTCCTCGATCTAACTACATGGAGAGTGCCTAGTTAAGCTGAGGAGTCCGGGAATACTTTAACATTTTCATATTTTAAAAATCTTTAATTAATAGAAAGTTTCTTCAAAAAATTAAAACTAGAACTACAAAATGATCTAGCAAACCCATTTCTGGGTGTATATCCCAAAGAAATGAAAACAGAATATCAAAGAGGTAGCTGTACCCCCATGTTCATTGCAGAGTTATTTACAATAGCCAAGACCGGGAAATAACTTAAATAGTTAAAGATGAATAGTTAAAGATCTGGTATATATATATATATATATATATATATATATATATATATATATATACAGTGGAATATTATTCAGTCATGAGCAAGAAAGAAATCCTGCCATTTGTGACAACATGGATGGACCTTGAAGACATTATGCTAAGTGAAGTAAGCCAGACAGAGGAATACAAATAGGGTGTGGTATCACTTATACATGGAAATCTGAAAAAAAAAAAAAAAGAGTCAGACTCTTAGAAACAGAGAGTAGAAAAGTGGTTGCCAGGGACTGGGGGGTAGGCAAATAGGGAGAGCTTGGTAAAAGGGCACAAACTTACAAGCTTTCAGCTGTAAGATGAATAAGGTCTTAGGATCTAATGTAAAACATGGTGACTATAGTTGACAGTATTGTATTGTGTAACTGAAATTTGCTAAGAGAGTAGAATGTAAATGTTCTTACCACGGTCCCCCCACCTCCCCGTAAAAAAAGATAAATATGTGTGATGATGGATATGTTAATTAACTAGATGGATGGAATCCTGTCACAATGTGTATGTATATCAAATCACCACAACATACACTTTAAATATCTTACAACTTTATACATCAATTACACTTCAAGAGAGCTGAAAAGAAACATTAATGTAAAAAACACATAGTATTTTATTTTCTTCTTAGATTCCATATATATGTGTTAGCATACGGTATTTGTTTTTAACTTTCTGACTTACTTTACTCTGTACAACAGACTCTAGGTCCATCCATCTCACTACAAATAACTCAATTTCGTTTCTTTTTATGGCTGAGTAATATTGCATTGTATATATGTGCCACATCTTCTTTATCCATTCATCTGTTGATGGACACTTAGGTTGCGGCAAGACGGGAATAAAGACACAGACCTACTAGAGAATGGACTTGAGGATATGGGGAGGAGGAAGGGTAAGCTGTGACAAAGTGAGAGAGAGGCATGGGCATATATACACTACCAAACGTAAGGCAGATAGCTAGTGTGAAGCAGCCGCATAGCACAGGGAGATCAGCTTGGTGCTTTGTGACCACCTAGGGGGGTGGGATAGGGAGGGTGGGAGGGAGGGAGATGCAAGAGGGAAGAGATATGGCAACATATGTATATGTATAACTGATTCACTTTGCTATAAAGCAGAAACTAACACACTGTTGTAAAGCAATTATACTCCAATAAAGATGTTTAAAAAAAAAACAAAATACATAGTATTGATTCAAATACTACATTATCAACAGTCATCAATTAATGACATACAACATACAATCATAAAAGAAGCTGTAATTTTCCTTCCACATGGACATGAATACAAGTTAGGAAATAAAATCAAATATCCCAAACCCTTAAAAGACATATATCCTGAGGATCAACTTGGCTTAAGGAAACTCAATACTGGCAGGTAGAGGACAAAGTCATGAGAAAAGTAAGGAGTTAAAACGTTCATAATTCCTAGCTTTCTACCATCATGGGCTTTAAGCCTGTAAAAATAATGGAACTTCCTTCAGAATCAAATAATAACAACTTGAGTTAGTACAATCAGAGAAGAATCAGGAAGCTAGGGCCTCAGGACCAAAACATTACCAGATTGGATATGTCTTTGTGAAACCTCAGAGGTATAATTTAAAAATTACTGGGTTAATTTGCTTTTCTATAGCAAATGGTCCCTGAAAATGAAGGTGTAATTTATCATCAGGCATGAGGATTAAAAGTTCCTGGTGGGTAGCCAGGCCTTGTCTGGTCTCATAAATTCTGGCATTGTGAGATTTCCTCCATCCCTGGTGAGTTTATGGACACAGTACATTTCCACGTTATCACCTTTCATTTCCAGTTCTGGTAATCCAGACCTTTTTATTAAAAAGACATCAAAACAAACATAAAAGCCAATAAACATTCAGCAGTAAAAACTCATAAAGAATCCAGACATAGGGGAATTTAGTATCTGATGTTGCTGGTCATTAAATTCTGAAGTCTTTCTTCTTTTCCACCCAACTCAGGAGACTACCACCCTCATGCTCCTTCCCATCCAAACCCCTCCTAAACTAGCCTTCTCTCATCCACACTCAGGAACGTATGACAGTGAGTAACTAAAGCTACTTCTCTTTCAAAGTGCCTTGGTGACTTAAGAGAGCAAAGCTTCAAGATAGGACCATGAGTTCTGACGGTGAGATATCCAGTACGAGTGAGAAGAGAGAGGATGCATTTTGGGCCCTCACGGGTTTTTCCAGATACCTTTCTGGTATCTCTGGGAGAGAAGGTTTTGCAAATCAACTCAGATAAGAGTCTTACTAATCATAAAATAGAGAATAATCTGTCTTCATTGATATATTTATCCTTTCATACAATTGTTTTTTTTCCATTTTTCAATAAACACCTGGGGATCATTCTTTTTCCATCTGTTCCTAGATGAATACATTTGGTAACTAGTTAATTACTTTATGCATCAGTTTCCTCTTCTGTAAAGTGGGAATAATGATAATACTTACCTGCAGGGTTATGGTGAGGGTGAATTAAGTTAGTTCGCATAATGGTCTCGGACTTGTGCCTGGTACCTGGTGGTAAGTGTTCTGGATTCATTTTAATTATTGAGTAACTGCTGTGTGCCAATGACTCTGCTAAGTACTAGGGATATGAAGAAGGAAAACAATGTTACTATCCTGAAATGTCTTCCATTCTATTCAGAAAAACAGTTGTGCTGACAATGACAAGAAGTGCTTTAATAGGATGAGGGTTAAGATTGGAAGCAAGGAAACCACATAGGTGTCCATGGCAAGAGTCAAAGAGACTAATGCCACAGGTTTGAACTGAAACAATGGATAAGGAAGTGAAGGCTTAGTGGGTTAGAGGAGAGTATGGATATGCAAGCCTTTTAGGAAGTTGAATAATGAGACATGGAAACCAATTGGATATGGGAGGTGAGAGAGATGAAGGCCTATTGGGTCACTGCCTTGGGCAACTGAGGAGATGGTGACTGTTCCCCATGGATACAAATAAAGGAGGAAGAAGGGAGAGAGGTTCATTTGTGGATACTTTGTGTCTGAGGTAGAGATGTTAGTGAGGAATTGGATATAGGGATCTGGAAAGGTTTAGGTTGATGACTGAGATTTGGAAAATTGTCAGCTGATAGGCAGGAGAGGACACCAACTAGATAAGTGGCCTAAGGACATGTCCTCCCTTTATTAGACAAGCTGCGTGTGTCATTTTAATTAACACTCATAACAACCCTGTAAATTAAAGGTATTAGTTAGAACATGGTTCTAGCTATGTGTGACTGAGACCAAACAACACTGGCTTAAAGCAGATACAAAGTTATTCTTTTCTTATGTAAAAATTTGAGCTGGATGTGAAGGCCTTGTTCCAGATATGATGCTCCATGGTCTGAGGGACCCGGGGTCCTCTTTTGTTGTTCTATCATTCCTAAGCTCACTTCCATGCCTACATCCAGCCAGAAGAAAGGGGACAAGGACAGAAGAACACATCCATTCCCTTAAAGTTATGACCCAAAGTTGAATATGTCACTTCCACTTTTGACTCATTGATAGGAATTTAGTCTGTGTCAATATATGGTTCCAAGGAAGGCTGGTCTTTATTCTGAGAGATCCTTGTAGCGTTATCTATAAAAACAACATTGAAGACAACACATATACCCATCAAAAGGGAACAGGTAATTCTACATAGGGAGTACTATGCAGCTGTAGAAAGGAATGAGAAATAGCTCTATAAACTCTTAGAGAAGAATCTCTGGAATGAGTGTGAAAAAGCACAGTAGAGTATGCTACCATTTATCTAAGAAGGGGAAGGCATATACATATACATATACATTTGCTTTTAAGAAGAAGTTGGAAGATGAACAGTACAATTTAAAAATTAGTATTCTGTAGAGGGAGGAAAGGAACAGGTGGAAGAGATGAGGCTAGAAGTTGACTTTTCTGAATAGATGGCATGCTAGTTTGGAGCCTTGTAAATATTTTACATAATTATAGAAAAAAATTAAAAACTAATTCCTAAACACCCAATACAAAATGAAACAAATAAATCTGATTATAAATTTATTTGGTCACATACCACCCTATTTTGAGTAAATTTAAAACACAGGAACGTGATAGGACATTCTTAGTGAGCTGTACCCCATGGACAAAAACAAATTGTAATAAAAAAACCTTTTTGATGGTGGTATTGACTGTTATTCTGAGTCTGTGGACAGTGGAATAAAGCAATGAATAATTTTGCTCAGCGTTATTAAGAAGCAGGATTTTTAGACAGAAAGAAAAGGCATAGGGAGGTAAAAATCAGTAAAGTTAAGACAAAAATTCTGTAGTTCTGAATTTGAAGTTTTATTAATAATTAATGACACCTTTTCTTTTTTAAAAAAAGATATATGTACACACACACACACACAAATATTTTCTAGATCTCTCCACTGAAAAGGCCTAGCTGGATACAACAACAAACTCAGTAAAACAAGTACCTCTTATGTAAGAGTGTTATCTGTAAATGCTCTTGCTTCACCTGGAAAATGGCTAGTTCTGGGTCCAGGGCAGGAAGTGTCCACGATGTGCCCGGAACAGGGAAGTTATCAAAACTACTAAGTGCCTGTCAAAAGTCTCAGGAACAAACTTGGAGAGTCACTGACCAAAAATGGGAAATACAGACCATTAATAAGGTTAGTAACTGCAATAGGTTGAAATATATCAGTTAAAAATCCAAAACCAAATAACAGCAGAATAAAACATCTGTTTGCTTACCTTTGGAGGACTCCAGGGAACAAATGATTATTTTGAAAACAATATAATATGAACTATATTTCAGGTTGCCAAACAGTTGATTAGAGGAAGTTTATTTTGTAATGAACTCTAGCTAACATTTTCTAGCTAAGAAATGAAGAAGAAAAAATAGAATCAGAGTATTGTCACTTAACAATTCCTAAAAATTAGGTACATATTGATTTAGGCAATGATCCTCAGTACCTGTTAACATCATAAAAAAGCAAAGTATTATTGGCTTCCCAACCAAATACACACCACCACTCAAACTCAAATCTATTTTTATTTAGTCTTTAAACCTAACTACCAATTCATAGGAAATACAGGGAACAAAGGAACATGCCAAACAACATCTAGGTGATACCCATCATCAGGCTCAAGGCTGCGGGAAACCAAACAGGACAAAAAAACATGGTTTATTCAATAAAAAATGCCAAGGGCCAAAAAATTCAAGGAGTAGATTATGTCAACCAAATGTAATGTGTAAACCTTACCTGGATCTTGATTTAAATAAAGAAAGTTAGGAAACATTGAGGGAAAGTCAAAGACTGATGGATATTGGAAGATATGAACTATTATTACTTTTTAAGTGTGATACATTGCAGAAAAGTCATTATCTTTTAGAAATACATACTGGTATATTTCTGAATAAAATGACAGAATGGATGATATTTCTGTGATTGGCTTCAAAATAATATGGCAAGGTTGGGATGAGAGATACAGATGAAACCAGATTTGTCATGAGTCAGTAATTGTTAAAACTATGTGATAGGTACATAGGGGTCATTATACTAATTTCTATCTTTTAGTATATGTTTTAAATTTTCAATAATAAAATTTTTAATTGCTATCTATGGAAGATAGAAATAATGAATATTGGCAGGAAACTAGAAATTTCGACCACAGTGTATATAATAATGTATGTTGAATTTATAGATGAAGAAACTGTGACTTAGAAGAGAGACATGGATGGCATCCTAGGCTGGTACCTAAAATGGGCAGATTTAGGAAAAGGAACACAGGAGTCAGAGAAGGAGAATAGGGGCCAGTAGGAAGGTCAAGAGAGAACAGTACTTCAGAAATGAAGTTAGAAGGAGTTTGAAAAGGAGGAGTCTCTGTGCTCATAAAAATGTGCTGTTTTTTTTCTTTTTTAAAGAAAATTTATTAATCAGGCATTTATTAAGGACCTACTGTTAAAGCTCACTGACTGTTAAAGCCCTTCTGGAACACACCCTGAGTCAAATAAAATGAACCTGAGTTAACTTGCAGCAGCAAAGGAGACCCTGCCATGAGGCGTTATGGGGAGCATCTTATGGGATGTGGGTTCATGGTGGATGATTCTACAATGAGTTTAAGGAAACAGGGGCCAGTTTTGAGGGGATGTTGTCCAAGCTGGGATATCTGAATAATTTTTCTCCGAGAGATGGGAAGGTTAAACAGAGCTAGATGTATCGTTG
Source organism: Monodon monoceros (assembly GCF_005190385.1). Lineage (NCBI taxonomy): Eukaryota > Metazoa > Chordata > Mammalia > Artiodactyla > Monodontidae > Monodon > Monodon monoceros. The sequence goes on along the minus strand of NW_021703769.1, from coordinate 35,184,913 downwards.
GTAGTCAGGAGGGGGCCATGGTTAATGGTTTGTTGAGGGTACCAAGTGGCCTTGCCCCTGTCCTGTTTATGTGCTTTGAGAGTTGTTTATGTTCAGTGAGAAATGTTGTGGCCTAGTTGTCATGAGGGCCATTCTTCACCTTCTGAGTCCTTCTGTGCAGAGCTTTATGCTGGGGTTTCAAAACTGAGTAGCAAGGCTCTGGCCCCTGAGGGTATCAAAGTCAAGGCCAATCACATGGGGTGTATGGAGAACATCTTAGTACCTTATATGTTGAGCAAATTTTATTTTGAATTTTGCTCTTTAAGAAGTACACACACAGGCATCTGAAATGATAAGGGGGAAGCAACAGAGATAAAAATGGTTCCCAAATGGTGTGAACAAACGTTAATCTCACAGCTGAAAAGTGGAATGAAAATAATAGAATCGATTACCCAGGAAAGTCCCATGTAGAAAGGATAGATAACCCATTAGAAAAAAAATTAAAAGGAGTCTCATTAATGGTTACAGCAATCTTCTAGATTGTTTTAGAAACTATTAAAGGAAAAAGAATTCAAGTTGTTTTTCTTCAACGCACTTCACACTGTTAACTTACATAAAGAGCAGTATCACAAAGAAATAAATGAAACAATTCAACTGGCACTGAGTGCAGTATAATTCCAGAGAATCACCACTTGAAAATAAAACCCTTAGATTCTTTAGCATTTATATTTCAGTATTGGCCATAGCAAACAATTTCAGCCAAAAGAAGAAAAAGTAATTAAAGTAACTTCCCTTGATTTTGGAGGTTAAGTAGGTGCAGCTGCTGGACGTTTTTATCTTCTTGAGTAGAAATGTTTTTCAAATCACTTTTGTTCTTCATTTCTTGGTATTTGGAATACAAGTTTTTTTTAAAAACTTTATTTTATTTAAGTACAGTTGATTTACAATGTTGTGTTAATTTCTACCGTACAGCAAAGTGATTCAGTTATGCATATACATATACATTCTTTTTCATATTCTTTTCCATTATGGTTTATCACAGGATATTGAATATAGCTCCCTGTACTATACAGTAGGACTTTGTTGTTTATCCATCCTATATATAATAGTTCACATCTGCTAATCCCAAACTCCCAATCCATTCCTCCCCCACTTCTCTTCCCCGTTGGCAACCAGAAGTCTTTTCTCTATGTCTGTGAGTCTGTTTCTACTTTGTAGATAAGTTCCTTTGGGTCATATTTTAGATTCCACATAAATGTGATATCATATGGCATTTGTCTTTCTCTTTCTGATTTACTTCACTTAGTATGATAATCTCTAGGTCCATCCATCTTGCTTCAAATGGCATTATTTCATTTTTTCTTATGGCTGAGTAGTATTCCATTGTATATATATATACCATATTTCTTTATCCATTCATCTGTTGATGGACATTAAGGTTGTTTCCATGTCTTGGCTATTGTGAATAGTGCTGCTATGAATGCAGGGGTGCATGTATCTTTCCAAATTATAGTTTTCTCCCAATATATGCCCAGGAGTGGGATCCCTGGATCATATGGTAGCTCTATTCTTAGTTTTTTGAGGAAGCTCCATACTGCTTTCTATAGTGGTTGCACCAATTTACATGGATTTTGTAATGGAACTTCTGTTTGTGGATATGACATTGATTCTAGAAGCCCCAGATCTGGAAAGGAGAGCCCCTCTTGTTCCACTTATCACCATAGTGTGAAGCCGGCAGTAGGATTCGGCTGCAGGCAGGGCTCATTCTAATCCTGGAGGAAGCAAGGTCTTTTCTAAGGAGTAGAAGCTGAGCTCACAAGTCCTGGAAGGGTGAGCCCTTCAGGAAGAGGCAGGAGAGAAACAGAGAAGAAACGTGAGGAGGAAGAAAGAGGAGAGATACAGGATGAAAATGGGGCAGAAGAGAAATGGACAGAAGAGAAAGATGTAGGAAAAATGAACCAGGATATATTGAGTACCTTCAGTGTGCCAGCTACTCTGCTATCCACTGCGGACCTGCTAACCCCATTCATTCTCACAAAACTCCCTACATTAGATGTTACTGCTTATAATTTAGAGGAAATAGAGACAGAGAAGAGGCTGAGTAACTTGTTCGTACAGTGTAGGGCTGGGGCTGTTGGAATCTACAGACTGCACTGTCTAAGGCAGCGGTCCCCAAACTTTTTGGCACCAGGGACTCGTTTCATGGAAGACAATTTTTCCATGGACTGGGGAGGTGGGGAGAAGTGATGGTTTGGGGATGATTCAAGCACATTACATTTATTGTGCACTTTGTTTCTATTATTATTACATTGTAATATATAATGAAATAATTATACAACTCATCATAATGCAGAGTCAGTGGGAGCCCTGAGCTCGTTTTCACTTGCCACTCACTGATAGAGTTTTGATATGAGTCGGCAAGCAATTGATTGATTATGGTCTCTGTGCAGTCAAACCTCTCTGCTAATGATAATCTGTATTTGAAGCCGCTCCCCAGTGCTAACATCACCGTCTCAGCTCCACCTCAGATCATCAGGCATTAGATTCTCATAAGGAGCATGCAGCCTAGATCCCTCGCATGCGCAGTTCACAGTAGGGTTTGTGCTCCTATGAGAATCTAATGCCGCCACTGATCTGATATGAGGTGGAGCTCAGGCGGTAATGCGAGCGATGGGGAGCAGCTGTAAATACAGATGAAGCTTTGCTTGCTGGCCTGCTGCTCACCTCCTGCTGTGCGGCTTAGCTCCTATCAGGCCACGGACCAGCACCGGTCCATGGCCTGGGGGTTGGGACCCCTGGTCTAAGGTGTTGGATTCTCACTTTAAGTGCTTCTCATCACAACCAGGGATTGCAAAATCAGATTCTGAAAGAAATGAAATAGGTAACATGAAGGTGTAATTTGGATTGAGGGTTAGAAACTGTGGCCAAACAGAGAAGTTTTGCCCCAATTAAAGATGTTCCACTTAAAACAATTAAGTATTGTGTTGACTTTGTAAAACCATTCTGAGTGCCCACTGGTAGAACTTTAGTTTAACACCTGTGGACCATGCTGCTCATCCTATGTCTATTTCCTGTCACTTGTGCTCTCAATACTCTCCCTCCCTACAGTCCTCCCAACCCTGTTTCCCTCTTTGTCCACCTCTCCTCCCTCTCAACTCCAAAGGTTCATTCTCAGCTAGAAAAATTCCTCTCATTCCCTTTAATCCACCAGAATGTCTGGGTCAGTTAAAATTCTATCTACTTTCTCTTTAACTTTGCTAACATAAGTAGTAAATTTTAACTTGTTCCAGTAAAAGACCAGTTAATTTAGAGTCTGAGGGGTAGAAGGAATCTTAGGAATTTTCAAATCTAGTTAAGAGGAAAATAAATAATGTAAGAGGATATGGTGAAGAAATTATTGCCCATGAGAATTTGATGCTGGCCTCTACTTAGAACAGTGTTTCTCAACTGTTTTTTTATTACTGTCTCCCGTAAGGAGACTTTTTAGACTTTTTTGTGTATTAAGTCACCCCTCCCCTCCCCCAAGAAATTCTAATATCATAGATATACTATATATCTGTTTATGTACTATAGCTCTTTGGAAGGCCACAGGCCATTGAAACATCTAAGTTTTCTTGACCCCCAAGAACCAATTTTCTTTCCTTTGGGGGCCATACTGCCCCCAATGAGAATGCACAGCTTAGCATAATAACTCTTACTCCACTCTATATTCTGGGCCCATTCCTTGGGAACTTTTGGATTCCTTATAAAGAGATTTGAAATGTATGAAGCAGGGAATTAAAAGTTGTTTTAGCGAAATGACCAGGTACTTTTAAAACAACCCATCCACTGCTATTCATCAAAATATTAACAGCCAGGTAGGTTTTATATTTAATGATATTCATCCAATTGGCACAACCAACACATCTTCAAACTACCTCTGTACACAGAGATACACCATCAATCTATCAGACAGGCAAGCAGTTTTGCAACTTAAAAAAAAAAAGTTTAGTGTTTGATTTGGAAGTCAGATTCCAAATGCATTATCTTCTCAAACCAACTGAGTAGTTGGTAGAAACTGTGGTGGTTTGTCTATGTCAAACCTGTACTGCCAGTCCCTAAGACAAGGCTTTGCATCATTTAGCTGCTGCTGCATAACAACCTACCCCAAAATTCAGTATTTTAAAGTAATAAACACTTATTATTGCTCATAGGTCTCCATGTCAGCTGAGTGTACTTGTAGCCTTGCCTTCACAGGTAGTTATAGATCAAGGAGGCAGCTCTGTTGATCTTGGCCGGGCTCTCTCACATATTTGGGAGTTACCTGGCTGAAGGCTAGTCTAGGATGGCCTCAGCTAGTACAAATGGGCCCTTTCTCATGTGATCTCTCTTCTTCCAGCAAGCTAGCCTGGGCTTGTTCACATGCTGGTGTCAGGGTTTCATGAGAGATAGAGGACACTGCTCTAAGGAAACTGAGTAGTTTTTATGATCGTAAAACACAGTAACAGCAAATTAGAAGAAAAGGAAACAAAAAAAACCCAGCATTAACTCTCAAAATATTGATTTCTTTATGAAAAAGAGAAACAGTGGCATGTAGCCTTTAATGCTTCTGGCTTCTGTTTTCCAATTTCATTCAAAATGAAATCCATCTCTCCTCATTTCTGGAGTAACTTCCAGAGTAGAATCCTCGCTAATATTTTCATCATCACCACCACCATTAATTATTTACTTTTTGTAAGGAGCCACTAGCAAACACTCTCTCTGGATAAATATATTCCATCTGCCACAGAGTTCTCTATCCTTGTTACCATGGAGTTCCCGAAGATACAAGTCCTTTACACCTGGCTGATTTAGCAGCAGGTGTTAGCGAAAACAGCTGATTGGTGTACCTAGATAAGGAGGTAATAGAGCATTTTTATACTGTGGTCTACTGGAAGAGGCAAGAATTTCTACTAGAGTAACACTCTGGCCTCTCTCCATCCCCTCACCCCTTACCCTGCGGGGAGCAACTAATAGGTGAGGTCAGAAGAAGCTGAGCATGCTTGACTCAGGTCCTGCTCTGTGGGATCAGCTTGCCAGCAAAGAGCATGCATTCCCATCTGTTCTGTTATGTAAGTTTTTCAGGAACATGCCCCCATGGGGAGGATGGTGTTTCCCCAAGTACCTGTAACTCATATGTAAGTTCCAAAGGAGCCATATTGGATAGCAGATAGAAGGTACTTTCTTGAACTAGCCTTTTTCAATCATAAAAGTTATTCTTTGATCTCTGACTGATGCCTACATCTATCAGTTGGCTGCATATTTTGATGAGTAAAAAGATGGGTGCTAGACAGTTGCTTCCTTAAATCTGCACATGAATTCCCCTTAAAAGAAGTTTTTCTAACGTTGAGATAACTTTTTCAGGTTCAACTTCTATACACCGCCCTTCAGTTAGACCATAGAATGGCTAGATTCCATAATTTATACCACCTACATGGCTAACCCCACGTCCCATGTATGAAACACACAAACCATGGACTTCATTAGGAGTGCCACAAATAGGTCAGGTGTGACAATTTTTAGGCTAAATACCTCTGTATGGTTCATGATTTGAGAGTCCAGGATCCTTAAAGGGAGAAGTTTTATCTTCTTTTATTTGAAATGCAATTCCCTCATATACTTATTCAACAAATACACATGCTGCACACATAACAACTCTGCATCTGCTGCCCTATACTCTTGCTGCAAGGGATGCCCATTAGACACATTTCTAAATTATGAGACCTAAACAAACTTCTGCTGTGCAACTTCTGGAAAGACTCTTACTTTCATAGGAAAAAAGTATAAACCTTGCTGGCATTTCTTCATTTTTTTCTTTTTCCTGAGTTAACTGTAGACCCGGAAGCACAGCAGTTATCTTGCACCCATGAAGATAAAAGTAATAATAAGGGTGAAATGAAATCAATCATGAACTAAGCATGTTGAAGCAGGAATATAGAAGGAGCCAAAATTCCTGTTGGCAACTGAAATGATAGGAATCAAAGCCACCAAGTGCATTCCTCCAGATTCCTTTTCAGTCTGTGGGGGTAATAAATCTTACTTATTAAGGCTCTGCTAGTCAGGTTTTTGTCACTTGCAGTCAAATGCTTTCCTAATATATGATACGCAACAGTGGATAAGATATACTTCCTACTCTGAAGCTGTTCATAGTCTAGAGTGACCTCAATATAGGTGAAAAGCCTTATTATAAAGGTAAATACAGAAAGGCTGCAAATAGAAAATGGGCCACTAATTTAGTCTAGGATGGGCTTTTTGGAATAGTTAAATCCAAGGTAAAAAAGGAGTTAGGAGGGCTTCCCTGGTGGCGCAGTGGTAGAGAGTCCGCCTGCCTATGCAGGGGACACGGGTTCGTGCCCCGGTCTGGGAAGATCCCGCATGCCGCGGAGCGGCTGGGCCCGTGAGCCATGGCCGCCGAGCCTGCTCGTCCGGAGCCTGCTCGTCCGGAGCCTGTGCTGCGCAACGGGAGAGGCCGCGACAGTGAGAGGCCCGCGTACCGCAAAAAAAAAAAAAAAAAAAGGAGTTAGGTACAAGGTTAAGTGGACTAGAGCAAGAGTAGAAACAATAGCAACAAGACAGTTGTTAGAAGATGAGAAAGGAATAAAGCCAAATGAGGATAGAGAGAGAGCCAAGGGCAAGATGTGAGTCAAATCAAACCTCCCCCAAGCCACACTGCGGCTAAAATATCACTTATTCTATGCTGAGTGGCAGAAGAGTATTGTAGCCATGATGCATTATAGACAAGAGATTATGTTCAGTCATTTATTAGCTACTGTTCTCCTTTTTGTCAAGAAATAAATCTCCTTACACGTACTGAAAAATTCTGGGATGATTCAAGATACCAATCTCATAAGCTTTCCTTAATCTTAGCTGGGGGTAATCCAGAAACCAAGCTTTATCTCAGATGCTTAACAATAAATATTCTATTCAATATTCTCTTTTAAAAACATGTTTTGGACTCAAATTTGTGCTCTATTTTCCTTGAAATTCTCCAAACCCTTTATGCTTTCATGGTCCAGTTCCCCTTTTGCCTTTAGTGATAGCTGAGTGAATCTGGGGACTTGTGGAAGGTCTGGTAACTGGGCATTCTTACTTGAAGGGAGAGAAGGAGGAAGCTCAGAGTTGCCTGGTGAGCTAAGCCACGCAACCCTCAGGCTAGGGGTGTCTGGAATGATCTCCTCGGCTTGATGATTCACTTTCCAGGAGTCACCATTTCATTGATTGCAAGCGTTATCTTCTACCTGACCATGATTGCTTAACAAACCTCCCCAAATCTTAGTGGCTTAAAACAACCACTATTTATTTAGCTCATTATAGAAGATCAGTTCTTGGCTCAAGTCTGGCTTATCTTTGTTGGCCTTGCTCACACGTTTATGGATAGCAAGTGGGCTGGGACTGGCTGCGTTTCTGATGTTCGTGGTTGTTACAGCTGGACCACTTGGGTCTCTTATCCTCCAAGCTGGATTACACGGTGTCCCATGTTCCAAAGCAACAAATGAGTGAGCACTGATGAGTAAACATGTTATAAGTCTCTGCTTACGTTATGTTTGCTACCTGTCCGAAGTCATATTCCTCCTCTTAATGGGAGGAGTAAGGAACGACAAAGGCACATTACAAAGGATACAGATACCAGGAGAGATATAATTTGTGGCCATTTTTGGCAACCAGACCACTACAGCTGCACATTAAAGTCAACTGGGGATATGCCTGATGCCTAGATGGAACATCAAACTGACTACATCAGAATTTCTGTGAGGAGGACGTGGCATCAGTGTTTGCTTTTTTTGTTTTTAATTTTTATTTTTTGCCAATGGTCTAGAGCTCTATCTCTAGCTCTGTGACACCAGTTTATAGAAGAGTTAGGCCTCCTGAGAAACATTATTTATTTATTTTTTAGTAGGGATACAAGATTTTTATTTATTTATTTTTAAAAATTGAAACATAGTTGATTTACCATGTTGTGTTAGTCTCAGGTGTACAGCACAGTGATTCAGTTTTATACATTTTTTTTTCAGATTCTTTTCTCTTATAGGTTATTACAAAATATTGAGTATATTTCCCTGTGCTATATAGTAGGTCCTTGTTGGTTATCTATTTTATATATAGGAGTATATATATGTTAATCCCAAACTCCTAATTTATCCATCCCCCCCATCTCCTTTGGTAACCATAAGTTTGTTTCCTATGTCTGTGGATCTATTTCTGTTTTGTAAATATGTCCATTTGTATCATTTTTTTAGATTCCACATATAAGCGATATCATATGGTATTTGTCTTTGTCTGACTTACTTCACTTAGTATGATAATCTCTAGGTCCATCCATGTTGCTTCAAATGGCATTATTTCATTCTTTTTTATGGTTGAGTAGTATTCCATGGTATATATGCACCACATTTTCTTTATCCATTCATCTGTCAATGGACTTTTAGGTTGTTTCCATGTCTTGGCTATTGCAAATAGTGCTGCTATGAATATAGGGGTGCATGTATCTTTTTGAATTATAGTTTTGTTGAGATATATGCCCAGGAGTGGGATTGTAGGATCATATGGTAGCTCTATTTTTAGTTTCTTAAGGAACCTCCATACTGTTTTCCATAATGGCTGTACCAATTTACATTCCTACCAACAGTGCAGGAGGGCTCCTTTGAGAAACTTACTTTATAGTTAGTAAACTTTTAAATAGTTCAGAACTTTTTGATATGCAAACACTATTTTGGTCCAACTAACTTGACAGGTCAATCCAGTAAAAACAGTTAAAATTGGTCCCATAGCTCAGATGTCCTCAAACTTTAGTGTGTATCAGAATCACATGGAGGGCTTGTTAAAACACAGATTGCTGAACCCCATCCCCAGAGATTCTGAATAAATAGGTCCGGGGTGGGGCCCAAGAATATGCCTTGGAAGTTCTCAGGTGCCGCTGCTGTTGCTTATTGGACAGGGCATTTTGAGAAACCACACGTGTAGACATGGCCTTAGCCAAACATAGCGTCTAACCAGCATGGCCTCATTGCCCTCTAAAAGGGCTGTGGTTATCACCGTGAGCCAAAGCAACTTTTGCAGGAGTTCTCAAAATCTTTTACTCCAGGGCATTTAGATACAGCCAGAGAGTAAGTCATCCTGCCACAGGGGAAGGGTCCTCTGCTGGGACAAGAGACTGTTCCAATTGCCTGAGACTTTTCATGGACCTCTCCAGGGCACTCACTTGACTAACAATCCTTTTCTATGTCTTCCCTTCTAGCTCTCTATTAAATGATGAGAAAAGATGAAGATTTGGAGTAGCTGCAGCAAAGCAGCGTGAAACCTCCGGTCCCAACAATGAAAGTCTGAGACTTTACAGTGAACTCACTCATCCAGTGAACAGTTTTCAATCAGAACCCACAAAAGGTCTCAGCTGAATCCCTGGGGAGTCTATGAACCTGACCCTCTACCAACAGAGAATTAGTATAATAATAACAGAGAAAAACCACTCGCTCTTTCCAAGATAAGAGCCAATGCTTTTTAAGTGCAGTATTTGCAGCTCATGCCTCGAGCACAAGGAACAAAACACTCTGGCTTATCCCGATAATTGCAATGGAGAGTGAAGGGGCTCTTATCAGCACTGGCCAGAAAATTATTTTCTATTCTTTAATGCAATCACCCATCTATGTATAAAATACACACTCTAACTATTCCCACCCAGTTCTAGGTTAACCTAACTTTAAGAGTTTGTTGGTCACACAGTCTACTCTCTATAGGAATCTGCAAAGTGAGAAGGCTGGTTTTACGTAACATATAAGCCATTGTTTGATACAGTGACATTACCAGCTTTGCCAGAGCTCGACATTTAACTCTAACCCCAATCTAACCAATGCTCAGCCTGGGCCCCCAAAGTGGTGCCCATCTACCCTTGGCCCCAAGCAATCATTTTTTATGCTTGGGGCTCCTGCTTTTCCTTATCCCATGTGCCCCTGAATCTCCTGGGTTTGTTTCTCTCTGTGGTCAGTCAGGGCACACTTTCTCCTAAATTTCTTCTTTTTTTTAATTTGGAATATGATTAATTTACAATGTTGTGTTAGTTTCAAGTGTACAGCAAAGTGATTCATATATATATATATATACCCTTTTTCAGATTCTTTTCCATTATAGGTTATTACAAGATATTGAGTATAGTTCCTTGTGCTATACAGTAGGTCCTTGTTGCTTACCTATTTTATATATAGTAGTGTGTATGTGTTAATTCCAAATTCTTAATTTATTTCTCCCCCTCCCCCCTGCTATGCCCTTTGGTAACCATAATTTTTTTTTCTGTGTCTGTGAGCCTATTTCTCTTTTGTAAATAAGTTCATTTGTATTATTTTTTAAGATTCCATATATAAGTGATATATTTGTCTTTCTTCTTCATTTAATATGGTAATCTCTAGGTCCATCCATGTTGCTGCAAATGGCATTAGTTTATTCTTTTTTATGGCTGAATAATATTCCATTGTATATGTATACCACCGCTTCTTTATTCATTCATCTGTTGATGGGCATTTAGGTTGCTTCCATGTCCTGGCTATTGTAAATAGTGCTGTTATGAACATTGGGGTGCATGTATCTTTTCGAATTAGAACTTTCTCCAGATATATGCCTAGGAGTGGGATTGCAGGATCATATGGCAACTCTATTTTTAGTTTTTTAAGGAACCTCTATGCTGTTCTCCACAGTGGCTCCACCAATTTACTTTCCTACCAATAGTGTAGGAAGATTCTTTTTTCTCCACACCCTCTCCAGAATTTATTAATTGTAGACTTTTCATGATGGCCATTCTGACTGGTGTGAGGTGATACCTCATTGTAGTTTTGATTTGCATTTCTTTAATAATTAGTGATAGTGAGCATCTTTTCATGTGCCTGTTGGCCATCTATCTGTCTTCTTTGGGGAAATGTCTGTTTAGGTCTTCTATCCTTTTTTTTTTTTTTGTGGCATGCGAGCTTCTCACTGTTGTGGCCTCTCCCATTGCGGAGCACAGGCTCCGGACGCACAGGCTCAGCAGCCATGGCTCACGGGCCCAGCCACTCCACGCCATGTGGGATCTTCCCGGACCGGGGCACGAACCCATGTCCCTGCATCAGCAGGCGGACTCTCAACCACTGAGCCACCAGGGAAGCCCTACCCATATTTTGCTTGGATTTTTTTTTGTTTTTTTTTTGTCAGGACACACTTTCTCCTAAACTCTTTCTTTTTTGAGACTAAATCCCGATAGCAGAGATGTTTGTGCCTCAATTAATATTGTTATTTCAGTTTTACCATGAGCTCTCTCTCCTTCCATGTGCATATAGGAATGCCCCAGGGGCACCAGTTCAAGTGCATACTCATGTAATGAGAATTATTATTAGGGAACAATAAATTCTTACTGGTCATCACTATTTATATTGAATTAATTTTAGTCTAAGAGTTAGAGATTATTATTTCCATTTTATAGATGAGGAAACTGAAGCACAGAGAGACTCCTTGTTTTCCCAATTTCCTGTTTCCATTAACCGCTAAACCTAGGCTCACTGCCTTTTTCTATATTCAGGACCTGTTGAGTGTAGATTATGATCTCACACTCTTCCTCAATTAAGGAAACTTTCCTCTCTAGGTCGCTTGTGGATGTCATGATGGAATGGTGGTGTGGATAATGGAAAGCTGGCAACAATCTCAGTTAGAAGATGAGCTATTTCTTTAAAGGCAAAGAATATGGAAACCCATGGAGATGGAGACCCAGACTTCCAAAATCCCCAAGTCTGCATAAATATTTTCAGCTGCTGCTCCCGTCCCCAGTTAGGGAGGGTTCCACCAGGACTCAGAAGTTTACCTTTGCTCTTCCACACGGCATTTTTTTTTTTTATAAATTTATTTAATTAATTTATTTATTTTTGGCTGCATTGGGTCTTTGTTGCTGTGCCTGGGCTTTCTCTAGTTGCGGGGAGCAGGGGCTACTCTTCACTGAAGTGCACGGACTTCTCATTGCAGTGGCTTCCCTTGCTGTGGAGCACAGGCTCTAGGTGTGCAGGCTTCAGTAGTTGTGGCACACAGGCTCAATAGTTGTGGCTTTTGGACTCTAGAGCGTGGGCTCAGCAGTTGTGGCGCACGGGCTTAGTTGCTCCGCAGCATGTGGGATCTTCCCGGAGCAGGGCTTGAACCCGTGTCCCCTGCATTGGCAGGCGGATTCTTAACCACCGCGCCACTAGGGAAGCCCCCACCTGGCATTTTTATATATTCCTGCATTCTTCCTTTGGCTACCCCACCTGCTTTTTTTCTGGAGACTGTTTACCAGCTGTAGTAAATGGGACAAAATACATCAACTCATTCCCAAGTATTTAATGTTTGGGCAGAAGAAGGAAAGATAAAGTTTCCCGGCGCAGCACCCTCAGCAAAGCCAGGTTTAACCTCCTTTAATTTTTTTCCATTCCTGTAGCACTCTCCCACCATTCATCTTTCATACCAACTCTTTTTTTCCCTCTATAATAATCTCAAATACTTGCCTCTTTCTTAGTTGTGAAGTTTCAGTCTAGACAGAGTTTAAATTATTCTCTTCATGGTCACACTGGTTCACGTATATATTAGGAGGTGTGGTTAGATGCCAGAGACGGTAATGGGGCAGAGTGGAGGGTGACGGGGATTGAACTGCTTACTCCTTCTTACTGTCACATCTAATCCCTGGTCTGATGCCACCAGAAACCCCATGGTGGTATTTTCTTTAAAAAATGTCAGTCCAATAAAATGTGGGTAAACCCAGGAATTAAACTAATTAATAATATTAAAATTATTTACTGTACACCCTGGGTAAGTGGCTGTGGGTGAAATGACCACTTGTCCGGGGACTACAAAAACAAATTTGCTGTGGGTGGATAAATAAACAAATACGAGCCACACGAACATGTTTATCTCAAGCTGGTCAACTTGGAGCTATTTGAGTTTCATAGGAACCACACAGCATAGAACAAAGCATGGAGATTGAGAAAATTGTTTCAAATGGGTTTTCCAGTTCAAAATTTAGTAAATTTCTCAAAAGAAAAAAAATAGATTCAGTAATTTGGAAGATGTACCTTTACCATACCTTTCTTTCTAGGATTTCAAATTCCAAAGCAAGCTCAGAGGAGATCAATTTGAATATTTGATTTAAAAATTTAATAATCTTTTAAAATATGCTTAATATGATAATATTTGTTTATTACCTGGAGGTTTAGTTCATTTACATTTATTGTCATTACTGATATATTTGAACTCACTTATTCCAATTCATTTTGACCTTTCTACCTGACCTATTTTTAAAATATTGCTTTTATGTTCTCCTTTCTTATTTTGTTTTGAAATAATGTTCACCTAATTCTAACTTTTTTCTCTGTACTAATTTTCTCTTTCCTAAAAAAATAATTAGTATTCTTTTGTGTTAGAAAATACCCTGGAAACTTTAATATCACTGTTTAACCTAATAATAGCCTAAAATGAGTATCAGTATATTTACCTGCCTTCTGAACAATACAATACTTTTAAGACACTTTAATCATCCACTCAAGTTATGTTTTGTTGTTCAGGATTTTGGGTCTATCTTGAATTCTGCATGTTTTCTTATTACTTGAGAATAATTGTTTGGCTTTTTGCATCTTTTATCCATTTTTCTGGCTGACAATTCCTTCTCATATCTCAGCTCTATCTTTCTAAAATAATTTGCGTTCTTCCTAGAGCACATTCTTTAGAAAATCTTTAGAGGGGAATTGTTGTGAGCAAACCCACTCATTCTGTGTATGTCTTTCTTTCTGTCTCTCTCATGAAGTATGCCATGAATGATATAATGAAAATGTGTAGTTTAAAGTATAATATCAAAACAAACACCCACCCAGATTAAGCTTTCTCAGTTTCTGTTTGTCTGAAAATGTCTACATTTTGCCCTTGTTCTTGAGAGATTTTTTTTTTTTTTTGCTGTGTGCGGGCCTCTCACTGTTGTGGTCTCTCCCGTTGCGGAGCACAGGCTCCGGACGCGCAGGCTCAGCGGCCATGGCTCACGGGCCCAGCTGCTCCGCGGCAGGCGGATCTTCCCGGAGCGGGGCACGAACCCGTGTCCCCTGCATCGGCAGGTGGACTCTCAACCACTGCGTCACCAGGGAAGCCCTTAAGAGATTTTTATTGAGTATATAATTCGATGTTGACCAACATCTTCTCTTTGAATTTATCATCACATTTGTTTCTCTTGTCCATTATTTTTTAGAAGAAATTTGCTAAGTTTTATTCCTTTGTAAGTAATGTGTCTTTCTTTTCTGGTTGCTTTTAGATCTTTTCTTCTTTGCTTAGTAACGTATGTCGAGGTGCTAGGAATTTATTGAACTCACGAACTTTGATCAATTTTGGAAAATGATAGCCACTATCTCTCAGATATTGCCTCTCTCCTCATTCCCACATTCACTTCGTTTTCTCCCTCTGAAACTGAGTAGATGTGTATTGGAACTTCTCACTCTACCGTCCACATCTCTTAACCTCTCTTTCATAATTTCCATCTTTTGCTTTATGAGTTGCATTTTAGATAATTTCTTCATATCTACCTGACTCCTCAATGTTTAATCCATCCATTAGACCAGATTATTTTTCAAATCTTCCTGATAAACAGTCTGTTATTCCACTGTCATTATTTCAGTATTCTTTTGGATTTTAAAAAATAATATTAAAAATTTCTCTCCTATTTCACGTCAGTTAATATAAACATCAGCTGTTTTTGTCAGTCTTATTCTGGTGACCTCTCATCCTGCTTGGTCCTCCATCCATCCATTAAAACCAAAGATCTAAGATTCTGCTCCATCCCATAAATTAAAGACCTCTTCACCTACAGTACACATCTACATGTTAACCTGAGCAGTGGCCGGGCAAGAAGCCAGAACAGAGAGAGAGTACAGATCGTCTCCTTAGATAGACCCTGCCTGGTGTCCCTGCCATGACTAAACTGAGGAATGCAAGAACAAGCAAGAGGACCAGCTGTGCCTGAGTTTAACCAGGTGGTTAAAGAGAGAAAACACAGATGAGGCCTTGGGGACACAGTAACTTGGCCCGATAAAGATCAGTATATGCCCAGTTGAATTAACCAACTCTCTCCTTTGGGGAGAAGCAAATGAGGGGGAGGGAGTATTGGCAGAAGTCCCCTCCTGAAAGTGGCCTGTAGAAGACACTTCCAGTTTCCCATGTCACAGTCTCTTGGCTCAGCTCTGATTCCGGCTACAGCTGTTGTGGATGTTTCTGCGTGAGCTCAGCCACCTTGCTGACAGCATTACAACTGAAACAAGCCATGTCTTAAGCTCTTTGCTTTGGAGTCTTGTCTTAAGCCTCAGGAAGCTGCTCAGCCTTCCAGCAAATGGTAACACTCAACCCACAGGGAGGCACAGCTGGCGGAGAATCTGGCTGTTTATTTGGGTAACTCCCAGTGATGGTGTTTTGGGGTCTTTTCTCCTGAGCTGCTAATATTCCCTAAAGACTATCTTCTATTTTCCTGCCATCTGGCAGCTAAAGTGGGAAGAAGGCAAAGTTCTCCCTATTGAATATGTGTTTATGTCATTTCCTGTTTTCAGTTGGGGAATCAGTCACAGTGATTACAAAAATCTTTCACATCCTCAACAGTCTTTCAATAACCATCCATGGCCAGATCAGTTATTGAGCATTTTCTAGGTGGAAGTTACAGTATTAGCCTTGTGTTTTTGTGCAAAGAAACCCTGATTTTGCATAGCTGGCTGTTTCTTTTGAGCTTAGCTCATCTACTGGAAAAATGCATCACCTTTATTATAATTGTGGTGGAGGGAAGTTTAAATTAAACCCAGATATATGTGACAATATCTTAGTAACATTTCTCTAGCATCAAAATTAATTATCAACTGTGCTTATATTTAAAAACCTTTTTTTATTTTGAAAAAAATCAAATGTTCAAGGAATAGTACAAATGAACTTGCATATATCCTTCACTTAACTTCACCAATTAACTTTTTGCCACATTGCTTTTCCTCTCTTTCTCTGTATCTCTCTGTTTCTCTGTCTCTGTCTCTCTTCTCTCTATATATATGTGTTTGTGTGTAGTATGTATGTATATATTCATATATACACGTACATATTTGATGAACCATTTGAGAGTAAGTTGCTGACATCACCTTTTTTCCTGAATACTTTTGCATGTATTTGCCCAGACAAGAGTATTCTTTTACATAATCACAGTACAATGATCAAAATCAGACAATACAACATTGACACAATATTATTATCTAATGTAGAATACATATTCAAATTTTGTTAATTGCCTTGATGTGTTTAACAGCAATATTTTCCTCCATCCAGTATCTATTATAGGATCAGGCATTTTATTCAATTGTATCTTTTAGTCTCTTTTAATTTGGAAAACATCATCAACCTTTTTTTGTCTTTCATGACATTGACATTTTTGTAGTGCACAGGCTAATTTTGTATATAATCTGCTGACATTAAAAAATAGTTTTAAAAATGGCTGGTTTGAGAATGGGTAGTGCTTCAAATCTACGGACACAGTTGCAGTTTCTTTAGATTAAGTCAGTTTGTGGTTTGAATTTTACAAAAATCCCTCATCCTTTTGCCTTTAAATTACTCTGCTCTATGTGGAGACACACACACACACACACACACACACACACACATGTTTCAATTAGGAGAATATAAATGAACTTAGGGCTTTGAGACATTCCCTGATAAAACTGCATAATTGGGGTCAATGCTGTGGTGCCATAAAGCTGTAGTTAGGCATCAGTGGTCTATTGTGAAACGCAGAACATATGGATCTGAACACGTTCGGCAGATCAATGATCTCAGAAACGTTTCTTAAGAAGTCACACATCTGGAAATAAAACTTAAGGTAATATATAAAATTAAAATTGTCTCAAGAAAAGGAATAGTAAAATCAAAAAATATTTGCTTGCCTACTTAGAGAATAAGACTGGTGATTCTATACAGTTCACATGAACAATGATATATGGTAACCTACTTTTTATATGATTTCCCTTTAGAACTAAAATCCCAGTAATGATGAAGAAAAAGGATATTACTTATTGGAGGAACATTCCAACACCCAAGCACAGAAGGTAAGCTACATTTCCACACAGCAGCCCAGCTCCCTGTGCTTTGCTAACCAGTATGATCCAGTTGACCCAAATCTCAATTGTTGCAACGCCTTTGAGGAAAAATCTCCAGAAGGATTTCCCCTTAAGGATTTTGATTTTCAGAACAGAGTGAAAGACAAATATGAGACCAAAGTGGATAAGGAAGACAAAGAGCTGCAGCGGTGCTTAGTCCCTGGCCTCCTACAAGTTAATGGACTGGGAAGCAGGCACGGGTAAGTGATAATGATTCTATAAGCCTGCAAGTGTGGAGTTTCCTTGTTTGCTCTGTGTTTTGTGTAAGTGTCATATAATGTGATTAAAATCAAGCATTCAGTCCTGTCTTTGAGTAATATCGAGCTCCAAAGTAATTTTTCAGACACAGTGATTTTGAACATTTTAAATATTTCTACCCTACTCCTCCGTCGACTGAACTCTCTTAATGACATTTTACCAACTGCATTATAATTATGTCTAATTTCAGGATATTTCTGCTTTGTTTTAAAACTATATTGATTACTCAAGGCTCTGCACTGAGTGGCTCAGAATTTGTTCCAATTGCTGGTACTAATGTCAGCAACTGAATTAACCAAGTATCTGTCGGAAACAGGGAAATGGAAACTCTCTCGATAGTCTGCATGGCATTCCAGATCAAAGGAGGGAAGGAAACTTGTTCACAGCCATTTCTCAAGGAGCGTTATTATTCATTTTGGATTGAAGCCATAGGAATGTGTCTGTAGAGTGTGTAATTTTACATGAGATAGTATCATAAAAAGGAAATTACAAAGTTGAATTCGGCTTGATGTTCTTATTAATCTTTGTTACCCTTTCTTTTATGGTTGAGTTGGTTCTCTACTGGGAAGATAACATTGTTCTTTTTCTATTTTTGATTTAAATGAAAAATAGTGAAACCATTCAAAACAATTTAACATTTTTTTATGTGTGACCCTTACCTGTAGAGACAGTGCACTTAATTAAGTAAGAGACATAAATAAATTAAAATTAAAAAAATTGGGCTTCCCTGGTGGCACAGTGGTCGAGAGTCCCCTGCTGATGCAGGGGACACGGGTTCGTGCCCCGGTCCGGGAAGATCCCACATGCCACGGAGCGGTGGGCCCGTGAGCCATGGCCTCTGAGCCTGCGCGTCCGGAGCCTGTGCTCCGCAATGGGAGAGGCCACAACAGTGAGAGGCCCGTGCACCGCAAATAAATAAATAAATAAAAATAAAAATAAGTAAGAGACTGTGGTCACATAAGTGAATAATTCATTTGATTACCTCATGCCTGTCCTTCCCTTTACAATTTTAATGAAATTGTAGAAACCGAAATGACTTTTGATCCAGTGGATTTAGTTCCTTTGAGTGAACTAAAAATACAAGCTATCTATAAAATATTTTTGGTTTGTTTGAATGGAAGGATAAAGACAGGGGAGGAATTGAAATTGCCTTTTTTCTTGAGAGCTTGGGAGATGAAACTCAGAAGCATTGAAGGGTTTTAGATGCGTTGCAAAGACAGCATCAATAACAGAAACTCGAAAGCCTCCCTTTTTTCCCATGAAATGTTCTTGTTTTTGGAGCCACTTTTCTCCTGTGATAATGGTAGCATATAACTCACAATAAGATGTTCCATCAGGTTTGGAAACTGAAGCTTTAGGAAAGTGTTCATGCACTAAAACCCAAAAGACTGCCATCCTGGAAAGGTTGTGTGATCCCCAAGTTAGGAGTAGGAAAAAACAGTTGGAGGATGGGGAAACATTGAAAAGATGTTTTCAAACTTTTTAAATACCTTTTACAACTAAGAGATGTTTTAGTTTGGGGCTCAGTTTGGTTAGTTAAAATGGTTTTTTTCCTTGCTAATTCTCTGTCTTATTTTCTCACTAACCTCTCCTGTTTTCCATTCCTGGTGCATGGTAATATTTTTACAACATTGTGAAAGTACACACACACACACACACACACACACACACACACATCACACACACACATGCACACACATACCCTGGTGAACAAGATGGGCCTATTGCAGCTGAAACCCAGTGTAGAATAATGGAAAATGAGAATAAAAATCTCACCTAGGGATACTTTATCTCACAGACCAGGGGTTGGTACAGCCCACTGGCCAAATCCTGCCCTTGCTTTTTTTTTTTTTGGTACGTAAAGGCTTACTGGAATATAGTTATACCCATTTATTTACATATTGTCTGTGGCTGCTTTCAGGGTACAATGGCAGAGCTGAGTAATAGTGACAGAGACCATATGCCTAGCCAAGCCTAAAATATTTATTATCTGGCCCATTACAGAAAACATTTGCTGACCCCAGCCAAAAGCCAAACATTATTTTCCAAAGGGTAGTCCCAGACCAGCAGATTCAGCATCTACTGAATCTAAGAATTTGTTAGAATGCAAATTTTCCAGCCCTATCTCAGACCCAAGGAATAAAAGTATCTGGAGATGGGGCCCATGATCTCTGTTTTAACAAACCTTCTGGGTAATTCTGATGCATTCTGGAGACTCCCCTGGGTCAGAGCATCCCAACCAGATGTTGCTAATGGGTTGCAGGTGTGCCAAAGATATTAGTCTATAGGCCATGTAGTTGGCATCATGTAGGATCCCAAAGGATCACAATCTGGGCAGGACACAATTAAAATTGTACTTTAAAAATTAATTTGGGCAGATTGATGATGATTTTCATACCAAATGAATTTCCTGTCACTCTCAGATACCATTTTATAATAACAAAAAATAACATTTTGATAACACTTTTTAGCTTACAAAGTAGTTCAGGGTGGTCTCAAAAGACGTTTCCAGCTTGCAAATGTTACTGCACAAGAAGTAGAAGGCATGTGTCTACGTGTCTGTTTTTGTGGATTTAATACCTTTTTCTTCAAGAAAGATAAATATCTTTAAGGTGGATTCAGTAGAGGGATATATAAATTTATTTTTAAAGTAGCCTTAATCCAATCCTGTTATATCACTCTTTAAACATTACATATGAAAATACAGAGTAGATAAATTAGCCCAGGTTCCCAAGATATTCAATAAGTAATTTACTTGAAATAATAATCTCCCTGCTTACACCTAAATGGGATTCTACTGACAATAATTCATTGCAAGTCTTATTTTCAGAACATTTTTTTTTTTGCTTTCAGCAAGGCATGCCTATAAGCTAGCATTCATAACTGGAAAGTGCATGCTTGAATGTAAACTAACAAGCAGTAAAAGTGGCCCTCTGCCCATCCATCATAAGGATAGAGAATGTGGAATCTTTAGTGATATGCAGAATAGGGCCAGAATAGAACACTGACCTTGGGAATTGGGCCTATAGCTTACTGATGCTGGGTCTTCACATTCCTTTCTGTAAATCTCTGCCCCTGAATTTAGGCCTGTTCCAGGATCCCCAGAACTATCTCAGGAAAAGTCAGATTATTTGGGTTGAAGATGCTCTGAAAACCCCTGGTGGCTTTTGGCTATTTGGGGATTTCTGCAGCATTCAGAGTCTTGCCCAATGGGTGGCTATTTGTCCAGTTTTGCCTGAGACAATATTTGGGCTGGCACACCCTGCAAAGCCTATCCTCACCCACTAAGTACACACATACACACACATCAACATGGAAGCATGTGGGCATGTAGACCACCAGTACCTGTGGGGCTGTGAGATGGGGCCATAGGCCCTCCACAAGATAAACTGGTCAGGCCCACTTCAAACAACTTCATGCCTGGGCCAAGGTAACAAATGGAGTTTAAATGCCCCCCATGTCTTTGCTGAAGCTCTTCCCCTCACTGTGAGGAGCTTTGTGTACGTGTACACCCACCTCAGCCGGCATGCTGCTTGTTGCGCTTAGGGGTACGTGTACTACCAAGTAGGTCTGCTTCTTATATTGACATTTGCAGTCAGATAATTCTTTGTGGTGGGGACTGTCCTGTGCATTGTAAATTGTGTGGCAACATCCAGGACTCTACCCACGAGATGTCAATAGCACCCCAGTTGTCACAACCAAAAATGTCTTCAGACAATGTCTGTCAGACTTGGCCAAGTGCTCCTGGTTGAGAACCACTGTTCTACACCAAATACCACTTAGTCTCAGCGTGTGTGGGTCTCCCTTGAGTGACTCAGAACCGGGTCCTCCTTCACAGGGCTTTTAAAACAAGAATAAAATGCAAAGTGAGACAGCTCCTTTACATTATGTTCTGTATCATCATTGTGCAAAATGGTGGTCCCTAGCCTTGTTTGTTCACAATTACAATGGAAGTAAAAGTCGGAAATATGGTATTCTCAAATATTATCAGCCTGACATTAGAGCCAAAACCACCATGCGGGTGGCCACTATTTCAGAGCCAAACCTCCAAGAAAAATCATCGTCTCATGCACTGATTCTATCAAATGCTTACAATAAAAGCACAGACTTTGATTCCATTAACTCAGAAGAAAATCTATTTAGTCTTACAAATCCAAAATTGAGAGCAAAATGCAAATATTCAGAAAGAAATGCTCCGCACTAAAATATATCAAGAATCACAGACATTACATGCCATGCCAATTTCAACAGGTAGCTAAATCACATAGACTAGAGTTCACTCGAAATCATGTTTCTATCATCCCCCCAAATAAAATAATATAAAAATAATTAACAAGCTGCCTGCTATTCCAAGCCAACCAAATTTATATTATTGAGTTTTGCTTGTCTTTTTTGCGTTTACTTTTATTTTTTTTCTGTGAACGTGCATGTTAAAGAAGAAATTCTGCTTTAATTATGCAGGAAAATATAGTAAATTACACAGGACAGTAGTTATAGCCTGTTGTCCAAATTATAGCCTGTTGTCCAAATCCAGCCAGCCCCTGCCTTCTAAGTAAAATTTTATTGGAACAAAGTCATGCTTAGTTGTTTACATATCTTCTAGGGTCACTTTCACAGTACAATAGCTGTCTTGAGTAGTTGCGATCAATTCAGACTCCATGAATGCAAAGTTGAAAATATTTATCTGCCCTTTACATGAAATATTTTTTGACCCCCTAGTATAGGAGTGACAGTGGGGTGTCCCTTCAGAGGACTGTCAAATATTTAAATGCATGCATAAGTTACTTCAAGCCTCAGTCCCTTTTTCTGAATGTGAACTTAAGTCCTCATGTCACGTTGATGAGTGTTCCATAGTTATTTTTGAGAATTTTCTGGACATGCCAGAATGTAAGTGATCTGATTTTTGTTTCAGCTACTTGGGCACCAAACCATTGGTTGGGAAGGGGTAGGAGTATGTTGTGTTTCTCAGTGGAAAAATCCAGGTTCTTTATGCTCTAGATAGTTGTCATGGGAGATTTTGGTAAAACTTGTTGCTGCATTCTGATAAAATCATCTCAAATCCAATCACATATCCTTAAATGATGTGTCCAACAATGTCATCGAGTGTTAAAGTGGACTTTGGAATCGGCGAGGCTCTTTCGTTCTTTTTCTTAAAAGCTCTCCTGATATATATATACACACTGCTTATATTTTCTTTTTCGTATCAAGAAATACTTTCAGATGGGTTCTTTGATGTGCTCGTGTGGAAGGAGGACAGATGGCTATTTTGAGGTAACCAATTGTCACAAGATGATTGTCCTGTTATTTCATGGCATTTTTATATTTTGATTTTTATTTTCCGATTCAGGGAAAGTCAGTGATAAAATTCCATTCCGATGCCTTTGTGCACTTACGTTTATCTCAAGTCTTCTACAGGCTTTTGTGAAGGCTGTGCTTGAGAAGACTGAAAAACTGTAGAAACACAAATCTCAGGGCCTCAGTCTACCTAATAATATATATTATATCATACTTATATATCATAGACATATGTCTCTTGTGTACTTAATATATATCACGCCACTAGTATTATCGTATGCAATAAAATATTAAGTAGCCTTAGTATATATGTTTGTGGGTGGGGGTGTGTGTGCATAGACTCTGTGTTTGTAGGTGTGTGAAGGTGTGTGTGTGTTGTACAGTGTGTGAAAAGCAATAATCTACAAAGAAAATGGAGGGTGAGACCTTGAAGCAGGAAACAGCTTGCCAAGCTCAGATGTTTCTTGATGTAACTGAAGTTGTTTATACTGACTTTGCTATCTTGGCGCAGCTTAGAAAATGCTGATTATGTAAAACGAAGCGTTCTTTACTGCTCTGTCTGCTTTTCACTTTTACAGACAGATTTCTTCCTTTTCTTTTACATTGTATTCTTCACTGGATTGTTTTCTTTGGCTAACTTCCCTAAGTATTGTTCATGGTCCCCGAGCCCAGCTGTTCCTTCCTAACTCTTTCAATGGCGTCTCTACAAAGCTGGCCTTCAAGGCAGCATCCTGATCCCCTGGTTGGAGATGACAGAGTTCAGGCCTCCCCACACAGACACTGTCCTTAGGTCCCAATCCCTTCTTTCTGTCTGTAGACTGTTCCTCAATAAACCACAGACAGCTTGTCTTAGGTCACAAGAAGGGCAGAAAGCATGAGGAGAGAGAGAAGTTAGACCAGCCCAAGCTCACCCCCACCGACGGAAGAGAGTTCCTCCAACGTGAGCCAAGCATTGATGTCATCTTTGATGCCCTGGTAGAGAAAGCACTTCCCTCAAACTTCAGCTCAGCTTCTCTACCTCTTACGTTTATCTCCTCCCCGGCTCCCAGACTGTCAGCTGCTGTGTGGAAGAACCACATCTAAATGATTTCTATGTTTCCCAGAGGAGTATTTCTGGGCACAGTCAGTGACAAATGAATATTTATTGCATGAAAAAAATAATTTAAAAATTAGTTTTAAGCAGTTTACATTAGAAAGAGAGCATAAGTAAACAGTGGATTCTGTTCCATGCCAATTGAACTGACCCAACCTCTGATACTAAAATGTAACAGAGGTCATAGAATTTCGTAGCTGGAGAGGAAACTTAGGCCACACAGTCCAGTCACCTCAGCTGACTGTGGAGAAGTGTGAGTCTCATAGAGGAAAGGACAAATAAACATTTATAGGGCACCAACTCTATGCTGGACCAGTACTTTGCAAATATTGAATTTTCACAGTAACAGCTTGCATACTCAACATTTGCTGTGAGAAAGAGGACCACACTGTGAGAGATCATGGCACGACAGACTTCAAGTGACAAGGTCAAGTCCATGAAGCCTGAGCAAAGCTGGTTTTGCTGACCTCCAAAGCCATGCTCCTTTCCTTACACTCAACCCAGGCAGCCCCTAAGTGCAAGAATTTTGCATTGCCTGATACTAACTTAGAAGCATGTAATAGCTATCTAACCATTTACAAGAAATACAGAGTTAGAGAAATATGTTACAAGATATCCCAAGGAAACCATCAGCCTTATCCAGAATTGGGGAAATCTTAGAGGGCAAATGACCCAATTTCTTCAACAAATAAATGGCATTAAAACAACAACAATGGGGAAAGGAAGGGACTACTATATAGTAAGAGACATATAAACCAGATGTGACCTATGGAACTGTGGTTGGATCCTAATTTCTGAACAAATGGTAAAAAGAAGAAAATTGAGAAAATGGGAGAAATTGAACATGAGCTAGTATTAGAAGATATTAAGGACTATTGTGCATTTTTTTTTGGTATGAAACTAATATTTTGGTTATGTTTTAAAAAATCCTTGTGGTAGAGATTCAGACCTAAGTAATTATGAGTGAAAAGATACAATGTCTGGTATTTACTTTAAAATGTTCCAGATGCATTCATATACTAGTATGCAATTAAAAGGTATATTTTTAATAAAAGCTATAATACCTAGAGCCATTAATTTGGTTTGGCTCTAAGGTAAGATATCAGTTCCACTCTGAAATCTAAGGCAAGATTACAATTCTTCATACATGTTTACTATGATTCCATGTTAAAACAAAACCAAACTTCTGCAAAGTCAAAAATGTATGCAGCCTGATAAGCTCAGGTATTGATATAATTGAAACCCTCACTCTTCCCTTGTGAGGAGACCATCATTGTGGAATCAGGATGGACCATGTTCCCTGCAAACCCTCCAAGGTCAACTGACATGTTCCACTTTGAGGTATCTCTTCAAATCAAAGCAAGGACATCTCTATCCTATAGTCCTCAGGGTTGGCAGCTCTGAAGGGAGCAAAATCTGTGGGCAAATGACAGCTCTTTCAAGGATTTTTCTAGACCTCCTTTGCACAACTGAGGAAAGTGAGACTTCACAGCTCATTTACCCAAATGCTGACTACAGCCCCTAAGAACTGCCATCTCTTTCCCGATACTCCTTTTGGAGAGTCAGTGGAGAAAGGAAGGAAAGAAAGGGTTCACTTCCTGCCGACCTCTGTTCACAGACGTCCTCTAGTTGGCCAGCTCCTGTTGGAAGTTAAAGGGAGGCAGGAGTTGAGGGAAAGGAGACAGACCTTCTAAGGCCTCCACAGTTTGAAGGGAGACTAGAACCTTCTCTGTCAGGGTAAAGAAAGGATATCCCCAATTTCTGCGCCAAACAACCTTTTAGTGCTCTAGGGACCGGAGCCTCTCAGTCTGCAATGTACCCATAGAAAACCCTGGGGATTTTGTTAAAATGCAGATTCTGATTCAGCAGGTCTAGGATGGGCCAGAGATTCTGCATCTAACTAGCTCCCAGGGGACGTGCTGCTGCTGGTCCGTGGACCACACTTTGAATTGTGGCCACTTGGTCACTTTTAGAGTCAGGAGAGCATCTTCTCGTTCTAGGGTCAGGTCTTTATTATACATCATTCGTGATGACTCACCTGTTACCCACAAGAGTTCCGAGAGTCAGTCTAATGAAGACTTAATGTTAAACAATTGGTGACTGTTCAAAACCAAATAAATTAGAAATCTTTGGAAAGGACTGGAGGAGGTGGTGGTGAATGGGGATCAGAGAGGAACATTCTCCAACCCCTTTTCACCACTACGCTCTGGGCTTTTTTTCATATACTTTTTCTCACTTAAGCCTTACAAAAATGCTCTGAGGTAAGTGTGATTGTCCCCATTTTATAATAATAAGGAGCCAAATCACAAGCTTACAACCATCCAAAGCAAAATGTGGGGAATTCTACAGGAAAAATGACCTCATCTCTTAAAAACAATAAATGGCATGAAAAAAAGAGGAGGGGCAGGAACTGTCACAGATGAAAGAGGCTTAAGAGACACGGCAAACACAAGCAACATTGGGATCTTTTTTGGAACCTGATTTTACCAAAAAACAAAACAAAAAAACCCATAAATAGACACGTTTGAGACATTGGTAAAATGGATCATGGACTGAATATTAGCTATTAAGGAATTTGAACTAATTTTGTTAGGTGTGGTAATGTTATTGCAATTATGTTATAAAACAGAATTCTTATCTGTCAGAGGCTGACTGGTGAAATTATATCCTGTCTGAATTTGCTTTAAAATACTCCAGCAAAAAAATAATAAAATAAAAACAAAAAATAAAGACAAGTAGGAGAAACAAGACTCAAGAAAAGAATCAATAGTGGCAGAATGTTGATTAATATTATTTTTTAAAACTCTATTTAGAAACAATTTTAGATTTAAAGAAAAGCTGTGCTATTTTTAGCACAGCATCCTGAATATATATTGCCTAACTTCCCCTAATGTAAACATCTTATGTAACTGTGGAACGATGATCAAAACCCAAAAATTAACATTGATATAACATAATTAACTAACCTACAGATTTTATTCTAATTTCTTCTCTGTTTTTTTCCTACCAAGTCCTTTTTCAATTGCAGGATCAAACCCAGTGCCCCACATTATATTTAATTGTTCTGTCACCAATTGTCCTTGGCTCTATGACAATCCCTCAGTCTGCCCTGTTTCTCATGGCCTTGACACTCAAAGAGTACTGGTCAGTTATTTTGTAGACCATCCCTCAGTTGCAGTTTGCCTGATGTTTTCTCATGATTAGATTGATGTTATGTTGATAATTACTTAAGTTGGGTAATGTAAGTCTAGGTTTTGAAAATTTCTTTACTAGGCATAAAATTTAAAAAAATAAGGCAGGGGGAGGTTACATAACTTTTTAAAATTGACTTAGTTATTAAATGAGCAGAGCTAGAATTAGGACCCAGATTAGTTTGACTGAAAAAATCTGTGACCTTTACATTATGAAGAGTAGGAAGCAAGATAAATGATATCTGGTTGTTAAGGTTATTTTCATGGGTGAGCCCTGCAGACAGATTTTTTTTACTGCTCTGAACATAATTAATCAAGCTCCATTTTCTAGGCATATACCAATAATGGCTATATTGGATCAAGATTGAATTATCTTGCAGGATACCTTATTACATATGAGAAATTAAAACCCAAACAAGTCAGCTAAAATTGATATTGAATAAATGGTGGAGGGGTGGTTCATGGAATTCAAAGTCAGGAGAATAGCAGGCTTCCCACAGGACAAGGATTAGGAAAAATAAAACTATAAATATTCACTTCTCTATCTATGTCTCTCTCTGTCTATCTGTCTCTCTTTGGAGACATGTGAAACGTGATTTTCTGCTTCTCTCTGTGTCTGCTTCATTGTCCTGCTTTTCTGTGTAATCATTCTTCATCACATGTGGCTATAAAATAGTAAATGGGTGCTTCATCTTGAATCTACAGGACCTTAGATATATGGATTCTCAACTCCCAGGCTTCTTCATTCAAACCCTCAGTCATATAATCCAATTTCCCCAATTTTGGGGGTTAAATGACCATTGAGCTAGTCTAGTGAGCTGTGACCACAGAGGGCACATATAGTACTCATGGTAACAAGAGCCTGTGTACTCCTTCATCTATGGCTATAGGATGGGGTGGGGAGCAGGGGGCAGGCTAAGTTTAGAAGAAGCAGGCAAAGTAATATCTCAGCTCCGCAGAATCAGGCATTGATGAGTTGTGTCCACTTTTTCTTGATTCTAAACCCTCAGAAGAGGTTACAGTTGCTGATTCCTGGTTTTCACTGTTTCAGAGGGAAGAAATAATTTACTAACACTAGGTGATTTGACTTGAAAGCCCCACAATTTTATGCTAAGGAACTGGCATGGTAGTAAGTTCTTTGGGTAGCTTGGCACTATTCTTGACCTTGAAGAGATCAGAGGCTAGTAGAAGAGAGAGAGGTATAAATTAAAAATGACAATACAGTGAGATTAATGCTGCAGTAGAAGTACAAACAAGGTTCATAGGTATGATATGGAAGGATATGATTAACCATATCTGGAGAGGAGAGGATGAGAAAATCTTCAGAAAGAAGGGGACATCTGAGCTGGAAGTTGAAGGCCAAGTTTGGAGGTGAAATACTTTTCTAAGATGATTCTTCTTGCAGGATCAGCTCTTGGTCCACCATCTTGGATCTGGAAGGAGAGCTTCTGCTGTTTTTGCTGTTCAGGATTAAGTTGTGGGCATTTATATGTGTCCTGCTTTACTGATTGCTGAGGCATTTGAGATTCAACCTATTGATTAGGCTTTTTCCTCGACTTCTTAAAAGCACTACGTTTATTCAGCCATGAGGCACTCTTGGAGGGCATCACTGTGTTGTCTGGTTTAGGGCCACTGTGAACAGCTTGTCTGAGCAATCCTGACATTTGCAGTGGAGAGAGAGTCAGCGTGAGTTGAAGAAGACCAACTGGTGATTTCATCTCTCTTGCTTACGTTGTGAAATTTAAATGGGTAGGGTGGGAAGAGCTCTTCATGATTAGGTAGTTTCATCAACTATCTTGGTCTTAGCAAAGCAGATACAAGAAGAAAACTGGGTATGGAAAAGTCTGAGCCTATGAATTCTAAGAACCAGAGGGGTTGACATGAATCTTTCATCATGTCTCAAAGCATCCATTTTAACCACAAGGCTGTTGAATTTCAGGGTGGAGGATGGATTTGGTTACTTACCAGGAATGTTGGGTAGAGGATCTGTGTGTGTATATATACCTACTGCCCTTGTGGTCAACCTGTGTGTAACCAGAAGTCACAATATTTAGAGTGACTATATGGGTAAAACACAGCTGGATTTATTATAGACAATGTAATAGCTACACTTTTCCCCCCTATAATATGCACAAGTGATGCGAGAAAAGTGCTAAGGAAACTAAGTCAAAATTTTAAATGGTCATGTCTATTTACTATCCTAGGATCCATTGGCCATCTGGAAGATACAATAAAAGGAAATCCATTAGAAGGAAACATTCAAACATTGTACTTGGCTTTGGAAAGTTGAAAGACAAGGATGGCAGAACTAGTTCCTGCTTGGACTGGAGTTTGTTTGTTTTGCTTATTTGAAATCAGAGCCAAAGGCTCTAATGGTTTTGACTAACTCTGTTTCTTTGTTTCTATATATTTGGGCTGGGCCGGTATCTGCAAATGAGCCTTTGCAGATGGCATAAGACTTTCCCCTCTAGTTTTAAGGACCTTCAGAATTTCTGGGAAATCATGCTTGAAGTCATGTCTTCTCCAAAAAGCTGCCTGTGTGTCATGAGAAGAAAAATAATTATTTAATGTATAACCATTTACAGAGTCCCTGATGTGTGCAGGTAGGATTGTTGTTGTGTTGTGGAAAAGAGGTGTGAGGTGTAGGCATGGGGAGAAATAAACACAAAAAGAGTAACCCGTAACCCTTTCCCTCAAAAAGTCTGTGCTCTACTAGGGGAGACAACTGTATGCCTGAGTCCCTTGACTTTGCCAAGGGAAGGTGGGAGAGAAGGGCAAGGTGGGAAATCCAGTAGTTTAACTATATTGCAAACAGTGCACATTTCCATCTCATCCCAGGGACATGATTGAGAGCAGAGAGCCTTCCCCAACTGAGTGCAGGTCATCACTGGGCCAGGTTGAGGCCCCATCATGCATTTCATCTCTTCAGTATGGTCAGCGATGGGAGGGCCTTAGGACTTAGGGTCCTCGACAGATGTTTGCCTGTGATGGTGGGAGGATGTCCAAGATGTCTTGGCTAGGAAATGGTAGAGATGGGATTAAAAATCCAAATCTGGTTGACTTCAAATCCTATAGTTCAGGTCTTGGCACAGATACAAATCAGCAAGGCATTTACCCTCTGACCCCAGATTCTTCTTTGGCAAAATAAGAGACTTGGAATCAATAGCTTGCAAACTCCTTTTTTTAAAGCAACAGAATACTTCTTTCAGATAAAATATTACTCAAGTCCAGGATAGAAAACAGATCAAAGTAAACTACTTTGGCTAAAGCCTGGGTGGGAGCCAGAGCCCTAATCTGCATCTCACCCCAGAGGAGTTCTATGTGTTCTGTTGCACTATTGTTCAGAAAATACTCCCTCTCTCTTACCCCTTCCATGGGAGAGTATACTTTACTACTTCATTGAAGTTGGGCTTGCTTATGTGACTTGCTTTGGACAATGAAATAGAAGCAGACATGACATCCTTCACATTCAAAAGGAGCTTCCATAATCAAGATGGCTTGGCATCTTACACTCCTGGGCTCTGTTGTGAGAAAAGTATGCCCCAGGCAGTCAGTGCTCCCTAAGCTTAGAAGGAAAGATAGGTAGAGCATATGTGCATTTTACTCTTAGTCTGGAGCAGAAACTCTGTGGCCAAACTGCAAACCCATGAATGAGAAATAAAAGTTTGCTTTTGAAGAGCACTGAGACTTTGGGGATGCTTGTTACACAGCCTAATCATAGCAAAGGCTGACTAATGTAAGGTCCTAAAACATAGTCTCAGAACCTGTGTGGCTCAGAGCATAGATCTAATTGGTGGAGAAAAGTGAGAATCTAAAACATTAAGCAAAAACCACAACAATAACAACAACAACAAAACTCCACATTTATTCCACTGATAGTGCCCATACCAGGTAATGGAGTAGTTTTTGCTGCTTAGATGCCTACTGTTGGTCTATTTCCCTGTCCTGTTTCCCAGCCTAGTTCTCCTACATCACTCAAATGAGTTATTATTTAATGAGTTATAAAGAGTCGGTTCCTGTAGCTTATAACAGAAGATCCCTAACTGACATATATGTACCTACTGTTTTGTTCACTACTGTATCTATATCTATATATCCACATTATATATAAAGAAAAGTAAGTTTGGAGGAGAAAGGGTGGTCATATTAGCTCATCTAATTAGCAGTTTCATTTCAGCAAAGCTTGAAAAGCTCACTGTTGGTGCTCTGCCTCCATCTCTGTTACCAGGCCTTGGACCCTCTCCTGAAGCTTCTGTGACAGTTCACTAGTAATGACTCACCCCTGCCTCTTCTCTAGAGATTTGCTCTGGGCCTGATGGGAGCAAATCCCTTGCCTCCACCCCTTCACTCTACTTCTACAGCCTGCAGACAGTGGCTTGCTGACACAGCGAGATGTGGGGCCAGCCCCTGTCCTCCAAGTGGACTAACTCTGTGATGCTGTTCACGGTCCAGAGCTCCTGAGGGATTGGGTTGGAGCTGAATTCCAGTGAGTCCGCATCCTCGCTGCGCTCTCTCTTCTACCCCATATCCTAACCCCCATCCCCCTTCCCCTGAGAACATTCCCTCCATAAATCATAGGCTCCTCAATCCATGTCTCAGGCTCTGACTATAGGGAAACAAAACTAAGATACTTTCCCTCCCAAACCCCAGCTCTTCCTCTCCCTTTGCTCATGCTGCCTCTGGGGCTACAATAATATTTATGGTGATAAGTCCTCATTTTATTTATTTTTATATATTTTTTTAAAAATTCAATTCAATTAATTAATTTATTTATGGTTGCGTTGGGTCTTTATTGCTGTGTGCAGGCTTTCTCCAGTTGTGGCGAGTAAGGGCTATTCTTTGATGCGGTGCTCAGGCTTCTCATTGTGGTGGCTTGTCGGCACGGAGCACGGGCTCGAGGCATGTGGGCTTCAGTAGTTGTGGCTCGAGGGCTCTAGAGCGCAGGCTCAGTAGTTGTGGCGCACAGGCTTAGTTGCTCCGTGGCACGTGGGATCTTCTCGGACCAGGGCTCAAACCCGTCTCCTGCATTGGCAGGCAGATTCTTAACCACTGCGCCACCAGGGAAGCCCAGTCCTCACAGTGAAATTTTTGGGGCAAAATGGGGTGAGGGACCATAGAGACTATGCAAAGTGATGGATGGCCCTTCAACATTCTGATGGCAGCATCTAGGCCACTGCCGCCAAGGAAAGGTGGCTTCTAGGAGACTGAGTGAGGAGCTGAGGAAGGGTGATTGTGTTTGCTCATTTAATGGGCACCTTCACTTCAGCAAAGCTTGAAATGGGTCAGCACTTAGTGGCTTTCACACTTTGAGGCCAAGAAGCTCTTTCCAGGGGGCTTCTATTATCCTGCCTCTGAGAGCTCAAATTTTCTCAAATATGTTCTAGAAACTGGTCCCTCACCGGCATCTCAGCAGACCAGAAGGGGATTTGCCATTTCCCAGAAACATTTATAGAGCACCTACTGAATGTAGCAGTGTGTTCAGTAATGAGGATGCAGCCATGAACCCAACCCAGACTTGCTCTGGGAAAGTTATGGTCTATTGATATGAAGATATTTTAGTTTATTTTTTTAAATTACAATGAAAATAATGGCTTCCAAAGAAAAGGACCAGAGACTGTATCACGGGTGCTCTGGAGTTCTATATGGATCACAATCTATACTTGGGTTTACAGCATTCTCACATTATTGGAATCCCCACTGTGACAGCCTGTGTAAATTTTCCACAATAGGGACCCACATAATGAGTACATATAAGTATAGCCTTTTCACTTAACATTTATATTTAGCCTTTTAATATTGAACACTGTACTTAGAATTCTTATCAAAGCATATTTTCTGAACTATAGTGTCTTTGGACATACATTCTGCTACTGGGAATTCCTTTCCCGTTCTTTTCTGCCTTCCAAACTCTTACTCACATTTCAAGACATAGTTCAAATAGTACCTACTCTGAGAGCTGCCCCCGACTCAGCTAGGTGGATACACCATAATTTGTAATACATTCCCTAGACGTTTTCTTCTTTATGTGTCTCACCCTAAAAATACACTATGAGTTTCTCCAGGGCAAAGGTCAGCCCAGAGTATAGAAATTCAAATAATAATGAAAATAGATAATATTTACTGAGTACTTGCTACAGAAATACACTATTTCAAGAATGTTACAGTAACTCATTTAACCTTCTCAAGCATTTTATTATTCCTGTTTTGCAAATGAGGAACAAGGCACAGAGAGGTTAAGTAACTTGCCGGAGGTCACACAGCCAGGAGATGGCTAAAACAGGTTTCAAATCAGGCAGAGTGCCTAGTGTGGCTTCCAAGTCCAGCTTTTAGTCTTATCAGGGTTTCCTCATCTGGAATCCAAAGACCCCCGAGTCCATGAATAGAATCCAGGGGGGCCGTTATACAAGGATGGGAAAAATTCTGTCTTTTAATAATTTTTAACTGAATTGTAGCACTTCCTTCAATGGTGAATGTAGGCAGCACACCACAGCAGTGTTTTCAGAATCTGGGAATTTGTCACCAGGACACATCACAGATATTTTTTTTTATTACATGACAGTTGTGGCTGCTCTCTCAAAATCTTGTTTACATTCTCCTAATTACTTAGTAATTATGGTGGTTATTATACCCACCACTACATGCTGTTGTTTAAAGTATTAAGATATTTTAACTGTTTTAAGAAATTGTTTTCCTGTGTAATCCTATGTTTTAAATTTATGCATTTAAAATATTCTTTTTTAATTTTTATTTTATATTGGGGTATATTTGATTTATATTTGGGGTATATTTTATATTGGGGTATATTTGATTGTGTTAGTTTCAGGTGTACAGCAAAGTGATTCAGTTATACATATACGTGTATCTATTCTTTTTCAAATTCTCTTCCCATTTAGGTTATTACAGAATATTGAGCAGAGTTCCCTGTGCTATACAGTAGGTCCTTGTTGGTTATTTATTTTAATGTCGTTCTGAATGAAACACTGATACATGCTCCAACCTTAGTAAACCTCAAAAACATCATATTAAATGAAAGAATCCAGTCACAGAGGACCACATAATATATGATCCCATTTATATGAAATGCCCAGAATAGGCAAATCCATAGAAACAGAAAGCAAATCAGTGCTTGCCAGAGGTTGGGGGAGGGGAGACGGGGAGTGACTACTAATGAGTGTGGGGTTTCATTTTGGGGTGAAGAGAAATGTTCTAAAATTAGATTCTGGTGATGGTTGCACTCTGCAATTATACGAAAAACAATTGAATTGTACATTTTAAACACATGGACTTTATGGCATGGAAATTACATCTCAATAGAACCGTTAAAATGACAACACCGTTATTCTGATAAGGGGGGTTATAGGCTTCCCCAGAGTCTGGTGGGGTCCATCGGCAGGAACGCAAACTTCAGAACCCCGGCCCGCGACTGTGCTTGATAAATAAGCAGAGAGGTTCTGATTTAAGGTTTCTATGAAGTGCTAGCTATCATGAATTTAAGTAACTGAATTTATATCATGAAATAAAATAAACCACTACGTAGAACTGACAGGATGATGTGAACATCAGGGAAAATCTCCTGGATCACTTTAAGAGGACAAGGGGCCTGGTGTCCATTTGACCCATTGCTCCTTATCCGGTTATCAAGTTTCCTTCCACTTTTCCAATTAAGACCCTGCTCCTCAGGAAACCCTAGGGGCAGGAAGCAGTGAATTCCTTTTCTTTCCAGCCTTCCCCCACCCCACAAAGATGCCTCTGTGTCGAGTGCAAAAAATAGTCCTCTTCTGCCCCTTCACGGAACCATCACCTTTGCTGGCAGAGTTGACTTTTGTGGCTTGTTTCCTAGGAGGTCGGTGTTGAGTCCTGAACAAAAAAATAGTTGTTTTTGTGGTGACTTTGCTTCAGGCAGCTCCAGGCAGGGGCCTCACCTCCTCTGAGAAGATTCTCAGTGCCCATGGCCAGCCTGCCCAGGCCTGAATTACATCCTCCTCTCCCCGCTCAGCTCCTCTCTCACTGCAGCTGCCGTGGTTGGTGAGCTGCCCGAGGTCTGCTGTGGCTCTGGGGACATGTTCTGTCCATGTGGATGGCTCCCTATCTCAAGTATCTGCTACACTATTGGCCTGAAGGGTTTCCTTGGCCCCAGAAGGGTGCTCAGGGTGGCTGTGCTCAGCCTGGACCGGCAGGGATTTAACAGCTCAGAAGAAATCTGCAACCAATCACGGACAGGAGTTGGTAGATAAATAGCCCACCTTTTTCAGCCTCCAGGGGGATTATTCTGTGGTATGTTCTCAGATGGAATGAGCCCCAGGTGTCCGAGTGGTAATCTGCTCATCAATACATCTTTTAACAGCTTTCCCTCCTTCCCTGTCTCACTTTGCCATCATCACCCCTACTCGTGTTTGTTGAGAATATCTCCCACACAAACTCCTTGCACCCATGGTCCTGTCTCAGGATTTGATCTGGGGGAACCCCAGCTTAGGCAGAGGGGCCCACAGAGTAACAAACCCAGGGTCAAGCAGACTCATCCAATGCGGGCTCCTTGGACCACTAATGCTGCCATTGTTCAGACATTTGTGGAGCTCCTATTTTGAACTGCCTTTGGCTCCCACAGAATAGCGGATTCAGAGCTCCAGATATTTTCACATGTTGAGCATTAAGCAAATTGTTTTAAACTGCCAGAAGTTAATTCAAAGTCCAAAAAGTAAGGTTGATTCAGGTAAGGTGATAGAACTCTATTTTCTTCTGTGGATCAAAAATGATCTGAGGGGGAGTTCCAATAATGTATTGTCCAATTCACACCGGCCATAAGGTAGAAACAACCCAAATGTCTCCCAAGTGACAAACGGATAAACAAATGTGGTTTATCCATACAATGGAATATTATTCAGCCCTAAAAAAGAATACTGACTGGTACATGTGACAACATGGATGAACTTTGAAAAAATTAAGTGAAAGAAGCCAGACACAAAAGGTCACATACTGTATGATTCTATTTATATAAAACATCCAAAAGAGATAAATACATGGAGGAAGAGAGCAGATTAGTGGTTGCCAGGAGGTGGGAACAGGGAGTGATTGATGAATGGTTATGAGGTTTCCTTTTAGGGTAATGAATATATCTTGGAAACAGATAGATATGATGGTTATATAATGTTGTGGATGTACTAAATGCCACTGAATTGTACACTTTAAAATGGTTAATAGTTAATTCTATGTTACGTGAATTTTACTTCCATTTTAAAAAGGTATGCATTGAAGATTTTATTACTCAGATGGTAATGTCCTTCTCATCTATTCATGCAGTCAGGGTTGATATTCTAACTCTTTAGCAACCTTAATATGGACAAGCCGTGGTGCAGGAGGGAAGGTCTGGAGAGGCCTAGAAGGCAGGTCTTCTATGGATGAATCAGGGGGCATTCTGGGGGTTCAGGACAGTGGTTGTTTACCCTCAGTAGGGAAGTGTCTCAAGATCTTAACAACTAGACAGTCCTCCTAAGGTACACTGGCTGAACATCTGTTCTGCTCACAGGAGACTATCGAGAGATTGACCTCTACATTTGCCCAGTGGAGTCTTTAATTTTTTTTAATTAAAGTATAGTTATGTATTTATAATATTCTATAAGTTACAGGTGTACAATATAGTGATTCACAATTTTTAAAGTTTATACTCCATTTAGTTATTATAAAATATTGTCTATATGTGGAATCTAAAAAATATGACAAACTAGTGAATATAACAAAAAAGAAACAGACTCACAGATATAGAGAACAAACCAGTGGTCACCAGTGGGGAGAGGGGAGAGGGAAGGGAGGAGGGGCAGTACAGGGGTAGGGGATTAACAGGTACAAATTATTATGTATAAAATAAGCTACAAGGATATACTGTATAACCCAGTGGGGTCTTGGACTGAGAACAATTCCTCCTTCCAGCCCCATGGTCCAAAATAAGAGTGTGGCTACAGCCTGGCTGTGTCTGGGGAGGGGCGGGGCTCACACAGGAGATCCCACCAACATCTCACACAGTGGCCACCAGGGCCTGAGGTCAGAAGGACAGGCGCTTTGGAGCAGGATGTCCACCTCCTCTCCACCCTCATCCCTTCTCTACAGGCTGGGGAAATCCATGTTTTGAAGCCCAGTGGAAACACAGATGGGAGGCTGGGCTCTACAGCTTTGCTATTCTAAGAGTGTTCTGGGACCAGCAACTTGGGTATCACCTGGGAGCTTGATAGAAATGCAGAAACATGGAGCCCACCCCAGCCCTGCTGAATCAGGACCTCTGGGTGATTTCTATGCACATTACAATTTCAGAAGCTCAGCTTTAGGGAACAATATCCTAGGACCACTTACTATTTTGGCTCATATTGTAGGCTTATGTCTCCCTTGCTTACTGATCTCTTACAACCATAATTTGGAATGGACATATTTTATATCTCTTTGGATACTGTCCAGAGTTTTTCTGGACAGAACCAAAAGCAGCTCATAGAAAGCCCATACTTTCTTTAACGTCTCTTGTTTCATCTTAGAAATTCATGTGAATGTTGCACTTTATTCCATGTATATTGATACTTACCTTAACCTAAAGCTGTTTGCTTTTTACCTCCGAAATCTTTGAATGATATTGAGGCTTCAGGAGGACGCAGCATATTTTTATTCCCTACGGCTTTGTATCCCCAGCATTACGTGTGTGCTGCAGACTGCAAAGCAGATGTAAAGTGACTCAGGAAGTTAGTGATTCAACAGGGAAACCACTGATCATTAGGGTAAATATAAGGATGAAGAAATATGATTAGACTTTTCTTTGAATTCTTAACTTTGGGTAGTGACCACAGGATAGAAACAAAAATTTATGTGAGGTCTTCAACTAAAGCAGGAGGGATTTAGAATAGCTCCATAAAAGATTTCTAGACTCAGTGACTGTCTTAGGTTGGGTTCCCTGGAACCTGAGCCTGAGACAAGGGTTTGGGTGTGTGTGATTTTTTGAGGGGACCTCTCAGGAGATAGGGAGTGAAGGAAGCAGGATGAGTCTGGGACCTGAGCAAGGATGTGTCCTTAAGGAAAGTCTCAGCTTGGCCTGATTCACAGGGAGCTCTGGCGCACGGGTGGTACCATGGAGCTGTCTCACCTTGAGACAAGAGTGATGGCATTTTGTACCTGAGTGTCATCAACTATGGGCTGTTCCCCGAGGGGATGGCACATCTGGGTAATGAACGTGATCCCTGTTCATCCCAGGGCAATTCTCTGGAGAAAGGAACTTTCTTTGTTAGCAGCGAATCCTCTTACCAGCCAGTAAGGAAATCTGGGTGGGCAAAAGCAGCACCCACTACTACCTCGAAAGGAGTATCTAACACTGATATTCCCATAATGCCATTCTTTCACTTAGAGATTGCCTCCTGTTTGATTTAATCCCTCCAATATATATTGATGTCATTTTCTTTTTTAAACTATTGCTGGACATGACCAGTGTGGACAGCCACTCGTTTCTGCTCTTGAAAACACAATTCCCAACGGATCCTGATGATTCCCACCCAGTGCCTTGCTCACTTGTCAGTGCATTCAGGTGAAGTTCCTGAGGCGGCTCCCTTCCTTCCCACTTTTGATTTCCATGTGGTCCTGCCCTGGCCACACCCATCAGTTCAGGGGAGCTTTTTCCTGAGCACAGAGTCCCAAGGAAATAACAAAAGGGCAGCCCCGGCCTTATCGTTCTAGCTGATTATTTAAACAGCTGCTAGAGAGCTACAGCTGCCTTGGCAAGAATCCCAGTGAGGAAGGGAGTGAACCTACATGATCAAGCACCATCGCTGCAGTTACCACGAAGGGAGGCCCCGTGAGTGTCCTTTAGATTGCAAGGGTCTTGCTATCGCCTTGAGTGACGGGGTGTTGGGGAAGGTGGCCTACTTTCAAACTGTACAAAATCTGAAAATGGTTTAATCAATGTATGAGTTAATCAGGATTCTTGTGTCAAAGTGATCTGGAGGCAGGCACACTGCTTTTCTTTACCCCATTCACCTCTTTTTCACCCTGCTTTCCTCTCTGCAGTCTTTCCCCTCTCCCCAGGCTGAGAATGCAGGCGTCATGACTGGTCCATGTACCATGAGTGGACCCTACAGTAGTCTAAGCAGGTCCCAGGAGTTCAGAAATAATTCCTGAGAATTTACAATAGAAATTATTCCCAATGCAACAGTTTTTTTTAAAAAAAAT
Source organism: Monodon monoceros (assembly GCF_005190385.1). Taxonomy (NCBI): domain Eukaryota; kingdom Metazoa; phylum Chordata; class Mammalia; order Artiodactyla; family Monodontidae; genus Monodon; species Monodon monoceros. Next base: position 35,145,755 of record NW_021703769.1, on the reverse strand, counting down.
AAATTTATTTATTTTATTTATTTATTTTTGGCTGTTTTGGGTCTTCCTTGCTGTGCATGGGCTTTCTCTAGCTGTGGCGAGCGAGGGCTACTCTTCGTTGCGGTGTGTGGGCTTCTCACTGCAGCGGCTTCTCTTGTTGCGGAGCACAGGCTCCAGGCACGTGGGCTTCAGTAGCTGTGGCATGCGGGCTCAGTAGCTGTGGCTCATGGGCTTAGTTGCTCCGTGGCATGTGGGATCTTCCCAGACCAGGGCTCGAACCCATGTCCCCTGCTTTGGCAGGTGGATTCTTAACCATTGCATCACCAGGGAAGCCCCCACCAATGCAGCAATTTTATTTCTTATCGTTCTAAGAACTCACTCTAAATGATAAGCAGTATGTCTGTTAGATATGCAGATGTCTTTTCTAAGAAGATCAGCCTTTTTTTTTCCTTCTAATTATAGTGTGTTCCAGGTTCTTTGCTATGTTGACTGATAACATTTGACCAGAGAGTTCTTTTTCCACGGAGTCTCCCATGAGTTTACTGCTTCAGAATGTATTTTGGGAAGGCTCAGATTTTGTATTCATCTAGGTTCTCCATAAAAACAAAACCAGTATGAGATGCTAGATGATAGGTAGATGATAGATAGATAGATAGATAGATAGATATAGGGATGTACTATATGGAATTGGCTCAGGATTATGTTGGCTGAAAAGTCCAAGGTCTACAGTGGGCAATCTGGAGACCCAGGAAGGCTGAAGGTACAGCTCCAGTTTGAGTCCAAGGGACTGAGAACCAGGAGAGACCATGGTTTTAAGGTGAGTCCATGTCGAAAGGCAGGAGAAGACCAATGTCCCAGCTTGAAGACAGTCAGGAAAAAATGAGAATTTTCTCTGACTCAGCCTTTTATTCTATTCAGCCCACCCACACTGGGGAGGACAATCGGCTCTCTCAGTCTACAAATTCAAATGCTAATCTCATCCAGAAACACCCTCACAGACACATCCAGAATAATGTGGGACCCAATATCTGGGCACCCCATGGTCCAGTCAAGTTGACACATGAACTTAACCATCACACATCTATTCCAATCTCCCTTAGGTTCTACTACCCCAGGTCTGATCCTAATCATCTCTGTACTCCATGGACATGAAAATCTACCTCTTGTGGCCACAGTTTGTTCATCTGTGAAATGAAAAGTTTGAAAAAGATAATCTATGAGATTCTGACTGTGTATTTTCATATTCTTTCATAAAATTCAAAAAAAAATACAGTCAAAATCACATTTGATTTTTCTTTGATATATAAGAATTTGACCTTGTTTTATATCTGGAGTTGTGTGTATTTGTATGGACGAGGGTCTGGAACTGTGGTGGCAGAGAAAGTAAGTTGCCACTCAATAACTGTAATTTCAATCCAAGCAAAAGACTGTATTCCCAAACCTCTCTTAAAAACTATGGGAGACCTCAAAATATAAGTAGGAACGGTTGGGTTGGACTTCTGGGAAAACTCCTTTAGAGAGATGTAAACAGATAGAATGGACCTTACTTTCTTTCTCCTTCTTCCTCCTGCTTCTTGCCTGGAACAGAGATGTAATATCTGGAGCTCCAGCAGCCATTTTGAATCACAAAGTCATCTCGAGAGTGGAAAACATATATTAAGGATGGCAGGGCAGAAAAATAGAAAGAACCTAGGTTTCCTCTGACACCATGGAGCATTCATACTAGCTCTGCACATCCACCTCTGAACTTCTTTTATATGTTGGAAAAATGAACTTCTACCTTGTTTAAGTTACTGTTATTTTGAAAGTCTTTAATGGGAGCTGAATTCACTGAACTGGTACCAGAGAGAGCCTAGCTTCTGATTTATTCAGAACAGCATTTCTCAAACTTCAGCATGTATCAGAGGGATTGTTAAAACATGGATTACTGGGTGCACCCCTAGAGATTCCGATTAAGTACATCTGGGGTGGAATCAGATAATTTATTCTTCTAATGAGCTCCCAGGTGATGCTGGCGGTGATGGTCCAGGGACCACACTTTGAGAACCACTGTCTCAGGACATCTCCAATTCATTTGAAGAACAGGAAGAAAGAAACCTCTGCCTCTTAGCAAAATGGTGTTACAACCTAGATTATAGGGTGTCAGCAAAATGCTGCCTTACAAAACACATTTAAATTTTACTTCCAAACTCCTGATGAATGGCGTCCTGGGAAGTTTTCATTTAAATGACAGGAGAGGATGGGTAATGAGTTCTTTCTCTGAGATCAAAATGCTGAGAAGCCAGAGTTGACATTATTTAAGCTTTAAGTTCGTGGCAGAGAAATGGCTCCATGGAAGGCTGTGTTTCGTCATTTTCAATGAGTGGTGTTGCTGTTTTCTGTTACCCTAAACAAATGTCCATCAGTGTTTATAATAGTCTCAAATGTTCTCTTTATTGATATCAAGATCCAGAGGGACATGTTTTTTTCCAGAAGAAAACTGAAGAAGATAAACAATCAAGCAAATTTAACCCAATGTTTTGGAAAGTCACCTCAGGAAGTCCTCCAGCCTGAGGAAATGTCATTTTCCCAAGTCTCCTCAGGGCAGTCCTGTGTCCCTGTGAATCGTTTCCCAGGCTTAGCATCACATCAGCATCAGTCACAAGCATCTTCCACGGGGAAGTCCTGGGCTGCAAGATCGTGGGTTTATGTTCAGGTTTTTAAGGAGAAATGGAAGTGTGAGCACAGGTGGATTCGGGTCTCAGGAACCCCCATCCCTGCAGCCCATGTGCCCCTTCAACCCCTCTTCAGACCTTTCCCAGGAGCACAGCCCCTTCACCCCCAGAGAGAACTAATCCCTCCAGGTCTGAGCCCTGTGTACTTGCCTATTTGCTTCCACTTTTTCTCTCTGGCCCTTGGCACAGACCAGGTGCTCAATAAAAGTTTGTGAAACAAACAGGCGGCAAATGTGTAAAGTGTGTGACTCAGCTGTGACAGCTCTGGGTAAACAATTGGTGGCACCTTTATTTCTGCTTTTCCTTCCTCCAACCCTCCCTCCTTCTTCCTTCCTTCATGGGGTTCCATCGGAGTGCCAAGTCAATACTCTACTGAGACATAATGTACGTGCAGTGAAATGGACAAGTCTTCACATACAGTTTGATGGAGGCATAACCTTTGCCTGGGTCAAGAGAAGAACATCTCTCTCACCCCAGAAAATCTCATCATCCCCTCTTCAGTCAATTGCCCCCTCCTCCCCGCCAGAGGAAACTGCTGTTCTGATCTTTATCATCATAGATTTCCCTGTTTTTGAACTTCGTATAAATGTCTGGCTTCTTTCCTTCAACACAGTGTTTTTGAGACACAGATGGCACCTTTCTTAATTTTCTTAAAAATCAAATTACCTGACTCTGAGCCCCTGTGACATTAGGCTGTTGGACATTCCTCTGAATTAGTATGAGGGCCCTCACCCCCACCTCAGCTACAAGGTCACAGCAAACCTGGAGTAGGGAGGAGGGGAGGTCTTAGGCACAGAAGCATTTGGTGAGGCCCCTCCCTTCCTCGGTCCATGACGGTTGGCCAATTGTCTGAGCCTACGCAGAGTTTTGAGAGCTTGTTTGGAGGTTCTAGCAGGGGAGTGCAGCTACTCGTATACCCTTGACCGAAGAACCGTCCTCCTCTATCGGAGAAGGTGGTCCTCTTTGACCAAGCGCGCAGCTTCGGGAGGGACATACATGGAGCGGTGAGGGAGGAAGGGGACACCCGCCTAGCCAGGCAGATCAGCCGAATCAACCCTGTCGATCAATGCGGTGACAGATGTCGCAGCCAGATCGCCCTGACATCCCTACGCAGAGTTTTGAAACCACTGGGCTTCCAGGAAACATGGGACCTCTATGAGGCCCAGGGCCTCAGTGCCGGAAGGATGCCCCAGGCATCCTTGCAGCAACCCCTGGAGGTCCTTCCCCTTCTCAAGGCTCCATCTTGGATCCTCAGAACTGGGGGCCCCCAGCCCTGCCTTTGTTGCCCAGTCTTGGGAATCTCCAGACCCAGGAACCTGCCGCCACATCCTCATCCTTTCCTTTTACAAAAGCCAGGAATAAAATTGCTTTCCTCCAGCAGCTTCTCTGTACCCTGGCCTGGGTCAGAGACATACAGGCCATGTCTGATGGGTTCCCCTGAGATTGGTACTCCCAGGCTCCACTCAGCTACTCTCTGACCTCTCAGCAAAATCTCCAATCTACAATAAGTTGCTCACTTTGGTGAATTATTAAAGTCACTCCTTGTGATCTATTTTAATTCCAGCTTCTTCATAGTCACTTGGCAAGAAAAGAAAAAAATAAATAACCCAACACAAAACCCCTCTTAAAGCTAAATACCTGCCCATTCCACACCAGTCCCAGAACCACAGACTGTTTGTGAAGGAAACACACAACCATGCTGACTGGTCTTACTTCAAATTTAAGGCCACTAATATCAAATGGGCCTGGAATCCTTTAATACTTCCCAAGAATATTCAATGTCCTGGTTTCCCAAGTGACTCCTCCACACCTTCTCACCTCTTCTCTAACTTCCTACTCAGTCCCTTCGCCATCCCCAAGACACATACATCTCCACCCCCTCAGCTGATGATCTGCTTCAGATTCCTGTGAGAAATCAGAGTGTTGGCAAGACTATCCTCCCTCCAAAGTTTCTGGGGAAAAATACTTCCTTACCTCTTTCAGCTTATGGTGGCCCCAGGTGTTTAGTGGCTTGTGGCAGCATCACCCCAAACTCTGCCTCTCGTGTGTCTCCGTCTCGTCCTCTTTTCTTATAATGACAACAGCCATACTGAATTAGGGACTCACCTGACACCAATATGATCTCGTCTTAACTAAGTATTACATCTGCAAAACCCTATTTCCATATAAGCTCACATTCACAGGGATCAAGAGTTGACTTGAATATATCTTTGGGGGGACATGATTCAACCCAAAGCACCACCTCTCTCCCTCCAACTGTTGTGAAATGTCTCTATTCCCCTTCGTGGACAATGGTTCATTGTGTCCCCTCCTTGAATGCAGCCTAGTCCACGCTTGCCCCACGTTCTGTGGAGATTGCTCTTGTCAAGGTCACCAATGACCTTGGTATCCATAGCTCTTACTATGTGATAGAAGACACTAAATCCACATCTTGTTAATGAATGAATGAATGAATTATTCTTTCACAGAGAACAAAAGAAAAAAGTGATATTTAAAAAAGAATTACCCTGGCACAAATAGTTGTAATACCACAGTCCAAATGAAAGATTCTTAACTGGAGTACAGTACACAAATCACACAATAGTAAGCAGTGGCTCTAGGCTGTCACGGCTTAGGACAACTTTCTGTATTTAGCGTAGTTTATTGGCTTGACTGGGGCTGTGTCTGGGTTTTTGAATACCCTCATTCTTCTACCTTAAGTGTGGAGTCTCACAGGCTGATTATTTTTTTCCATATCTATTAGAGAAAGAAAGTGGAGATTCATTCCATCTGGAAAACACCCAGCCTCATGATGGGTCTCCTGGGGTGACTTCTTCCCAAGTTCTATCTGGAAATCCACCTACATCTTACTGTGGCCCTGGGGGGGGCATTTATTCTTTGAGCCCTGGACATAAATCAGTTTGCCTCATTCTGAGGTGGTGCCTTTGGACCAATGCCAATCCCAAATGAAGCACCAAGGCAGACACAGCACCAAGGTAACACCAATCAAACAAGATGGCACTCACTGGCCTCCCTAACTGCCCGATCTGTTTAAACCATTTTTTACACATTCAAGAAGTCTCTAAAATGACTGATCCTTGTTTGGACCAAGGGATGTCTCATTCTTAGGGAGGTGGTCTCTAACGTATTTCTGTAGACATCATAAATGGTGTAAAAGGATTGTCTTCTCATTTATAATGAATAGGTTTTTGAAAACTACTATTAATATACTCCTTTCAAGGCTTCAAAGGGAATTCAAACCACAATAATAGTGCAAAAATTGGTGTTTCAATGAATATGACTATCTTTTCATGCATTAAAAAATTAAATTATATCATAACATCCTTCCTTTAAAATATTTTCTTACTTTCTTTGGACAAGAAAAAGGAAAGAAAATTAATATCAGCAATACACATACCAGCTAGATCTACCATCTGATTTTCATAGTATTAACATTTCTCTAAATGGTATTACTTCCCCTCATGGCCCTAGAGTAATTATGGCTATTGATTATTCAGGAAGAATCTGGGGAGCTACAGGGAATAACTGTTTAAAATGCTACATGAAGCAGCAAATTATGAACTGAGTTCTCTAGGGTCTAGTGCTGGATAATGCATTTATGGACAACTTTTCATGAAGGAAGACAAAGGTGCTGGTAAGATGCGACTTCAAAGACACAGCAGCTCTATTAAAATTTCCATTGCTAATCCTGGGATAGTCAATGTAAACCCTTTTAGGTTATTCTAAGTGTCCAGTGGCCTGGAATACCTTGTCTGTAGTTCTAATGTCGCTGATTATTGTAATGTGTTAGAGACTTGACTCAGAGAGTGATCTGAAATCAGGGAAGAAATGATGGACTTTCTGCTTCATGGATCACTTTTGAAGAGACACAAACGGTACAGAAAATAATGATAGAGTTTTTCCCAGTGAAACTTCATTTCTATTTTATCTTTGCCGAATCACAGGTCATTACCAGCAACAATCCATGTGATTGAAATTTCAGTAGAAACACTTGGTCTAATAGCTGTACTATTTTATAGTACAGTTTTTTCAAGTGACATAAAGTAACTGAGTTATCATAGAAAATCAATCTGCCCGGTCAATCTTGCTTCTTCTAAACTCAGAACAATCTTCACGACAACTTGTTTCTAAACTATTCCATCAGCCATCAGAAGCAGATTCTTATAGATTTGGAGTTAGCAAAAAATGTTTGGTAAAGAGCCTGATAGTAAATATTGATATTTTTGGCTTTCTGGGACATATGGTCTCTCTCTTGACTACTCAAACCTACCTTTATAGCCCCAGAGCAGCTGTGGATAATATGTAAATGAGTGAATGATGCTGTACCCCAATACAACTTTATTTACAAAAACTGGGTGGCCTGTAGGTCTTTGACCATAATTGCAAATTCTTTCAGAGTCCTCCAAGCAAATGGCCAACCTTGATTGTTCTTAGTGGAGGAAACTGAGTTAGAGAATATCAAAGTTGGAGAAGCCAAAGGTAAAATTTTTGGAAAATAAACCCCCCCACAAAACAACCCAAAACCAAACCAAAAAAAAAAGGAAAACCAACCCAAAATGTATGCTAGCTTTACCTGAAATATAATGGTTTGCAAACTTTTTTTTTAGGTCAAGAAAATATATTTTTTTTCTCAAATGAGCATTTATAGGAAATCTCAGTGTATAAAAGGTTAAAAAGGAGTTGCTGTATTTGAAAGGGGAGATCTGACTATTCATCTTCCCTTTTGCCCTCTCGGCAACCTCCAAATATATTTCTAGAAAGTTCTAGGATCTCTTGAACAGAACTTAAAATCCTACTCCAGTATAATAGAAAACACACCTTGCCTCTAATTAGGGTTACAAGATTCAGCAAATAAAAATACAGGATGCCCAGTTAAATTTGAATTTCAGGTCAACAGTATACCGTTTTTTTAGTATAAGCATATGATATGCCATATATGGAACATACATATACTAAAAAGTTATTTGTTGTTGATCTGAAATTCAAATTTAAATGGACATCCTGCAATTAACTGGCAAGCCTGTCTCTACTTCTTTACTTAGCCTCTCTGTGCCTTATCTGTAATGAGATGAAAATCTGTAAAATGGGGAAATTATAGTACATACATAACAGGATTTATTAAAAATGAAGTTAATACAGTATTTGAAAGCACATAGAAGAGTTCCTGGTGTGTGGTGAGTGCTATATTACCACCTATTAACTAATATTAGTTATGTTGTAAGCTAATTAACTATTATTAGTAGTGATATTGGTTATAAATGGTTGTAATAATACTTACTGACTGATGTAATTGTTATGGACTGAATTGTGTTCCCCCCAAAATTCATACATTGAATACCTAAACCACCCTCTCCCTTGTGACTGTATATAGAGATAGCGTCTTTAAAGATGTAATTAAAGTTAAATGAGATCATAAGGGTGAGATCTAATGCAATATGACTGGTGTTCTTATCCCTATAAAAAGAGGGAGAGATACCAGTGATGTGTACACACAGAGAAAAGTCCATGTGAGGACACAGTGAGGAGATGGCCATCTACAAACCCAGGAAAGAGGTCTCAAGAGAAAAGAAACCTTCCGGCACCCTGATCTTGGACCTCCAGCCTCCAGAACTGTGAGGAAATAAATTCTGTTGTTTCAGCCACCCCGCCTTAGGTATTGTTATGGCATCTCTAGCAAACTATATAGTAATCAAACACATGACTTTAAAAATGGATTTCCATTGGCCATTTCAGAAGTTGAGATATTTAAAATATGAGTTAAAAATAATATTTTAATAAATTGTTCTGAGGATTCTTTTTATTGAGCACACTGAAATATTTCTCATTTTTGTACTTAAAAATCTCGTTCTCGTTTGACATTTGTAACACATTTGAAGTTTATTTTTGTAACTGTCCATTATTTTAAAATGTTCCAATAGATGAAAATAAAGTGTCTTGAGGAAGTGAGGTTTTGGCCAAAAGCAATACAATACTAGTCCACAGATAAATTAACTTCGGTTTGCATCTTAAAATTCTGTTACTTTAAATTTTCGTTTTCTCTTCTTCCTCCTCTTCTGTCACTAGGGTTCATGAACTAGGTAAAGAGTAGGCGTTTACTTTTAGGTATTTTTTTTTGTACTATTCATTATTCCAACTAGACCAGGCAGTTAAATATAAAACTCATCAATATTCAGTGTAAACTGTCCATGACAGCATCTTGGAATCAACTCTCAATATTGTTGAACATGTTCTTGTGCTTTATTTCACATCAAGTTAACTTACCAGTAAATCCCTTTTATTGTTTTATAAACTCTTTGAGGCCTAAGTAATCTCAAGTGTCCTACAAAAATATAGATTCACTTTCTTCCCTTAAAAGGCACTCATAATATCCAGGATTTGCTTCAAAATAATGAGGCAGTGAGGGGTAGTGAATCAAGATTAGTAGTGAGAGGGTTGTTGTAGCTGTATGATAGGTACACTGGGAATTATTATAACATTCTCTCTACTTTTGGATATGTTTAAAATTTTCCATATTGTGGTAGATTTCTAATGCTTCACTCCCTTTGAGTAATAGAATTACACGTGCATACCCTTTGCTATTTGTGCTGTGCCTCTCACTCTACTAGGCATAGTATACGTCCCCTCTCCTCAGATACTGGACTCAGCCCAAGGATATTATTTGGTCAGTGAAATGTGAATAGACTTGACATGGGATGTCCAAACAGGGCCTTTAAATGTGCCTGCATGGTGTGCCTTGGCTTCTTACACTCCTGTTCTTGACCCTCAGAAGAGTGTGCCCTGGGTAGCTGTTGTTCCTTTAGCCTGAGGCCTGGAGAGAATGTAGAGAAGGCCCAAACTTAACTCAATTTGGGGTCCAGCCCAGCCCAGTGCAGCCCCAAATGGCTAAACCACAGTCAGCCAGCAGACCTGTGATAGTAAAACAAATGTTTGTTGTTTCAAGCTGCTGAGATTTTGGAATTGTTTGTTATGGAGCATAATCATCAGAGAAACCTGACTAGTACACATAATTTTTCTAAATAAAGAGAAACACTATTAAAAATCTATATTCTATGTTAAGAATTATATGTACCTGAATTAGTTCATATAATTAAAAATTCATTTAAGTTATTTAGCTGGATTCCTATCTAGAATTCATCAATATCCATTTAACAAATTTGAAAACTAGTAACTGATTTTACCATTGGCCCTGAGGGTCCTGCCCTGTCCATAGTAATTGAGAGAGGTGACAGAGGACTTTTTTGTTATTAGTCTAAGGCCAGAGACCCACTCAAACTCTGTTTAAGGACAGAAAGAATGCAGTGAGAATTCTCACCAGAATCCGAGATTAGGAACCTGACCTAGCTGATCCATAGGGGAACAGGAATTGACATTGGAACCAAGGTAAAAAACCAGAGTCACTACATCTGATTGTGAAAGCTGGGTGCTCAGCATTAGCCTTGCACATCTTATCTATTATACATTTTGTATTTATTATGACAATTTTCTGGCAGATGACATTAAAAGTGCCTTGTTCTATATTACAAAATGTTTCAGTAAATGAAAGTAAAGTGTCTTGAGGAAATGAAACCTTTCTGAAATCTGCAAAAGGCACCATATAGGCTTGTAGTAGTTATGATAACTTGATTTCGCTCCTGATCTCTTTGATCAACTGGCTTTCTCAGTTTATTCAGGTGGGCTGAGGCAGCTTCTGAGGCTCTGGAGAAAGCCCTCAAACAGTGAAAAAGCAAGAAGCAGATGCTTCAGGTTGGGAGCAGATGAAGCGATCAGGAACTGTCCCCACCACAGCTGCGGATGACTCAGGGGTGGGCTGAGGGTCTGTGGGGAGAGGCATACAGCTGCTGCGATAATTATTTGATTAGACCCAGAATGGCTGTAAGTAGGGAAAATGCTCTTGTACCCAGTGTTTCAAATGAGTTAACATTGAGGCTTTATAGTCAACCACCTGCAAAGGATATCTCAAGCCCCCAGGGAAAGGGAAGAAGAGCTGAAACATCAAAAAAAATTTACAGCATTCCATCCCCTTTGCCCCCTTCTCCCTCCCAGGCATCCCTCTGCCCGGGAGGAACAAAGAAGCAAAAGGCAGGTCTATGTAGGGGAGGCCTGGCTGGGAGCCTATCCACCCCCCCCCCCAGTCTGCCATTCCTCTTCTCTAACGGGAGAGCCAAACGTATGCTATCTTACAGTAAGTATATGGATTTTTATCTTGTTCTCCCTCAGTTTTAAGGCTCCTTAGCATCTGCAGCTGCATTGACATTTTCGTGAAACAAAGAGTGCTCTGGACATGTTAATATTCCCCAAAGCAACTTCAAAATATTTCCCACAAAAAAATACATTGTTGCTGGTAAACAAGGAAAGGGGCACAGGAGTGTCTAGATTATTTTGTGAGAAGATTGACGAAAGGTAATGTTGATTACATTTCTCCTACATGTGATACACTCAGGAAGGATAGCATCAAAACATTGCAAGATGTTTAGTCAATGAAATGGGTTCCCTGGGCATATCTCATGATATTCCTGAGTCTATTCATCTTTGGAACATGGGTTGCATTTGCCAGGTTCTTACTTTGCTGCTCACTGCCTTAGTCCCTCTGTTTACAAATCTGCATTTCCAAGAATTGAATCTCACTGGTCTACTCTATGTTATCAGGTTGGGCCACACAGGCTGCTGAAGTGCCAACATGGGCTGCTTTGGATCAGGATGGATGCAGTAAGCTATGGTCTGGGAGACAGGGTAAGGAGGCATCTCTACGAGACTGTCAGTGGGGATTTTTCCCCCAGAAGTCACACACCCCAAGACTCATCGTGGAAACTGATTTTACTGGCGAGATGGTGAATAAAGCCGATTCATAATAACAGGTTTTGAGGTGGACGTCTTTGAGCATTTGACCCAAGCTGTCTACAAGGCTTGTGGATGGTTATAGTTCCACCAGGTGTCTTCCATAGCCCACACAGATTCTTCTAGTTTCCTCTTTGTCTTAGGTTAGGTTACCCACAAGCAGATCCTGAGATAAGGATTTGTGTGCAGTGATTTTTTTTCAAAAGGCAGCATGCCCAGGAGAAACCAGAAACGGAGTGTGGTGGGTGCATGACAGGGAAGGAGAAGAGGCCAGAGAAGGTGTGGTTTCTGGTGAGACCCCAGCCTCAGGCTGATCCTGCGAGGCAGCTCTGGAGCATAAAATACACACACCTCAGAGTTTTTCCCCACTGGAGGGAAGGGAGCTCGCTTTTACATTACATATAAGTCAGTCTTAGACTGATTGTCACAGGGGGCAAGGAGAAGGGTGAATGCACAGACTCTAAGGCACTTAGCACTCTTGGGAGTAGGGGGCACAACAGCTCTAGTGGCCCAAAGCACGTCTATGAATAGAATGACAGATGCAGGCCATTTGAATCAAAGCACATAGAAGCCAGTGGGAAGGACAGTGGGAGGTGGAGGTGGGAAGGTACACCCAACTCTTCGTATTGTGAGGAAAGTTCCAGTGTTGGTGCAAAGTAGGCAGAGAGCACAGTGGAGGTGGGGTACCCTATGTGCAGGGGCTCTCTAGGGACCACAAATAGTCAATAGCTGGTTTATTCTGAAAATGGCTATTAGAAAGGGTTGGAAACTTGTATAACTATATCTTCTTATTTTCTGTATTCTTGATGCTCTGGCATCTGGGGCCCTGCTGAAGGGGAAAGACTGCCCCTCCCAGGGCTGGCCAGTTCTTAGAGATAGCAAAGAACTTACCTCTAAGTGTACCTTTCAAATGCAAACCAACCAATCCAAAGCCCATAACTGCAAACTAGCTCCTTTATCTAGCTTTGACACTCCAGACCAACATTTCCCTGCACTAATCACTCTGGGCCAGGCACCAGACAACTCAGGACAGCCCCTACACCTCAGAGCTCACTGAAATTATTCAGACTAGGTAATCCTAAGGCTGCTTACCCTGCCTTGCTCATGTCTTCCTATGGAAACACAAAAAAGCTCTCACCCACACTTTCTCCTCACTCCCTTTGCCTCCTGACTGACTCTGGTGCTTCCCCATGTGGCCCTGTGGCATGTAGCATGGCCCCTCCTCTTAGAAACTGTGAGTAATAAACCCTTTTCAATGGCAGCCTTCTCCTGATCTGTTGACCTCACCATAACTGGAAAACAACAAAACCTACACTTAAAAACAAAGCTCAGCTAGTTATTTTTTAACCATAAGAGTAGAAATTGAGGCTGGCATCAGGAAAAACCAGTAGGATGAGGTGATTGATTGGGAGTAAAACTCCAAATAGAGAGAGGGGGTGTTCTGTGTGGAGGTGGGATTGTGGCTCTGTCACAGAAATTGTAAGTAACAGAGGTTAATATCCTGTAATTGTGAGGAATATTCTACTGTCTGATTATTCTTTCCATTTGATGGGAGACAGTAAGTATAAGAAGAAGAGTAAAGTGTAGCCCTCTTCATAACCAAAACCAAAATGAGGGTCTCAATCACATATTATCTCGTCCAGCAGCCCATACAGCCAGGTGAACTCTGAGCAATGAAGGAAGCATGTAACAGAATTGTCAGTCTAGGGAGGCCCAGCCATGGCATGGCAGAGATGCTATTTTGGTGACTGTATGCATAGAGCTCTGGTCCTGATGAAGAAGAGTCACGCCCACGTGAATCAGTATATTGAAGGAGCAGAATCACTGCAATAAATGAAGATGTTATAGAAATGGATAATAGATGTTATAGAAGATGTTATATACACCTCCCCACACCTCCCTCAATTTTGATGATTGTGGAAAATGTCATTCATCAGTCTAGGGAACACAATTGGCTGTACTTTGAAACACAAAAAAATACAGCCATAACCTCAATAGGCCTGAAAGTCTTTATTTCATCTCCCTCTCTATGCAGACTGAATGATAGGTCCAATACATCCAGCTTGGTAGAAGACCTGGGCATCCCAGAGCTGACCCTGAAGGGCAAGGACCAAGCATACAAGAATCTGATCAAAAAAGCTACAGCACAAAATGACTCTTTCAGTAAGGAAAACGTGACTGGAGTGAAAAGTCCTCACAGGCCAAAGCCTTGTGCTGGTCACATCAGGGGTTTTGCTTATGCATGTACAGCATGGTCTACAACTTCTCTCACCTTGTGATGTAATTAATGAGAAGCTTTTGGAAAGAGCAGCCATTCAACAACCATTTTGTTGATTTATACAGATGGAATTGTTAGCCACCCTGACCTCTCTGAACTGCTTCTGGAGGCTCAAAGGACAGAGTGTGAGGCCTATGGGGTCAGGAAAAAAGACTACTTAGGTTAGTAGTTTTGTTCTCATGGCTGAGTCATTCAAAAATGACCTCAATTCTTCACTCTCTCCTGTATCTATCTCCCTGTGGAGCAACACCCATCCATCACATTTACTTCTCCAACTCTTGATTCTGGGCTGGTCTTTTGACTTTCTTTGTTCTATAGCATGCAATGAAAGTAATGTGCTAGTTCTGACCAATGTTTCAAAAGGTCTTACACACTTCTAGTTTCTCCCAGAACTGTATCAAGCTGCCTTATGAACAAGCCCAGGTTATCCTGCTGGAGGATGAGAAACACATGATTCATTTGCCCCCATCACCCCAGCTAACAGTGAGTCAACCATAAGATATATGAGCGAGACCATCTTAGATTAGCCAGACCCTGAGGACATAATTTGCCAGCTGATCAGCTCCAGTCTGTAGATGCCTGAGCCAAGACAAAGCACCAGAAGAGCCAACCAGCTGAGCCCAGCCTAACTGCCAACTCAAAATTGGGAGGTAAAATGTTTGTCATTTTAAGCCATGAAGTTTTGCATGGTGTGTTGCATAATAGATAACTGATAGAGTTAAGAAAAAAAAGCTTTCTGAGGAATATTTTCCTCTCCATGGTGCTTTCTTTGCAGAGTTTACGGTTCTTCCTTAGCAGAATTCAGAGATACTCTGAGAACTCTTTCTTGACCTCCAGGTGAAGAAGGCAGTGGGATAAATCTGGGTAAGAATGGGGTGTGAAATTTCCCTGAAATGTCACTTCTGGTCAGGTGAGTGTTAGAAAGAAGGCAACAGGTATGAATAACTATAGCCAACAAACCGGACAGCCTAGAAGAAATGAAAAAAATTCTTAGAAACATGTAACTTACTGAGACTGAATCAGAAAGAAATAGAAAATCTGAATAGATCAATTACTAGTAAGATTATTTCAGTAATCAAAAACTCCCAACAGAGAAAAGCCTAGGACCAGATGGCTTCACTGTGAATTTTACCAAACACTTAAAGAAGAATTAACACCAGTCCTTCTCAAACTCTTCCAAAAAATCAAAGAGGAGAGAACACTCCCAAACTTTTCACAAGGACAGCATTATTCTGATACCAAAATCAGAAAATGACACTACTGGAAAAGAAAACTATAGGCCAGTATCCCTGATGAATATAGATGCAAAAAATCTCAATAAAATACTAGCAAACTGAATTCAGCAGGGTATTAAAAGAATCACTCACAATAACAAAATGGGATTTATACCTGGGATGCAAGGATGGTTCAACACAGGCAAATTAATCAATGGAATAAATCACATGAATAGAATGAAAGAAAAGAACCATAGGATCATTTCAGTAGATGTAGAAAAAGCATATGACAAAATTCAACATCCATTCATGATAAGAACTCTTAACAAACTTCGGCATAGAGGTAACATTTCTCAACATAATAAGAGCTATATATGACAAGCTACAGCTAACATCATACTCAATGGTGAAAGACTGAAAGCTTTTCCTGCAAGATCAGGAACAAGACAAGGGTACCCACTCTCACCAATCTTATTCAACATAGGACTAGAAGTCCTAGCTAGAGCAATCAGGCAGGAAAAAGTTATAAAAGATATCAGAATTGGAAAGGAAGAAGCAAAATTGTCTCTATTTGTAGAGGACATGATTTTATATATAGAAAATCCTAAAGACTCAACCAAAAAAATTGTTAGATCTGATTAATGAATTCAAAATTTCTGAAAAAGAAGTAAAGAAATCAATCCCATCTACAATAGCAGCCAAAAAATATTTAGGAATAAAATTAAAGAGGTGGAACATCTCTACTCTGAAAATTGTAAGACCCTAATGAAAGAAATAAAAGAAGACAAAATAAATGGAAAGGTATCCTATGTTCATGGATTAGAAGAAATAATATTGTTAAAATGTTAATTTGACCAAAAGCAATCTATAGATTCAATGCAATTCCTATAATATTCAAATGGTGTTGTTTTTTTTAAAAGAAGTAGAAAAAAAAACTTCTAAAATTTATATGGAACTACAAAAGACCCTGTAAAGCCAAAGAAATTCTGAGAAAGAAGAACAAATCAGGAGGTATTATACTTCCTAATTTCAAGCTATACTATAAAATTATAGTCATCAAAAGAGTATGGTACTGGCATAAAAACAAAAAAATAGACCAAAGAATGGAGAGGGCAAAATAAACCCAAGCATATATGGGCAATTAATATTTGACAAGGGAGCCAAGAACACTTAATGGAGAAAAGACAGTCCCTTCAATAAATGGTGCTAGGATAATTAGATATTCATATGTAAAAGAATAAAACTAGACTCATACCTTTCACCACTCACAAAAATTAACTCATAATGGATTAAAGACTTAAATGTAAGACCTGAAACTATAAAACTCCCAGAAGAAAACAGGTGTAAAACTCCTTGATGTGGATATTGGTAATGATTTTTTAGATATGACACCTAAAGCATAAGCAACAAAATAAAAAAATAGACAACTGAGACTACATTAACTAAACTAAAAAGCTTCTGCACAGCAAAAGAAACCACCAACAAAGTGAAAAGACAACCTACAGAATGGAAGAAAAAATTTGCAAACCATATATCTGATATGGAGTTCATATCCAAAATATATTTAAAAAACTCATAAAACTCAATAGCAAAAAACCCCAAGGAACCCAATTAAAAAATGGTCAAAGTACCTGAATAGACATTTCTTCAAAGAGGATATAAGAAAGGCCAACAGGTACATGAAAACATGCTTAGCTTCACTAGTCATTAGGGAAATGAAATTAAAACCACAATGAGATATCACATCATGCCTGTTAGAATGGCCATTATCAAAAAGACAAGAGATAACAAATGTTGGCATAGATGTAGAGAAGAAGGAACCCTTGTGCAGTGTTGGTGGGATTGAAAATTGGTACAGCCTCTGTGGAAAACAGTATGGAGGATCCTCAAAAAATAAAAACAGAACTACCATATGAGCCAGCAATTCCATTTCTGAGAATATATTGAAAGGAAACAAAAACACTAACTCAAAAAGATATCTGCAATCCCATGTTCATTGCAGCATTATTTATAACAGCCAAGACATGGAAACAACCTAAGTGTTGATTGATGGATGAATGAATAAAGAAGTGGTATTACATACAGTGGAATATATTCAGCCATAAACAAAACAAGGAAATCTTAACATTTGTGACAAAATGGATGGACTTTGAAGGCATTATGCTAAGTGAAATAAGTCAGACAGAGAAAAGACAAACATTGTTTATCTCACTTATATGTGGAAGTTTAACAGCAACAACAACAAATCAAACTCATAGAAAAAAAGATCAGATTTGTAGTTACCAGAGGCAAGGGGTGGGGGAGGGTAAACTGGAGGAAGGTGGTCAAAAGGTACAGACTTCCAATTACAAGATAAAAAAGTACTAAGGATGTAACGTACAACACAGTGACTATAGCTAACACTGCTGTAAGATAGATACACAAGGAAAGCTGTTAAAAGAGTAAATCCTAAGGGTTCTCATCACACACAGTGGTGTACATCAATTATTTCTCAATAAAACCGAAAAAAACATACCTTTCAAAGAAAGAAAGAAGGCAATGGGGAAGCAGGCTGAAGAGAAAGTTGAAGATGCAGTGTTAACAAAAGAAACTAATTTCTAGCTCAGATCAAGCCAAACCAGAAGCCAAAGGGTGAAATGCAGTGAAAGTCACTCGAAGGCACAGATCCAAAGGTGAGCTCTTACTGAGCAGAAGTTGCCCAAGGAATGTCTCATGAGTGCACCTGAGTGCTATCTCCTACAGCTATGCATTCTGCTTCCTCTGAATTGATGAACTGATTTTCTTCAAGACCCTACACTTGGCAATAATTCTTTAATTTCTTCCTTCTGACCCCACTGCTTTCTGCCTATGTGTAGATAAATATTTGGAGGTGAGGCTGTACCGACATGTTCTACACAGGAACTTTCCAAGAAACTTCCCGATCAGGAGGCTTAATCAAGCCACTTGATGAAGTCTGTCTGCAGGTGGCAGGACCAGCAGAGGCACAAGTACCAGCCTCCCCAACAAGACCACCAACATCTGCTGCCAGCTGGTTGGAAGGAAAGCTGCATTTAAAGCCCTCTGTCAGTGCCCAGACAGTGCCCACGTGAGGTGTTCTTAAAATCTGCTCATTATTTTAGGGTCTAGACTCTGCTTTTAATTTGAGAATAGTTACCTAAATTATTCAGAATGTACCATAGGCAGAAGTGCCAAGATCTTTTGCAGATCTTGATTGATTCTGCTTCCAGCTCCCAACCAAGGGGTCCTGAGGCTTCCCACTGTTTAAAGTCTCCAGTAGGGAAAGAAATTGCTCTGCAAAATACATTCACACTCTGAATGCCACCTGTTCTGGAATCCCCGAGTCAAATTTCTAGAAAGGCATTTTACCCAAAGTCAAGATGGCAGGGCCTCAATTTTCTTTTTTTTTCTTTTTGTGGTACGCGGGCCTCTCACTGTTGTCACCTCTCCCATTGTGGAGCACAGACTCCGGACGCGCAGGCTCAGCGGCCATGGCTCACGGGCCCAGCCGCTCCGCAGCATGTGGGATCTTCCCGGACTGGGGCACGAACCCGCGTCCCCTGCATCGGCAGGCGGACTCTCAACCATTGCGCCACCAGGGAAGCCCCTAGGGCCTCAATTTTCTATTGTGCACAGTGGTTACCACTAAAGATCCTACCTAAGGCAAAAAACAGTTTTGAGAATCAAGTAAGTTAAAGGAAGAGAAAACAAACTGAAAAGTCCAAAGTGCTGGAAAAAAAATGAGATCACATGGGATTTACTCCCAACAGGAGTCCTTTGAGAAGGCAGTATCTTCCCCCTAGAGTGATTCAGCAGTAGTAGCACTTCAAGAGCCTGGAAATAGGGTGGGCCCACAATTCTTCAGGTTGTGCCGTATACCTGAATTTACCTGTCCCACCTGTTTATTGATGAGTCTGTTCTCCTCAGGGATTAAAAGCCCACCAAGATGTTGGTTAACTCAAGAGAAGACAAACCAAGAGCTACACCAGCAGGTGCTGGTCTGCTTCACAACAAAAACTCACATACGGACTCCACTTGAATCCGGTAAACATTTTTTTAAGCACACACTCAATGCCAGATATTATTCAGAGCTTTTTGGGCTTAAAAGTCAGGGGTGGCTCTCAATGATCTTTCCCTTCTGGCTCAATATGGGTTCCTACCAAGTCTGTTGGAATAAAAATGAGTCAGATAATGTCTCATCAGACTGTAGGTGAGAGAGGAGACAACACCAGCCAAGGTAAGCCTCTTTTCTGGCCCCACGTGGTGCCCACCTAGCTCTTCCCATGCTCTCTTCTTGCCTGGGTTGGCTGACAAATTTAGGTTAGTGACTCTGACAACTAGAGAAATAAGAATTCATCTTCTGAGGTTTTGCTAAACCTTTCATGGCCATTACTTGAACATCCTACAGAAGCCCATTCTCTTAGCAGATGCCCTATTTACAGTGACAGTTACAGCCAAAATGAAAGGAACTTTTTGTTCATCCTCTTACGTTCAAAACTGTAGCCTTAGCCACCATAATGAGGACTAACCTGCCCCCACAAATCTTATTCATAAGAATAGAACAGAGTGCTCTTTGTTACATGTAGCTGCCAGTTATCCTTGGCAAGAGTGGCCAAGAGTCGAGGGGTGGCTGCGACAGCCTAAGTTCAAGGTGATGCTGAGCGTGCTTTACGTTTGTGACAGCAGTTGGAGTTCTTTCCCTATCAGATCTCTCACCACAGATGCTAATAAGTAGTCATATTGGGCAGATCTTTTCTTTCACTGCCTTTCATTGCCTCTGCTTTTATTTCTTGTTCCATGGCAAAATAGGGCATACAGAGGAGGGATGTGGCAGCAAGGGACTTACATAATTCAGAGGCTTCAAGAAGAGTTGATGGAGTTACATGACTCGATCCTAATTATTTCCCCCTCGGGCTCCAATTACATTCAGGAACTTTCAGGCTCTCCACACATTTATCATCTTCAAATTCCCATGGATTATAAAAACCAAAGGGCCTGATCCCAAAGATTAACATTGTTTCCAGTGCCAGCAGAAGGCTTAAAGGATTAGATCACTAAGAGCCCAGAGAGGACAGTTTCTGTCTTAAGTGGGTAAATAATGCCCTCAGATTTGGCTGGGGCTCTCTTGCTGGAAAATCTCCCTTTTCTCATCACTGTGAAAGGGGCTACAGCGTTATTATTTCTTGTGATGACACCATGATCTCTGAACACAAGGCAAAGTCTGCGAGTGATTAAAATTATTATTGCTTCAAGTGCAGTAAGTATTACTAATATTTATTGCATCAAGTGGCCATACACAGGTATGGCCACTTGATGTTAGTGTTTTGCAGGGTCCTAACTTTCTTATCCTCTTTTGATATGTTCCTGGAGAATTTGGGAAAAGTTGGGCTACCTCCCCTCAGTATATTTTCAGTGTGGAGGTCCTAGACATTTTCTGTGAAATGACACAAATCTAAAACAAAGTTTCACTTGGATAATATTTAGTTTCTGTTTATTGAATGCTTATCTAGGGCCAGGCATTATTTTAAGGTTCTCCAGTCAGGACCCCAGTGTAAAGAACAGGGTACACTCAAAAGGGATGGTCAAAAGGTGTTTGGTGAAGGGACTATTTTGGGAAACTAACAGGGGAAGTTGTCGGGCTAGCTGCAGTCTTTATCACTCATTGGCCTGAAGGAGGTGGGGTTTTAAAGCTAATAGGATTCTAGAAGATGGCCACGAGACAGGAGAATGTGGGCATTGCCTTGGCTGTCCAATCTCCTGGAATCACTTCCCGCTGGTCAAATCCAACCAGAAGTCAGAGGGCAAGGGAGCTGGGTGGTACAGTCATTAGAGATCAGAGTCCCGGGGCACAGAGCTGAGCTAAGCTGGTTCTCATATTCACTCTCTTGTCATCATCACTGTTTTACAGTGAGACAGAGAGGTTAAATAACTGGCCTATAGTCATTCAGGTAGGGAGTGGTAGAACTGAGATTCGAATCCAGAGAGTCTCCTTCTAGATTCTGAAGTCCTGGTTACCTTGCTATCTTGCCATTGGGTGCCTCTGGGCACAAAACACTGAAAAAAATCCCAGAGCTCCTCTAGATCAGTGCTGTTCTGCTTATCACTCCCAGCAATTGTACATTTATCTGAGAGAATACCAATCCTCCCAGCAGACCCTCTGTTCCAGGAAATGACCTTAGGTTTATTTCATTCAGGGCTGAATTCCTAATACAGAGCACATAGTAAACACCCACTCAGCATCTTTTCTAAAGAATGAATGAATTTATGGAGAACCTCTCATGGGCCAGGTTCTGTGCCAGCTGCCACCTTGCTCCTTTCTTTAAGTTCTCTTTCAGTAACCCACTTCTCTCGGCTTGCCTCCAGGAATCATCTTTCTTTTCAAGTAAAAGTTCCTCACGTCAGTTCTCCAGGCTGAATGGGCAGGAGTTTGGAGTTTCAGACCACAGCCATCAGTGGCTGAATAAACAGATCGAAGAGGCACCAAGCTCTCTCCTCCCTCCTTCTGCTCATCCTTTGTGCTAACCTCAGGCAGCCTTGCCCTCTCAGGGATGGAGGGAGCATCTTCTCCTCCTGCTGCCTCTGGAGTGGAGAGCACGTGTGCCTTAGAGAGGATCTCCTTGTTCAGTTTGCTGGAGCCTTTGTTTTCTGCCTCTTTCTTGACATCAAATATGCATCTGAAAAGTGATACTCTCTGACTTTGGCTAGGCCATATCTGGTCTTTATTTCTCCCATTTTTTCCAACCTGGAAAAACCCCAGCTTTACAGAGCAACTGGACTCAAAGGAGGTTGGTGGCTGTACTTGTGGAAGGAAGCTGACCAGGGCAGCATGGAGAGTTTCCAGGGGCTGATTTATCAACCACCAACAGAACACTCGAAGACACAGACACCAAATCATTCATTTCCACTGGCATCCTATATTGGAAAAAGAAGAAATCAGTAATGTGATTCCCTCTCCCACCTTGAGATTTAAGGAAATATTGTGGTTCTTTGACACATGCGGGTTATTGATAATTTTCTAAGCTTTCTCAGGCAGGAGAATACCTTGGCCTCTGTTTTGGGAGAAACACTTCAGTTTCCAATATAGCGTAGTAGAGCTGATAAGTGTGTGTGTGTGTGTGTGTGTGTGTGTGTGTGTGGTGGTGGGACGAGGGACCCTAAAGCATCTTTTGGTCCATTGCCCTGTTTCTGGGCCAGTTCACATTATTTGAGACAGATATCTCTCTCACTTTTTTTTGGCAAATAAATTATTCTAAAGCTTTTTTTACAAGCAGGCATGATGAACTGGCTTTTTGGAGCTGTTGTCTAATCAACTTAGTATATTTAAAATCTAATGTTTTTAACTCAAAAATAATTTTAATATTTTTTCTATGAAATTTTCTAATATACACAAAGTAGAACAGATAGTACAATGAACTCCCATATACCCATCTCTAGATTAAACAATTACCAAGATTTTGCCAAACTTGCTTTATCTATTTTTTTTAAGTTTTAATATGGATTTATTCTGAAGCAAGTCCCAGAAATGTCATATTGTGGCTACATACTGCACTATAAACTGTAGTACTCTGTACTGCATATGCATCTTTAAAAGCTATGGCCATTGAATTCTAATGGCCAATTAATAATAATAAAAAATAATAACAACCATTACATTATTGAACCACAGTTATGATCTAGAAACTACATATTGCTTCAGTCAGGGCATGTTTGTGACAAGAGACTGAAATTTCTTAGAACTAGTTTTTTGGTTTTTAAAAAATATTTATTTATTTATTTATTTTGGTTGCGTTGGCTCTTAGTTGCAGCATGCAGATCTTTCGTTGTGGCACACGGGCTCTTAATTGCATTGCATGCACTTCTCTCTAGCTGTGGCATGGGTGTCTCTCTAGTTGTGGTGAGTGGGCTCCAGAGTGCATGGGCTCTGTAGTTGTGGTGTGCAGGCTTAGCTGCCTCATGGTTTGTGGGATCTTAGTTCCCCTACCAGGGATTGAACGAGCATCCCCTGCATTGCAAGACTGATTCTTAACCACTGGACCACCAGGGAAGTCCCAGAACTAGTTTTAAAAGCAGGATTTGTGGGAGGCAGGTGGGAGGGGCCCTCTGGGAAGAGCAGGAGAGAAGCGGAGGGCAAGTGCCCCTCCCACTCAGGCATGGGGAGACTGCTGAGTTCCTAGGCCAGTAGGTACCCTGCCCTCCAAGGCCTCCCTTCCCCCTCCCCTGGGCGCATTGGTCCTGGGGGTAAAGGAGGGAGACCTGGACGATCAGAAGAGGCAGGTGGGAGGGGCCCTTCCAGACCCCAGACCAGGGGAACAGGAGAGGAGGGGAGGGCGTTTGCCCGTCCACTTGAGCCCAGGAAGCCTGCTGGGCTCCCAGGAGTGGTCCCCTGCCCTCTGAGACCAGGGGTGGGGTCACTCCTGGGTCCCTTCTGTTCCTTGAGCTTAAGCCCCACACCCCACAGCCCCCAGGACCTTTTCCACCCTGTGGGTCCTGAGCATTGGCCCCACCCACCACCCAAACCTCGCCCTTGCTTAGGTCCTGCTCTCCACAGCCAATGCCTTTCTCCCCCCTCCCACCCTTTCTTTTCTTTCTTTCCTTTCCTTCCTCTTCTTTTTTACTATTGTGGTACTGATGTACCTTCTGGTTGTTGGTTCATCTATATTTTTATTTTTACATTCTTTCTAACATATCTGTTAGTTTCCTAGTATAATTTTATTTTTTACTTTGTTATGGTTCTCTTTTTTTTTTTTTTTTTTTTGCTGTCCCATGCAGCTTGTGGGATCTTGATTCACAAGCCGAGGGTTGGGCAGAAGCTCCTGCAGTGGGAGCTCTGAGTCTGAACCACTGGACAAACAGAGAACCTCAGACCCCAGGGAATATTCATCAGAGTGAGGTCCCACAGAGTTCCTCATCTCAGCACCAAGACCCAGCTCTACCCAACAGCCTACAAACTCCAGTGTTGGAAACCTCAGGCCAAACAACCAGTTAAACAGGAACACAATCCCACTCATAAAAAAAAAAAAAACAAAATGGCAAAAAATATGTCACAAATGAAGGAGCAAGGTAAAAACCTGCAAGACCAAATAAATGAAGAGGAAATAGGAGATCTACCTGAAAAAGAATTCAGAGTAATGATAGTAAAGATGATCCAGAATCTTGGAAATAGAATGGAAACACGGATTGAGAAAATACAAGAAATGTTTAACAAAGATCTAGAAGAACTAAAGAACAAACAAACAGAGATGAACAACACAATAATTGAAATGAAAAATACACTAGAAGGAATCAATAACAGAAAAACAGGGGCAGAAGAACGAATAAGTGAGCTGGAAGACAAAATGGTGGAAATAACTGCCGAGGAGCAGAATAAAGAAAAAAGAATGAAAAGAATTGAAGACAACTTCAGAGACCTCTGGGACAATACTAACCACACCAACATTCGAATTATAGGGGCCCCAGAAGAAGAGAAAAAGAAAGGGTCTGAGACAATATTTGAAGAGATTATAGTGGAAATTTCCCTAATAAGGGAAAGGAAATAGTCAATCAAGTCCAGGAAGCACAGAGAGTCCCATACAGGATAAACCCTAGGAAAAACACACCAAGACACATATTAACCAAACTAACAAAAGTGAAATACAAAGAAAAAATATTAATAGCAGCAAGGGAAAAACAAAAAATAATATACAAAGGAATCCCCATAAGTTTATCAGCTGACTTTTCAGTGGAAACTCTGCAGGCCAGAAGGGAGTGCCAGGATATACTTAAAGTGATGAAAGAGAAAAACCTACAACCAAGATTACTCTACCCAGCAAGGATCTCATTCAGATTCGATGGAGAAGTCAAAAGCTTTTCAGACAAACAAAAGCTAAGAGAATTTAGCACCACCAAACTAGCTTTACAACAAATGCTATAGAAACTTCTCTAAGCAGGAAACACAAGAGAAAAAAGGACCCACAAAAACAAACCCAAAACAATTAAGAAAATGGTAATAGGAACATAAATATCAATAATAACCTTGAATGTAAATGGATTAAATGCCCCAACCAAAAGACACAGACTGGCTGAATGGATACAAAAACAAGACCCAAATATATGCTGGCTGCAAGAGACCCACTTCAGACCAAGGGACAAATACAGACTGAAAGTGAAGGGATGGAAAAAGATATTCCATGCAAATGGAAATCAAAAGAAAGCCAGAGTAGCAATACTCATATCACATATAATAGACTTTAAAATAAAGACTGTTACAAGACATAAAGAGGGGCAATACATAATGATCAAAGGATCAATCCAAGAAGAAGATATAACAATTATAAATGTTTATGCACCCAACATAGGAGCACCTCAATACATAAGGCAAGTGCTAATAACCACAAAAGGAGAAATCAACAGTAGCACACTAATTGTAGGGGACTTTAACGCCCCACTTACACCAATAGACAGATCATCCAAACAGAAAATAAATAAGGAAACACAAGCTTTAAATGACACAATAGACCAGATAGATCTAATTGATATTTATAGAACATTCCACCCAAAAGTGGCAGAATGCACTTTCTTCTCAAGTGCACATGGAACATTCTCCAGGATAGATCACATCTTGGGTCACAAATCAAGCCTCGGAAAATTTAAGAAAATTGAAATCGTATCAAACATCTTTTCTGACAACAATGCTATGAGATTAAAAATCAATTACAGGAAAGGAAACTGTAAAAAACACAAATACATGGAGGCTAAACAGTGAGCTACTAAATAACCAAGAAATTACTGAAGAAATCAAAGAAGAAATTTAAAAAATACATAGAAACAAATGACAGTGAAAACATGACCACCCAAAACCTATGGGACACAGCAAAAGCAGTTCTAAGAGGGAAGTTTATAGCAATTCAATCTCACCTCAAGAAACAAGAAAAATCCCAAATAAACAATCTAACCCTACACTTAAAACAACTAGAGAAAGAAGAACAAAGAAAACCCAAAGTCAGTAGAAGGAAAGAAATCATAAAGATCAAACCAAAAAAAAAATAAATGAAATAGAAATGAAGAAAACCATAGCAAAGATCAATAAAACTAAAAGCTCATTCTTTGAGAAGATAAACAAAATTGATAAACCCTTAGCCAGACTCATCAAGAAAAAAAGGGAGAGAACACAAATCAATAAAATTAGAAATGAAAAAGGAGAAATCGCAACAGACACCGCAGAAATACAAAGGATTATAAGAGACTACTACAAACAACTATATGCCAATAAAATGGACAACCACAAAGAAATGTACAAATTCTTGGAAAGGTACAATTTTACAAGACTGAACCAGGAAGAATTAGAAAATATAAACAGACCTATCACAAGTAATGAAATTGAAAACATAATTAAAAATCTTCCAACAAATAAAAGTGCAGGACCAGATGGCTTCACAGACGAATTCTATCAAACATTTAGAGAAGAGCTAACATCTATCCTTCTCAAACTCTTCCAAGAAATTGCAGAGGGAGAAACACTCCCAAATTGATTCTACAAAGCCACCATCACCCTGATACCAAAACCAGAAAAAAAAAAATCACACAAAAAAAGAAAATTATAGACCAATATCACTGATGAACATAGATGCAAAAATCCTGAACAAAATACTAGCAAACAGAATCCAACAGCACATTAAAAGGATCATACACTATGATCAAGTGGGATTTATCCCAGGGATGCAAGGATTCTTCAATATATGCAAATCAATCAATGTGATACACCACATTAATAAATTAAGGAATAAAAACCATATGATCATCTCAAAAGCAGAAAAAGCTTTTGACAAAATTCAACACCCATTTATAAAAGCTCTCCAGAAAATGGGCATAGAGGGAACCTACCTCAACATAATAAAGGCCATATATGACAAACCCACAGCAAGCATCATACTCCGTGGTGAAAATCTGAAAGCATTTCCACTAGGATCAGTAACGACAAAGTAGTCCACTCTCGCCACTCTTATTCAACATAGTTTTGGAAGTCCTAGAAAAGAAAAAGAAATAAAAGGAATACAAATTAGAAACGAAATAAAACTGTCACTGTTTGCCAATGACATGACACCATGCATAGAAAATCCTAAAGATGCCACCAGAAGACTATTAGAACTAATCAATTATTTGGTAATGTTGCAAGATACAAAATTAATGCACAGAAATCTCTGGCATTCCTATACACTAATGATGAAAAATCTGAAAGAGAAATTAAGGAAACAGTTCCATTTAACATTGCGACACAAGGAATAAAATACCTAGGGCTTCCCTGGTGGTGCAGTGGTTGAGAGTCCACCTGCCAATGCAGGGGAGACGGGTTCGTGCCCCGGTCTAGGAAGACCCCACATGCCGCGGAGCAGCTGGGCCCGTGAGCCATGGCCGTTGAGCCTGTGCGCCCGGAGCCTGTGCTCCGCAACGGGAGAGGCCACAACAGTGAGAGGCCCATGTACTGCAAAAAAAATAAATAAATATAAATAAATAAATAAATAAAATACCTAGGAATAAAGTTGCCAAAGGAGGCAAAATACTTGTACTCAGAAAACTATAAAACACTGATGAAAGAAATCAAAAATAACATAAACAATTGGAGAAATATACCATGTTCTTGGATTGGAAGAATCAATATTGTGAAAATGACTATACTGCCCAAAGCAATCTACAGATTCCGTGCAACCCCTATCAAATTACCAATGGCATTCTTCACAGAATTAGAACAAAAAAATCTTACAATTCATATGGAAACACAATAGACTCTGAATAGCCAAAGCAATCTTGAGAAAGAAAAATGGAGCTTGAGGAATCAGGCTCCCTGACTTCAAACTGTACCACAAAGCTAAAGTAATCAAGACAGTATTGTACTGGCACAAAAACAGAAATATAGATCAATGGTACAGGATAGAATGCCCAGAGATAAACCCACACACATGTGGGCACCTAATTTATGACAAAGGAGGCAAGAACATACAATGGAGGAAAGACAGCCTCTTCAATAAGTGGTGCTGGGAAAACTGGACAGCTACAAGTAAAAGAATGAAATTAGAACACTCCCTAACACCATACATAAAAATAAACTCAAAATGGTTAAAGATTTAAATTTAAGACCAGACACTATAAAACTTTTAGAGGAAAACATAGGACAAACATTCTTTGACATAAACCACAGTAAGATCCTTTTTGACCCACCTCCTAGAGTAACAGAAATAAAAACAAAAGTAAACAAATGAGACTTAATTAAACTTCAAAGCTTTTGCACAGCAAAGGAAACCATAAACAAGACGAGGGCTTCCCTGGCGGCGCAGTGGTTGAGAGTCTGCCTGCTAATGCAGGAGACATGGGTTCGAGCCCTGGTCTAGGAGGATCCCACATGCCGTGGAGCAACTAGGCCCGTGAGCCACAACTACTGAGCCTGCGCGTCTGGAGCCTGTGCTCCGCAACAAGAGAGGCTGAGTTAGTGAGAGGCCAGCGCACCGCGATGAAGAGTGGCCCCCACTTGCCACAACTAGAGAAAGCTCTTGCACAGAAATGAAGACGCAACACAGCCAAAAGTAAATAAATAATTAAAAAAAAAAAAACAACAACAACAATAAAAAAAAAAGACGAAAAGGCAACCCTCAGAATGGGAGAAAATATTTGCAAATGAATCAATGGACAAAGGATTAATCTCCAAAATATATAAACAGCTCATGCAGCTCAATATTAAAAAGATAAACAACCCAATCCAAAAATGGGCAGAAGACCTAAATAGACATTTCTCCAAAGAAGACATACAGATGGCCAAGAAGCACATGAAAAGCTGCTCAATATCACTAATTATTAGAGAAATGCAAATCAAAACTACAATGAGGTATCACCTCACACCAGTTAGAATGGGCATCATGAGAAAATCTACAAACAACAAATGTTGGAGAGGGTGTGGAGGAAAGGGAACCCTCTTTCACTGTTGGTGGGAGTGTAAATTGATACAGCCACTATGGAGAACAGTATGGAGGTTCCTTAAAAAACTGAAAATAGAATCACCTTATGACCCAGCAATCCCACTACTGGGCATATACCCAGAGAAAACCATAATTCAAAAAGACACATGCACCCCAGTGTTCATTGCAGCACTCTTTACAATAGCCAGGTCATGGAAGCAACCTAAATGTCCATTGATAGATGAATGGATAAAGATGTGGCACATATATACAATGGAATATTACTCAACCATAAAAAGAAACGAAATTGAGTTATTTTTAGTGAGGTGGATGGACCTAGAGTCTGTCATACGGAGTGAAATAAGTCAGAAAGAGAAAAACAAATACCGTATCTAACGCATATACATAGAATCTACAAAAATAAAAAAATGGTACTGATGAACCTAGTTGCAGGGCAGGAATAAAGAGGTCGATATAGAGAATGGACTTGAGGACATAGGGTAGGAGGGCAAAGCTGGGGTGAAGTGAAAGTAGCATTGATGTATATACACTACAGAATGTAAAATTGTTGGCTGGTGGGAAGCAAATAGCATAGCACAGGGAGATTGGCTCGGTGCTTTGGGGTGGGGTAGGGAGGGTGGGAGGGAGGCTCAAGAGGGAGGGGATATGGGGACATGTGCATACATATGGCTGATTTGCTTTGTTGTGCAACAGAAACTGCATGGTATTGTGAAGCAATTATACTCCACTAAAGATGTATTAAAAAAAAAAAAAAAAAAAGCAGGATTTGTGGATAATTATCTCCCTGAACCAAGGGCAAAATGTATCAGGTTGAACCCAAGGGCATGAAAGTAGGAAATGGAAAGTTGTTAGCAATAGAGGGTTTTCCGAGCCGCCATATGTTTCTCTGACAAATCTGTAGCAAGAGAAATCCCTGGCTCCTTTGTTTCTGTTTTTTCTTATAAATTCTTGCATGTATCCCATTCTTAAGCAATCCTCAGACCTTGAGGTTATGCGGTCAGGGAGTTGTTCCGACAGCCTCTATCGGAAGCTCAGTTTTTAACAATATGTTTTGGGAACACCATTCCCGAGACTCACTGGTCTTGATGCTCACGTTCCAAAGCTCTGGTTTTATGGGATTGCGGTCACCTCTCTCTCTGGGTGCAGTTGTTTTCTTTCCCAGTCTCACGTCTCTGATTCCAAAAGAAGGGGTCTGCAGTGAATGTTTAGCATAAATAGTGGAATATAAGGGACACTTTATCTCCCCTGTTTCTGTGACTTATCCGTAAAGTGGTGTGGATGCTTGAGGGACTGAGATGAGTATGCAGCTTGGAGATGGAGGTGGGCATGTCTCCATGGGCAGGATTTATGACTTCAGCCCTGTACTCATGAGCAGAGAATGCCAGCTGCCATGGGGGATGGTGCAGGAGGGCCCCATCCCAGCAGGAAGAGACTACTTTCATTCTCTCCACATAAATAACTTGCTATGTGTTCATTATACCCAGTCTGCAAACCAGTTTCTTCCACCTTTGCTTGTGGCTCAAACAGGTGGCTCAAGTCCAAGTGCCTCAAATGAACGAACTGGAATTCCTATGTTCCATTTTCAATAATTCAGGGGAAAGGATTCAGTTGGCCCAGGACAGACTTTGTATTAGGTGTCCATGCTTTGTCTAGTCAATTGTGGCCAGAGGAGAGGAGGTCGAAAGAGGCTGCATAGGCTGCCCCTGCGGTTGGGGAAACAGTTCTCAGAGAAGGACTTTTGGACGAGCAAACATACCTAGAAGGTGTCTATCTTATCTAATTTAATCACCGCAGCCTCCTACAAAGAAGATAATTTTATTCCCATTTTACAGAAAGCTTAGTTGCAGCTTAGAGAATTGCCCAAGACTGCATGTATAGAGGATGTGAACACAGCTCTCCATGACTCCAAAGCTCATGGTCTTGCCAAACCCTAGTCTACATGATTCTCAAACTTTAATTTTTAATTCAATAACTGTTTCCTTAATTCTGGAGAGCTGAGCACTTTCTTTCTTATAACCAACATCCTATTAGAAAAAAGAGAGCGACTATTTCTATGGTTCAAAATGGGGACCACAAAAATCACTTTGTTTGGTTTCAGCCAAAAGCTTACGAATATGTTCCCCATAGATGGAACATATTTGATGAAAGCAAGATTTTATCAGAGGTTCAGCAAACTTTTCTGTAAAAAGCCAGGGAGTAAATGTCTCAGATTTTGTGGGCCATAGGGTCTCTGTTACAACTACTCAGCGCTAGTGTTTTAGCACAAAATCACTAAAGTGCAAAAGCTACATGTTACATAGACAGTATGTAGATGCATGAGAATGACTGTGTTCCAAGAAAACTTTCATATAATCTTCATGTCACAAGATACTAGTCTTCTTTTGATTTTTTTTTAACCATTTAAGAAAAGTAGAAACCATTCTTAGCTTACAAACCAAACAAAAACAGGAGGCAGGGGCTTCCCTGGTGGCACAGTTGTTGAGAGTCTGCCTGCCGATGCAGGGGACACGAGTTCGTGCCCCGGTCTGGGAAGATCCCACATGCCGCGGAGTGGCTAGGCCCGTGAGCCATGGCCGCTGAGCCTGCGCGTCCGGAGCCTGTGCTCCGCAACGGGAGAAGCCACAACAGTGAGAGGCCCGCGTACCGCAAAAAACAAACAAACAAACAAAAAACCAGGAGGCAGGCCACATTTGGTCAGTGGGCCATAGTTTGCTCACCCATGGTTTAAATTATTCTCCTCCTAATATTAATCTATTTATTCAATAAACATTGAGGAGTCACCAGCTATATATTAGGCACTGTGGCGGACACTGCATACAGGATGGAAATAGATCTAGACCTTGCTTTTGTGGAACTCACCATTAGTGGGAAGACAATATTAGTCAAATGATCACGCCAAAATTGAAAAAGAATTCAATGATGATAAGGGCCACTGAAGAAACGACAAAGGAACTTTGAATATGTATTACAACTGTGGGTGATCTAATTTGGAGGAGTCAGAGAAAGCCCTTATGTATTGAGGTAATATTTCTGGTCTCGCCCATGGGTTCCACAGCTGAAACTAATATTGCTGACTGCCACCACATGGTGCCCGCCCCCGCCCCCATCACATGGTGCCTGTTGGCTCTTATCCACTTTTGCAGCTAAGTGGATTTTCACTGAGAGGCGCCATCTCCTGCATTTGTTTCCACTGTATTTTACCTCATTTCTAATCAGCTGCTTTTCAGTTTGTCTGGGATCATATTGAATTCTAGTCTTGTCCCTTGAGCCCTTAGGAACTCCATCTGGTTTCATCTTGCTTACCATTTTAATCCTTATTAATCCTCAATTCCTTCAGCTAGGCAATTGATAAAGATATTCTACCCTCAGAGTAAAATAGTCTTCCCTCCTGGGTGCATAGGTCTGTTGCAGTTCTAAACATCTAGAGATTGTATATTCCATTTTCTTTACTCAGAAGAGCAGCAAGTACTTTGCTCAGTTGGCACTAGTACAAGGTCCAGCTTAAATCAATGGGTCAGAATATCCCAGGATACAGTGCTAGGAAGTAAGATATACTCATGTCCAAAGCATCTAGGGGCTTGGTGCAGAATATGTCCCTGAAATGATTGACACTCGTGTAAACGCTATACTCTCAGGGTCATAGCCGTAAATATTGAACTTAGAGTCAGAAAACGTAAGTTCAGATTTTAGCCCTGCAACATAACAGCTAGGAGCCTGTGAGCCCTTTTAGGTTTTAGGTTCTTCAAATGAAACAAGTTGATAACAATTCTTCTCCTACAAAATTATAGGATCAAGGATCTGTTTTCATTAAATGGGAGCATCTCGTTGTTTCTTTGATAATAAATATTGAAAAATTTTTGTTAGTTGTTTGGCATTTCTATGACTATTTGTAACTTTCTGGGTGAAGACCCCAGAGAACATCAGTATAAGGAAGCAATCAATTAAATTTAATATGGTTATTGCCCTGGTCACATACTGTGACAGCTTTAGAAAATAATTGAAAATTCATTGTTATTCCTCCCCTCAAATGATGGGGTCTAATCCCCTCCCCTCTAATTTGGGTGGGTTTTTGTCTCACTTTTAACCAACAGAATGCAACAGAAGCAATGCTGCACATCTTCTGAGGCAATGTCAGTTCCCCTGGGTTCTCAGGGAACACTCACTGCTGGGAAGCTAGAAGTTTAGGCACCCTTTAAGAAAACCTACTACCCAGAGATCATCATGCTGGGCAAGCACTTGTCAGTGCTCTGGTTATCAGCCCCAGCTTGCCTCACTGGCCAGCCATCTGAGTGAACCATCTTGGATGTCCAGCCCAGTCGAGCCCTCAGATGACTGCTACCCAGCTATTATATGATTGCAACTGCATGACAGATCTCAAGAGATAACTGCCCAGCTCAGCTATTCCTGAATTCCTGACCCACAAAACCAAAAGTACTAAAGCTTCTATATTTGGGGGGTAACATGTTATGTAGCAATACTGCCAGCAATAAAAATCAGAAGGTACTGACAGTCACAATACCAGGTGGATATAACTGTAACCATATCAGGATGCTTGGTAGAGATGCTGGGAGTGGTGGTGAAATAACACAGCTTTAAAATGTTTTACACTTACTGATTGTGACTTAGTTGTGTCACTGGGATAGACTCAAACAAAAAGCATAATGGAAGTATTGGGTTGAGGTCCAAGCCTTGATTGCCTCCCATTCCCATTGGGGTATTAGAGATAATGTTTTAATTGCAGTATTGCTCTTTTGATCATATAAAAACCATGACTGCTTCACACTGTCAAGCAAGGTCTGGTTTGACTTCCACACATTATCTATGAAGCACAGACCACATTTGAACCTTAGTCACCACTTTAAAATGTGATGTTTGCTTATAATAAAAAACTGCAATAGGTGAGAAGGAAGAAGAGGAGTCCAATTACAAAACATCTGTCCAAGCTCCACTTTTGTAAAACGGTTTTAACCTGGTT
The DNA here is from genome assembly GCF_005190385.1 of Monodon monoceros. NCBI lineage: Eukaryota > Metazoa > Chordata > Mammalia > Artiodactyla > Monodontidae > Monodon > Monodon monoceros. Next base: position 35,111,820 of record NW_021703769.1, on the reverse strand, counting down.
GAATTAATTGATGACATATGACAAAATCCAAGATGCATTTTTTAAAAAAGTATATGGGGAGTAAGGTAGTGATTCATTACCTGAGATCTCTAAACTTTGAGGGATCTCTACAAGGGTCTTTAAGGGTTTTGTTTGATTTTTAAGTATACATTTTATTGAAGTATAACATTTATATAGAAAAATGCACTAAGTATGGCTCAGTGAATTTTTTACAAGCTCAGCACACCTGGGGAACAAGAGCCCAAGTCTGAAAACAGAACATTATCAATTCCCTAGGAGTCCCTATGTATCTTCCTCCAATTTCTTCCCATCCTTGAAACATAACCACTGTTCTAACTTCTAACACAGTAAATTAATTTGCCCTATTTTTTAACTTCATATAAAAAGTGTCATAAATCATGCATTGTTTTGGGTGGGCTTCTTTTGCTCAATATTATGTTTGTGAAATTTGTACATGTGGTCAGATGTAATTGAATTTTGTTAATTCTCATTGCAATATGGTATGCCATTGTGGCAATATACCACAATTTACCATAATTTATCATTTATACCATAATCCATTCTTCTATTGATAGTCTCAATAAATTTATAATATTTCATTTAGCTTAATGAAAAATTTGCAGCTCTAGCTGGAATCACTCCACTGAAGATCTTGAGCATTTGATGTGGTAGATTTTTGGAATATGGGTTCACAGTGATCTTATTATTGATCGCCCACTATGGAGACTTTTGGAATGGCAACCATTGTCTTTGATAAATTTTTTTAATGGCAAAAAAATACAGAGTTGGCTCTATGTGTACCATGTTAATGGTCCTGCTTGAGTCATTGTATCCTTTGGGCCTCAGAATCCTTTGGGATACAGCTCTAAACATGTCTGTGCTTCCTGCTGAGGGTAAGTTTATGGCATGGAAAACATTGAGCTAAGGAAATCATTGAGCTCATGAGGTTTCACAAGAATAACCAAATCAAAATTTTGAACCGCGGTTTGCAGTGTTAGTGGGGTTATGAAGAAGTTCACGTTAGCTTCAGAAGCCATGCCGTGAGGCAACTCTCTTTATGTGAAAATATCAAGTGACACTAAACTCATATTAGGAAACAGAATCCATGCAATTCACACCTGTTGGAAAAAAGCAAGCTCATTAACACTTTCCAATAGCAATGATGACTGCAATAAACACAGATCTTCCGGCGTTAGCAAGGGTTTGGGGCAGAAACAGGCTGTGATATCTACCTACAACTTAGACCCCCATCTGACTAGTTGACTCTTCTTTTGTATAAAAACTAGGGAACATTGTGTTAAGCCTAAAGGTTCTCTTTACTTAGACTCCTCAACACACACCTTTACGCAGCGCTATTTTAGGAGGAACTCTACTCCTGAAACCTCTAATTAATCTAGCATTAACTCTACAAGTTGCCACAGGTGAATTCCTTCTTTCTGGAGTTAGTTTCTTAAGATCTACACATTGCTTTTTGGCTTGGGTCATTTTGTGATTTGCTGGGGTGATTTTGTATTAATTGGGGTAACATTAACTGCTGTAACAAATAAGTCCCCAAATATCAGTGGTTCAAGATAAGAGGCATTTATTTCTTGTCCACATAGTAGTCTAATGCAGGTGTTCCTTGTCAGTGGGTGGCCTTGCAGGTGACATCTAGGAGTTCAGTTTCCTTCTATTTTGTCTCTGCATCCCCAGAGCCTCAGAGTCCTCTGCAACTTAGATAGCAAACAAGGAAAGAGAAAGGGAACGTACTTCAGTCTGGAAAGGACACACGTGACTTCAATCCACTGGTGGGAACTAATCACATGACCCTGCTGAGATACAGGAATTCTGGGAAATGTAGTCTCTTTGTGGGCAGTTGCTTTCCAGTTAAGCACAATATCATAGAGTAGGGAGCACAAATTTTGGTGGCAAACTAGCAGTCTCTTCTGTAGAACATGTGGGATATTACATTTTACCTTATATTATAAGAACCAATTATAATAACAGCTAACATGGTTTTAAGTAAAATGAGAATCTAAGACTTCAAGATTGGGTGTGCAAAAATATATCATTCTATTTTCTATAAGTCAAAATAATTTGCCTTTTGAAGCTCTATCCCTCTAGTATAGCAAGGTCATTTAATTGGGGTAGAGGTGGTCTCCAAGGTATTCCCTCCCCAGGATTTATGCCAGTGTTCTAGAATGTTGGGGAGCAGGGCTGGAATCTTATCATTGATTCATCTGTTGACATAGGTTTTTGTGAGATGTCCACTGTAGCAAAAATTTTTCCCTTTAGTTCTAGTGATTTTGTTCTTCTCAGGGCATGGGTATTTTCACGGATCTTCTCATAAATGAATCTCCTAGAAAAGAAATATTGAAGGGATAGTGTTCTGTTCCTCTTTGCTCTGAGATCCCAGAACTCTCTCAAGCACTGTTCTCTTAATCCTAATTCCAAATGGAGGAGTTCAGCTCAAAATCTTAGCAAGAGAAACTCTTCTTCTTTCAAGTTTCTGGCCAAGATGTTTTGTCTAAACCCAAATCCTCCCCTTTTTCTGAAGTTTAGGCTGTTCCTCAAATTTGCTGGCTATATTACTGCCTCTGGACCTTAGCACTTTCCATCAGTAATGGATCTCCAGCACTTAAAAACAGTACTTGGGACGTCGTCATCACTCAATAAATATGTGGGGAATGAATTACCTTCAAGACAGGTCATTTAATTAGCATTTTACAGAAATGAATTCTGTGACTTGGTAAGACTAAGAAATCTGCAAAAAGTTCTAAAACAAGTAAATGGAAGGGCCAGAATTTTAACCCAGACAGTCAATCTGCATTCATATTTATTTTAAAAATATGATATAAATATATTTTCTTCTCCCAATTCATCTGTAGTTCATTAGAGTATTGGACTTGGAGTATGAAAAGTATTGGACTTGGAGTATGAAGTCTTTGTCTTAGTATATTTGTGATCTGGGGAAAATCACTTAATCTTACTCTGTCTCAGTTTCCTCATCTGCAAAGTAGAAATAATAATACGTCTCTTACAGATGATTCAGAGGTTTAGAAGGTGGTAAACTGAGCACTGAGAGGTAAGCAGTTATGTCAGTGACCTGTGGTTGTAACAATATACAACAGTGTAACAGACAACCACAAAACCACAGTGACATACAACAATAAATTGATTGCTTACACATATAGCGTCAGCTGGGGTTCAACTGGGCAGCTCTGCTCCTGACTGGACTCATTTATGTATCTGGGGTTAGGCTGGCTGTCAGCTGATCTAGGCTGGCTTTGGCTGGGATGACGGGGTGATTTGGTTCTCTTCCATTTATGTCTCATCCTCTAGCAGATTAGCCTGAAAATGTCATCATGCTGATAACAAGGGCACAGAGGGCAACAGAAATGCATAAATTCTCTGGAGCCAAGGCTCAGAAGTAGCATACCATCACTTCCACTGCATTCTGTTAACTGAAGCATGTCATACAGCCTAGCCCAGATTTAAGGACTGGGGTAACTGACTTTGTCTCTTTAGCAGAAGGAATCGAATAGCAATTCACAAGGCAAGGGGCATGAATATAGAGAGGAAAAATAATTGGGCCATTAACACATTCAGTCTTCCATAGTGATCAATAAAGTTTAGTTCAATCCGAGGTGCATTTAGGCATATTGATACTTAGAATTCACGTGACAGTCCCTCTGGAATCAATTTCATTAATTCACTTTAGCTTCTTCCTTTTCTGTTCCATAGGGTGAATTTCTAGCTACCTCTGGAAAGGGGAAAGGAGGGTAGACACCTCTCAGTGGAGAAAGGCCTGCTCATCTAACTGGAGACTGTCCCTTACTACCCAAATGTCCACAATGTGTAGATTATCAATGTCTATCTCACTCTCTCATTTCCCCTGGTGAAAGGAAAGTCACCCTCTTGTTTCTAACTAAGCTTTAAGCATTTCTATATTCAGAGGGCTGGGCAGAAATTTCATCAGCATAGTTATCTAGGACAGTTCCCAAGCTCTTTCTTGTACTGTCTCAGGGTATAGTGAGTACGTCCTGGGTATTCTAGTGGACTTGCTCACTTCTTGACCTTTCTCCATTTTGCTGGTTCTGAAGATGGATATGGGGTTAGGTGAGCTCTGAAGTCATGGGATGATGAGAGAGGCAGTGAGGGACTTCTACTCTGGAATCCTGTTTGTTCTCTAACAGAATATCTGAAATAAAACGCACCCCACATTTCAAGGCTGATTTCTTTCTGAAATCCCTGCCTGGTCTGTTTGTAATCTTTCTATTTGTCCCTGTTTGCAAAAAGAGCATTTGTCTCCTGCCTGTTCTGGGCATCATTATGAAGTTTTTGTTATGCTGACTTGATTTTCCTTATTGACTTGAGGTCAGTAGGTGAGCAGTCCTGGTTTACAGTGTCAATGAAAATAATCAATAAACAATCAATAATAATAGAAAAGAGTTTTATCTGAGCCAAACTGAGGACTATAGCCTGGAAGCCAGATTACTCCCAGATTACTGTGAGAAACTGCTCCAGAGAAGCATGGTTTTCAGCACAGTTTTGTATCTTTTCAGAGCAAAGAATATTAAATAAGTCAGTGAAACATTTCTTCAAGGATTAAAAAAAGCAGACCAGAACATACACAGTCAGTATGGCCTTGGAACCTGGGAAGGGAGACTTATTATCAAAGAAGTGCTCGCACTTCTTCCCAGGAAGAGAGGCATTCAATCTTTATTTTTAACATGGACATTATTTACTTCTGGTAAATGTGCCCTTTTCTTTAATAGTTAAAGCAGATGTACAATGTATGTTTGATAGGCCACAAACAGGCTATTTCAGTTAGCATAAAATTCAAGTTAACTCATGTATAAGCCAGAATGACTTCCCCATAACTTAAAATGTGAAGATTTCTTTTATCAATGACCTGCTCCCCATATCCCTTTCCATACAGCAGGACATCAACAGGTTAAGTTTAAAACTTAACCACATCTTTTTTTTCCATACATACCCCACCCATGTTATATATAAAGCTGTGTTTTTATGAGCCTGCTTTGTTGACTGTAGGTAATGAGCGATTTCCCTTCCCATTAAATTTCTGTCTATAATGTCCTAACAAAACATCCCTTTGCCCATATGGAAAGAAATTCATTTAACCAAGTCTTTCTGTTGAGCACTTAGATGATTTCTGGTTTGTCATGATTGTAAATGAAGGAGAAAGTGCTGGGTGTCTTATTCCTGCAACCGATTCTTATAGATGAGTTATTGTAATTGCATTCGATATTTCCACCATGCAGGTGGCAGTTTAAAAGCTATTAAACCAGACACCTGGTTATTATCCCAGAGCCTCGACTTATCCTAACGAGGCCAGGCTAAAATCCTCTACACAGGGGAGTCTTGAAATCCTATATTCACAGGAAAAGAACAGTGGGAACTGTCCAGCCTACTTCAGTTGATCAGGATTTTAATAATTATACCTCACCCATCCCATGGTGTTATGGAGAAGGGGAGACAGATACAGCTATCCCCATCTTGGAGAAGGGGGTTCTGAAAAGGTAAGTGCTTGGTCCAAGTCACACTCCTCTCAAGTGGTGAGATCTGTCCTCAAGCTCAGGCTTTCTGACTCCCAGGCTGGGGCTTTCCACGGCAATGTGCTACAAGAAGTTATTTGCAATAACAATAGTTGTAATAGGTGACTTTTATTAGGCTTGTATTATATGCAAGATGGTGTTCTCAGTGCTTTACATGTATTAATTCACTCAGTCTTCAAAACAGCCATATATAGTGGGTGTTATTATTATTACTGTTGTTGTTGTTGTTATTTCCATTTTCCTGAGGTGGTAACTGAGAGAGATTAAACAATTTTCCAAGGTCACATGGCAGATGAGTAAAACAGCTGCAACTTGAGCTCAGTTAAGAGCCCAAGCTCTTAATCCCTGTGATCCATGGATAAATACTGACATAAATATAACTCAGGGTTATCAAGAGGTCAACCTGGAGGTTCACCTATCAATATTATTGCCATGTTAAATCCCAGGAAATTCCTCCTCCTCCTCTTCTTCTTCCTTTCCATAATTCTCTTGTGAACACACACACACACACACACACACACACACACAATTGGAATGTTGCTTGACCTACCTTCAGATCAGAACCGGAGGAATGTTCTTATCATCAAAACAAAGTAATCCCTTTTGGTAATACTTCTCTCCCCACTACAAATCCCTTCTGGGCCAAATCTCCTTCAGTCCTATTGTCTTCAACCATAAATGATAAACTAATTGCTCATCTGGATTTTATTTCTTCTTGTTTAAAATAATATTTATTGTTTTCTTCTGATTGCAAAAGTAGTATACATTTACTAAAAAGTATAAATTTACTAAAAAGAAAGTAATATACATTTACTAAAAAGAAAAGAAAAGACCACTTACACCTAGGTCCCAGAAAAGTATGGGAAATAAAGTAAAACCATCCATAATCTCTCTGCTCCTGAGAGATAACCCCTGTTAACATTTTTTTCCTATCTTCTTCCACACGTCCTCCATAGAAGTAGATCATACCATAGTGCTATTTCGTGCTGGCTTTTTTCACTTAATGTATCATGAACATTCCCATGTTTTATTAACTATAATGTGACTTCTAACAAGTGCATAATATTCCATTGTATTAATTAATATGGTAATTTAATTAATACACATCAGTGAGCATTCTTTTGCATACATCAGTGTCTTGTTCCTGATAATTTCTTTAGGAACAATTCCTAGAAGTGGAATTGCTGGATCTAAAGTGTATACATTCAGACTCTTAGTAATAGTCGTCAAGTTCTTCTTTAGAAACATGTACCAATTGGCACTTGCATGAGGATTTAAAAAGAATGCCAGAATCCTTTTTGAGCCTGCCTCTAAAGGACCACAGCTGCTGTGTACTTTCCAGATCTACAACTGGCCCTGCCAAGGCATGGGGATCACATTTGTAGTTACGGTGGGGCCACTTACACCTAGGTCCCCACAGGTAGATAGACTCATCTTTGCTCACTCTGAGGTTGTTATTGATCCCATTTCAAAATGACAAAAGGAGACCCACCTGTTAGGCTCAAGGAATCAAACCCTCTTTTTTTCTAGCCACCTGCCACTCTACTTTGGAAGAGTCCAGGTGAGGCTATCTCCTCTGATTCTATCAGTGCCACCCAACCAGCCTTTGATTTTCCTAAGAACACATTTCATTTCTCCCGATTCAGCTTTTTGACAAGTTCAGAAATACCTACGTAATTAGTTCTTAGAACCTGCATCATCAAAACTCTTCTAAAATGAAAATTGGCAGTAAAAGTTTCAAGGTAAATGAAATCCCAAGCTTAACTGGTGTCTGTTCACTGAAATATTTATTGATATGTTAGATGCCGGATGGTAAAACAAAATGTCTGCCTTCAAGGAGGTCACACTCTGGAAGGGGAAACAGACAACTAAACCCATACAGAGAGTAAATTGGGGCATCTACAATAAGCAGAACGTTACCCAGGACTTTTCCTGTTGTCTTTGAATGGCAGATGGTAGGAGGTAAACACTATTGATACACAGAAACTGAATAGATGCCAGACATATCTCAGAGGGTCAGGAACAGCATTGCTCCTCCAAGCATCTTCTCATCCCTCCCTTACTTCCAGCCTACATAAAAAGACTTGGTGGAATTTGTTGGAGACGTCGGGATTGAGTTTTCGGGTAGAAAGCTACTCCCTACTTTAAGACGTGAGAAGAGGATGCTCTTTCCTCCCCACAGGTGTGAAGGGCCCAAGAGACTGGTTACCTGGAAGGAAGAGGTACTTGTTTGCTGTGCCTGACAGCTCCATGCATGTGTTTTTCTGGTTGCTGAAACTTTTGCACAAGTGAAAGTAATTGGCGAGAGATGGAGGGGAAGTGGAGCAGCCCCACCTCCACTTTGGGCACAGAGGAGGTGCTTAAGTTTCTGGGTGGGCCGGTTGCTCAATGGGGGCCTGATCTGGAGCCATCTTTTCATTACCCCAAGCAGACGGGTGGCAGAGGGACAACAGTGGAGGGAGGTTGTGAAGTACACCGTGGGGGCTGGAGATGGAGAGATAGAGGGGTGTCTGATGAGGCCCCCTTGGAGCAGAGCTTCTTCCTTTTAGGGAACTATGCCCTGGGAAACATCTTCAAGGGTGCCCCAACAGGAGGTCAGCATTTGCACAGCTAAGCCATTAGGGCGGGGTTACGGCAGCACCTGTGAAGATACCCTCCCTGCCCCCACTTCCCTGGGTGTCCCGCTCATTGGCTATATTCTCAGTCATTTTTATGAGCAAGAATGACTCATCTAAATGATATATTTCTATGTCTTATCCAAAATTGTGACTGGAGACATTGTCCCCTCTACAAATATGCAGATAAAAGTAGAGTTTGGTTCCTGGGAAGAGTTTTCCTGAAGAGACACATCTGAGATCAGGTCATAAAACCAACATGTTTTCTTTCTTGACTGCCTGTAGCCTCAGAACCGAGTCCTTGCCCAATGATGGCAATTAGCCCATCTGCTGTATCTAGAAACATCAGTCTTTGCTCCTTTTAAGTGGCTTCTGCCCTTCTGATTGTGCTATTTGACAATCTGTTTTATTTTGCAAACTGCCTCAGCCACTTTGTCTGCATTGAGGCAAATTTTGGTTGTGTGTGAGGGTGTGTGTGTGTGTCCCAGTGTGAGGTGTGAGGAGTCACACGCTATGACTGGGGACCTTAGATCTACACCAAAGGGGCTGTGTTGTCTGAATAAACAAATGACTACAGTTGAACGCAGGAGCGTAAACATGACTAACCATCAAGCATAGGTCTGTATTTAAGAAATTAGCCCCAGATTACTCTTACATATAGGTTTATGTTCTAAGGTGTCTGTAGTTAGGAATAGCCCTAATTTGTAATACCTGTTTTAGCTATAACCAGAAAACATTACCACCTGAAGTCAGTCAGGGACTCTTAGTAAAAATTTATTTATTTCTATGATTTTTAAAAAAATAATCAAAGCTCATTTATTTGAAAGTACAAGAGCAATAAAACATTTTCCAGGTTTCTTACGGGCACATGCTATGGGTTTGACCCTGAGGATACAAGAGGGAACACAGTGGATGCGGTTTTGCCCTCAGAGAGCTTACAGTCTGGCAGAGCTCTTTGTAGTGGAGATGGTTATTCCTGTTACTATTAACTCATTCCCCAGGAAAACTATTTTGTCTCAATAACTCAGGAATAAATTACCACAAAATGTAGCAGCCTAATATTCACTTAATTTTTGCTCACAATCTTGTGGTTCAGAAATTTGGAAAGCGTTCTCTTGGGGTCTCTCATATGGCTGAAGTCAAACATCGGTGGGGCTAGAGTCGTCCAATGTCTTGACTGGGTCAGATGTCCACGGTGGCTTACGTGCTGACAGTGAATGCTGGCTATCAGCCACCAGCTCATCTAGGTTGATGACGGGAACACCTCCATATGGCCTTTCCGGCATGGTAGTCTCAGAGTAATTGTGTTTCTTACACAACTGGCTTCCCCAGAACAAGTGCCCCGAGAGAGGCAGCAGAAGCTGTATGACTTTTTCCTACCCAGCTTTGGGAGCAGTGTCATTTCTGCTGTATTCTATTGATTTCAATCAAGCCACCATGACTGGCTCAGATTCAGGTGGAGAGGACATAGAGCTCATCTTTTGATGGGAGGGGCCCCAAAGAATTTGAGGTCATGTTTTAAAACCACTACAATCAAAATCTGGAAGAGAGAATTTTCAGGTGGTGTCTGTTCTTGTAAAATCTATATGACCAACTAACTATTTAGGAGACTTATTGCAGACGAGGCTGAGGCCATACTTAGACAGGACTGGGGTTAGAACTGCACTAACTTAGCCTCCTCCACTATCCCTCCCTCTACAGTTTCTGCAAAGCTAATTGAGGCAATGATTTCTCTACTTATTCCATTTAATATCAGGCTTCTTAATAGCTATTCTGGGACAAAAACCTAGGCTGTCACAACCAGTACTGGCACTAATACCTGTAGCATGTTGGAAAAGGGGAAATTTTGTCCTGATGAAACAAGAGCTTTCTTGCTCTGATTTGCCCATACAAAGCCCAAATGAGCATATTTACTCTTTGTCCTAGTATTAAATCACAAGCAGAGAACTTATGGTCATTAAGGACAGCAGGTGTCACATGCATGTCATATTTCAAAAACCACCCCTGAGGTCACTGAGTCAATCTACTTCTACCTGTAACCCTTCAGAGTTTCTTTCTTTTTTTTTTAACAACTTTATTGTAGTATAATTGCTTTACAATGGTCTGTTAGTTTCTGCTTTATAACAAAGTGAATCAGTTATACATATACATATGTTCCCATATCTCTTCCCTCTTGCGTCTCCCTCCCTCCCACCCTCCCTATCCCACCCCTCTAGGTGGTCACAAAGCACCGAGCTGATCTCCCTGTGCTATGTGGCTGCTTCCCACTAGCTATCTATTTTACATTTGGCAGTATATATATGTCCATGCCACTCTCTCACTTCATCACAGCTAACCCTTCCCCCTCCCCATATCCTCAAGACCATTCTCTAGTAGGTCTGTGTCTTTATTCCGGTCTTACCCCTAGGCTCTTCGTGACTTTTTTTTTTTCTTAGATCCCATATATATGTGTTAGCATACAGTATTTGTTTTTCTCTTTCTGACTTACTTCACTCTGTATGACAGACTCTAGGTCTATCCACCTCATTACAAATAGCTCAATTTCGTTTCTTTTTATGGCTGAGAAATATTCCATTGTATATATGTGCCACATCTTCTTTATCCATTCATTTGATGATGGACACTTAGGTTGCTTCCATGTCCTGGCTGTTGTAATTAGAGCTGCAATGAACATTTTGGTACATGACTCTTTTTGAATTATGGTTTTCTCAGGATATATGCCCAGTAGTGGGATTGCTGGGTCGTATGGTAGTTCTATTTTTAGATTTTTAAGGAACCTCCATACTGTTCTCCATAGTGGCTGTATCAATTTACATTCCCACCAACAGTGCAAGAGTGTTTCCTTTTCTCCACACCGTCTCCAGCATTTACTCTTTCTAGATTTTTTGATGATGGCCATTCTGACTGCTGTGAGGTGATACCTCATTGTAGTTTTGATTTGCATTTCTCTAATGATTAGTGATGTTGAGCATCCTTTCATGTGTTTGTTGGCAATCTGTATATATTCTTTGGAGAAATGTCTATTTAGGTCTTCTGCCCATTTTTGTATTGGGTTGTTTGTTTTTTTGATATTGAGTTGCATGAGCTCGTTGTAAATTTTGGAGATTAATCCTTTGTCAGTTGCTTCATTTGTAAATATTTTCTTCCATTCCGAGGGTTGTCTTTCCATATTGTTTATGGTTTCCTTTGCTGTACAAAAGCTTTTAAGTTTTGTTAGGTCCCATTTGTTTATTTTTGTTTTTATTTCCATTTCTCTAAAAGGTGGGTCAAAAAGGATCTTGCTGTGATTTATGTCATAGAGTGTTCTGCCTATGTTTTCCTCTAAGAGTTTGATAGTGTCTGGCCTTACATTTAGGTCTTTAATCCATTTTGAGTTTATTTTTGTGTATGGTGTTAGGGAGTGTTCTAATTTCATACTTTTACATGTAGCTGTCCAGTTTTCCCAGCACCACTTATTGAAGAGGCTGTCTTTTCTCCACTGTATATTCTTGCCTCCTTTATCAGAGATAAGGTAACCATATGTGCGTGGGTTTATCTCTGGGCTTTCTATCCTGTTCCATTGATTATATTTCTGTTTTTGTGCCAGTACCATACTGTCTTGATTACTGTAGCTTTGTAGTATAGTCTGAAGTACTGGAGCCTGATTCCTCCAGCTCCCTTTTTCGTTCTCAAGATTGCTTTGGCTATTTGGGGTCTTTTGTGTTTCCATACAAATTGCGAAATTTTTTGTTCTAGTTCTGTGAAAAATGCCAGTGGTAGTTTGATAAGGATTGCATTGAATCTGTAGATTGCTTTGTGTAGTAGAGTCATTTTCACAATGTTGATTCTTCCAATCCAAGAACATGGTACATCTCTCCATCTATTTGTATCATCTTTAATTTCTTTCATCAGTGTCTTATAATTTTCTGCATACAGGTCTTTTGTCTCCTTAGGTAGGTTTATTCCTAGATATTTTATTCTTTTTGTTGCAATGGTAAACGGGAGTGTTTCCTTAATTTCACTTTCAGATTTTTCATCATTAGTGTATAGGAATGTGAGAGATTTCTGTGCATTAATTTTGTATCCTGCTACTTTACCAAATTCATTGGTTAGTTCTAGTAGTTTTCTGGTACCATCTTTAGGATTCTCTATGTAGAGTATCACGTCATCTGCAAACAGGGACAGGTTTACTTCTTCTTTTCTGATTTGGATTCCTTTATTTCTTTTTCTTCTCTGATTGCTGTGGCTAAAATTTCCAAAACTTTGTTGAATAACCCTTTCAGAATTTCTTAAGTGTAGACTTTCTCACTGCCACTTGGCTCCTTCCACTCTGAAATGACTTTTACTAGGAAACAAGATGTTCTCTGACACAATTTTAAGGGTTCTGGTTTCTCTTTTAGAAAACCTTTTGTGACTAATATAGCCTTTTGAACTACATGAAGGTAGAGATATTATTACATCACCTTTGCCAAGGTAGGAGTGTTTTGAATAATTTGGTTTCTGTCTCTTGATAAACTCTGATCTATGTCATTCTAGACTCAGAGAATCTCTAATGACTTAGAATGTCCAAAGACACAGATCTTGTCTAGATAATTTGTCTTTTAGAATACTTCTTGGTTTCCAGTCAAATCTTCCCACCTCTTCTAGGAAAAACACACTACAAACCAAAGGATTGAGGAAAGGGCAAACTTTGTCCTGCCAAAAGGGAATAATGGTAATTGTGATGATAATAGTAACAAATAATATGTATTATCTGTTTACTATGTACTAGGCATTGTTCTATGAACTTTATATTTCTATCTCATGACATTCTCACAATGATCCTTATCTTACAGGTGAAGAAACTGAGACATGAGTAGGGCAGTTGCTCGCCCATGGTGACATTGTTAGGAATGTCACTGGGACATGAACCAATATATTCTGGCTCCAGAGTCCAGGCTGTTACCACTAAGATGCATGGAATCCTTTAACAGTGAGCAAAATGTGGTCCATGGACCTGCATCACCAGCAGGACCTAGGAGCTTGTAAGAGATGATGAATCTCAGGCCCTTCTTAGGCTGCTGGGTCAGACCCTGAATTTTAACCACAGGTGGTTTGGCAGCAAATTTATATTGGATGAGCCTTCTCACCTTAAATTTGCAGAACTCGGAGTCTTCTTGACTTGACTTCTTGCCTTCTGTCATACCTGGCATCCAAGCCATCAGCAAATTCTGGCAACTGTTGCTTAAAATATATTCAGAATCTAATACTTTTCACCTTCTCCACTGATATCACCCTGTTCTCAAGCTCTATCTCTACTCCCTGGATTTTGTCAGTAGACTCCTATGTCCACTTCTGTCTTTCTACAGTTTATCTTCCACCCAGGAAACAGCCTGTGAACAGAGGGTATCGTTCTGCTTGAAATCATCATATGGTTTCCCAGCCTACTCAGAACAAAACCCACAAGGCACCACATGATGGCCCCTTCCTCTCTCCTCTGTGACCTCAGTACTTCACCCCACTTACCCCTGCTCACTCTTCTCCAGACACACTGGCTTCCTTGATCTTTGACGAGGTAACAAACTACGTTGCAGCTCCTTTTCATGTTTGCGGGAACCATCTTTCCTGCACATGTCTGCACAGCTTGTTCTTTCATGTCTCCTGGGTCTTGGCTTCGATATCTCTTCAGCCTTCCTCAGCTATCTTACATAAAATAGCCAGACTCCCCCATCTCAGCTTTCCTGTCCCCCTTATTCTGTTTGCTTTTCCTCCATTGCACTTATCGGCATCTGAATACTATAACACTTAACATTTTTATTTATTATCTCTTAGACACATTGTGATGTAAGGTCCATTCATTGTTATGAATGGTCCTGCATACAACAGGTGCTCAGTTAAATTTGTTGAATGAATGAGGGAATGAATTAATGAAAGAGGAGATACTTAAGTATCGAGGTGAAAATTAAAAACAAGTCTGAAATAGCCGCTCCTCTTTAAAAATTTAAGAAAAATTTTCTTCCCAAGGCTCTCCATAGCAAAAAACCAGCAGATTTCAATTTAGAGAATATTGTTGGTCCCTTGGAAAATAGCAGGCAATAATAAATAATGAAATGTTTTTTCAAGGCCAGATGAAACGAAACAATTAACCTTAAGAGTCTGCCTCCTTGGCTTCCCTGGTGGCGCAGTGGTTGAGAGTCCGCCTGCCGATGCAGGGGACACGGGTTCGTGCCTCAGTCTGGGAAGATCCCACATGCTGCGGAGCGGCTAGGCCCGTGAGCCATGGCCGCTGAGCCTGCGCGTCCGGAGCCTGTGCTCCGCAGCAGGAGAGGCCACAACAGGGAGAGGCCCGCGTACCGCAAAAAAAAAAAAAAAAAAAAATAGAGTCTGCCTCCTAAACTAGATGGCTCATATGGTGGTACAGAAGGCTTTGTCTTGCTTTTTAAATTCAGCTCATCCAGGGAATGCTCTGGTGGGCTGCGGTTGTTTCATCTGGAGCAGGCCCAGCAGCTGATTACTTGTGACAATATTTACTGGCCATAAGCTAGTCTTTGTTTCAAAATGTGCCAGAGACCATGCTGCAGCCTTCACAGGGTTTTCTTGTTTAGTCCTCACCACAGCTTGGTGGGGAGCATGCAATCTCTGTTAAAGATGAGACACTTGAGCGTGTAGTGCATCATGAGTAACTTGGTATAAGAGTCAGGATTCCCCCTTTTCCAGATCATTTCCCATGTGCTCTTACGTGATGCTCTGTCGGATGCCAGGGACACGTCCCCTTATCCCTGCTTGAAGGTGGGAGACTAAATGGTTCCTAGAAAGTTAGAGGCTGGGCTGAGATCCGGCACCATATCACTTGAGTTCTAATAGCTCATCCTCTCTCCACATACTATACCTGAGGTGCTATCTCAACAAGGAGGTGAACAGATACTACTGGAAATACTGTGCTACCAGCAAACAAGTAAAATCCGGCCGCTCCCCAAAGATTTCAAATGCAAGGCATTTATTACTTTGGAGAATTTAAAATGGCTCTGGGCTCTGAGGCTCAGACTCCTGTGTTCAACCAGGGGTGGGCTTCACATAGCCAAGTTTGCTAGTTTAAGAGGAACAGAGATCTGAACGTTGTAAATTAACATTTACTAACTCCTGCTTTCTCCCTGTGTGCAGTGACTGGGGGCTGCATGACGG
Source organism: Monodon monoceros (assembly GCF_005190385.1). NCBI lineage: Eukaryota > Metazoa > Chordata > Mammalia > Artiodactyla > Monodontidae > Monodon > Monodon monoceros. Next base: position 35,096,507 of record NW_021703769.1, on the reverse strand, counting down.
GAAGGATGGAATGTCCCTGTGTCATCAAACACATCTTGTGGTGCCTGCAAGCAGTTTCCCAGAATGCAGTGCTTACTCAGAGGTTGGCAAACTATATCCAGGAGGTCAAATCCAGCCATACCCATTCCTTTAGGGACAGTTTATGGCTGCCCTCTGCTGCCAAGGTAGAGTTGAGTAGTTGTGACAGAGATCATAAAGCCCACAAAACTGAAAATGTTTGCTTCTTTTAGAAAAATTTCCTACCCCTGCTTCAAACCTTGAAATGCCATAGTAGGTAGGACTTTGGCCACCTCTCTTCTCCTCCAAGTCTCCATGCCGTCTAGTGTCTGCCCAGGGGTCATTGCATACTTCCAGATTTACATATGGAAATTTATAAGAAATCATATCTCCCACCTTCATGTCATCCCAGCATCCAGATCATGCTGGAGGGAACATGCTTGCAGCACAGAAGCTGTCCTTGCTGAGTCATTACAGGGGAGAGAAGCTAGTGCAGGCGGAGGGGTTCTTGCTTCCATATTAGTCCCAAGTGACAATGTGTGGCACCAGAGTAGTAACTCTGATAGTGGCCCACCTCTCAGCTGGGGGAAGTTTAGGGCAGGGAGCTCTCAGCCAAGCTGACTGAAGCTCCTTGGGTTCAACCCAGGATCAGGGAGATGGGCAAGGATGTGGTGCTTCCTGCCTCGTAGGCCAGGATATGTGAGGGCTGCCCTGGGTTATTTAGGAGCAAGGTTGGGGGTGGGTTGTGTGTTGAATTTCTCCAGTGAAGGGTGGCCCCAACCTTGCTGGTAAAGCTATCCATAATTTTGAGTCATGAAGTGTTGGTGGTTGTACCTAATTCCCTGTTGCCCAGCTTCAAGGTAGAGCTTGTGTTTCTCAGGCCAAGAAGTACATGGGAGAGAGTGGAACTCAGGTTTAAAACCTGAGATCTTAAGCAGAGACTATAAATAAGTTTTAGGGATTGAACAAAATTGTATACAAACCCCTGGATTTGTATGAACATTTCTTTAGGGACAGTCTCTAACCCATTGGGTATGTTGTGCTGCTTCCTATATAAAACTCTTTAAGAATCAACTGAAATAATCACAGAACCATATGGAACCTCTAAAAGTGATTTATTAAGCATTAATCGAGTACATTCTGAATGCCATTCACAGTACTAGTGTTTTAATCAGTTTGGGCTGCTATAACAAATTATCACAGACTGGGTGGCTTATAAATAACAGAAATGTATTTCTCACAGTTTTGGAGGCTGGAAGTCTAAGATCAGAATGCCAGCTTGGTTGGGTTCTGGTGAGAACCCTCTTCTGGGTTGCAGACTGTCTACTTCTTATTGTGTCCTCATCTGGCTGAAAGAGGGTAAGCTAACTCTCTGGCTTGTTCTTATAAGGGCACTAATCCCATCTGTGAGGGCTCTACCCTCATGACCTAATTATCTCCTAAAGACCCCACCTCCAAATACCATCAAATAGGAGATTAGACCTCAATATATTGCAGGAGGGCCTGCATTATACCTGCTACATGATTTGTGAGGTTCAGGGCAAAATGGAAGTGTGAGGCCCTGTATTCAAAAATTATTAAGAATTTTAAGACCGTGTTGGCAAAGCATTAAACCAAGGCTGGGGCTTAGGTGACTGCACAGGTTGAAGAGCCATGAAGCCAGCCTGCAGGAGGGAGATCTCACCAGGTGCATTTTCTCATGGAAATAGGAAGAAAGTCAAGTTACCGGAGTAGCTGAAATGAGGGAATGGGTGGAAATATGGAATTGCCCTCGAGGGAAACTGAAGACAGTACTGACTATTGACTTGAAAGAGAATCACTAGGCAGGGATAAAAGCCCAGCATTGGTCAGAGAACCTGAATTTGTAGTAATATGATTGTGATTTTTCACTATTGGATTTCAAAAGATTAGTTACAGGGCTTAAAACAACCTGAATAGTAGGAGTGAGGTTTTTCTAGGCAAATGTTATTGAAGATCAAAAGAGCAAAAGAATCAAAGTTAATGATTAGACTGACTGGAATTACTAAATCCCTGAGGATGGGTTAGGGGAATTACCATGCATAGAAGGTGCTTATATAATGCCTGAGAGTTGAACATCCTATGGATCAAGGTCTAAAAAAAAGTACAAGTGTAGAAAAATGAGGAGAATGAAAGTTGAAAGATTGTGGACCAAGATGGGGTGATTGGGATTTTAGATTTTAGGTGTGGAGTTCTGGGTTTTGATAGGTCCAGGATCCAATTCTGTTGACTCGAGGGTGCTTGAAATGATAATGACTTGACTCACAGAACATCAAGCTTCAAAAATGTTCATCTTAAGATCTAAATGAGGCAAGTTATTCTCCTACATGGAAGGAGCGTCCTCAACTACACACAGCAAATTGGGTGTTGATAGATGCTGCTGCATATGGTGTGACAGATGGGGAAAGTCAGGGAATGTGTTTTTCCCTTGTCACAGAAGTGTTTTCTCTTGATGGCTTTGCTCCTTTATGGGCATAGCTGTCTTTCTCACAGTTCTCACTTCCTCCCCACTCTGCTTCAGAGAAAGGACGTGCCAGGCGTGGCACTCAGAGGGAGACAAGGAAACTGGCTGGGGTACAACAGTCCAGGGAACGACAACACCATTTCTACTCTAATTTCTTTAAATACATTTTTCATAAAAGTTTATAAAAGTGCTACAAACCATGAGTTTGCACACAATGGAGTCAATACAGAAGGCCCCTATGTCCCCTTCCCATCAAAACTCCTCCACAAGGGTAATGATTTTCCTGGTTTCTAACAGTGAAAATTAGTTTCTCCTGTTTTGTATTTTACGAATAAAATCATGCTTTATGTATACTTCTGTATTGACTTCTCTTGTTCAACATTGTATTTGTGAAATTTATCTATGTTGTTACATTAACTGAAGTTCATCTGTCCTCACTGCTGTATAATATCTCCTTGTATAAATACACTACAACTTAACTACTGTTGAACACTTGAATTGTTTCTAGTTTGAGGCTACTAAGAAGAGTGGTCTCTTGTATGTCTTTTGTTGAACTCTATTTACATTTCTATGTGTCTGCACTTAGAGTTGGCATCTCTGGGTCCCACGATATAGCTATATATTCAGTTTTATTCAATACCAAATAGGTTTCAAAAATGGTTGTGTTAATTTTCCTTCTCATGAGCACTGTGTGAGCATTCCAATTGTTCAACTTTGCCGACACTGGTACTGTTTGTCTATTTATTTATTTTTAATTAATTTATTTATTTTTGGCTGTGTTGAGTCTTCGTTGCTGTGTGCAGGCTTTCTCTAGTTGTGGCGCGTGGGCTTTCTCTACTTGTGGCGAGCAGGGGATACTCTTTGTTGCGGTGTGCAGGTTTCTCATTGCAGTGGCTTCTCTTGTTGCACAGCACGGATTCTAGGCATGCGGGCTTCAGTAGCTGTGGCACATGGGCTCAGTAGTTGTGGCTCGCAGGCTCTAGAGTACAGGCTCAGTAGTTGTGGTGCACGGGCTTAGTTGCTCTGTGGCACATGGGAGCTTCCTGGAGCAGGGCTCAAACCCGTATCCCCTGCATTGGCAGGCAGATTTATTTATTTATTTATTCTTATTTATTTAATTTTTCACATCTTTATTGGAGTATAAATGCTTTACAATATTGTGTTAACTTCTGCTGTACAACAAAGTGAATCAGCTATATGTATACATATTTCCCCATATCCCCTCCCTCTTGAGCCTCCCTCCCACCCTCGCTATCCCATCCCTCTAGGTCGTCACAAAGCACGAAGCTGATTTCCCTGTGCTATGCAGCAGCTTCCCACTAGTGTTCTCTTTTACATTTGGTAGTATATATATGTCAATGCTCCTCTCTCACTTCATCCCAGCTTCCCCTTCCCCCCCAGTGCCCTCAAGTCTGTTCTCTATGTCCGTGTCTTTATTCCTGCTCTGCCACTAGGTTCATCAGTACCGCTTTTTAAATTTCCACATATATGCGTTAGCAAACGATATTTGTTTTTCTCTTTCTGACTTACTTCACACTGTATGACAGATTCTAGATCCATCCACCTCACTACAAATAACTCAATTCTGTTCCTTTTTATGGCTGAGTAATATTCCATTGTATATATGTATCACATCTTCTTTATCCAATCATCTGTTGATGGACATTTAGGTTGCTTCCATGTCCTGGCTAATGTAAACAGTGCTCCAGTGAACATTGTGGTACATGTCTCTTTATGAATTATGTTTTTCTTAGGGTATATGACCAGTAGTGGGATTGCTGGGCCATATGGTAGTTCTATTTTTAGATTTCTAAGGAACTTCCATACTGTTCTCCATAGTGGTTGTATCAATTTACATTCCCACCAACAGTGCAGGAGGGTTCCCTTTTCTCCATACCTGCTCCAGCATTTATTTTTTCTAGATTTTTTGATGATGGTCATTCTGACTGGTGTGAGATGATATCTCATTGTGGCTTTGATTTGCATTTCTCTAATGATTAGTGATGTTGAACATCCTTTCATGTATTTGCTGGCCATCTGTATATCTTCTTTAGAGAAATGTCTATTTAGGTCTTCCTCCCATTTTTGGACTGGGTTGTTTGTTTTTGTGATATTGAGTGGCATGAGCTGCTTGTATATTTTGGAGATTAATCCTTTGTCAGTTGCTTCAATGGCAAATATTTTCTCCCATTCTGAGGGTTGTCTTTTCATCTTGTTTATGGTTTCCTTTGATATGCAAAAGATTTTAAGTTTCATTAAGTTTCATTTGTTTATTTTTGTTCTTATTTCCCTTACTCTAGGAGGTGGGTCAAAAAGGATCTTGCTGTGATTTATATCATAGAGTGTTCTGCCTATGTTTTCCTCTAGGAGTTTTATAGTGTTTGGCCTTATATTTAGATCTTTAATCCATTTTGAGTTTATTTTTGTGTATGATGTTACGCTGTGTTCTAATTTCATTCTTTTACATGTAGCTGTCCATTTTTCTCAGCACCACTTATTGAAGAGGCTGTCTTTTCTCTTTTGTGTATCCTTGCTTCCTTTATCAAAAATAAGGTGACAATATGCCCGTGGGTTTATCTCTGGGCTTTCTACCTTGTTCCATTGATCTATATTCCTGTTTTTGTGCCAGTACTGTACTGTCTTGATTACTGTATCTTTGTAGTATAGTCTGAAGTCCAGGAGCCTGATTCCTCCAGCTCCGTTTTTCTTTCTCATGATTGCTTTGGCTATTCGGGGTATTTTGTGTTTCCATACAAATTGTGAAATTTCTTGTTCTAGTTCTGTGAAAAATGCCATTGGTAATTTGATAGGGATTGCATTGAACCTGTAAATTGCTTTGGATAGTATACTCATTTTCACAATGTTGATTCTTCCAATCCAGGAGCGTGGTATATCTCTCCATCTGTTTATGTTATCTTTGATTTCTGTCATCAGTGTTTTACAGTTTTCTGAGTACAGGTCTTTTGCCTCCTTAGGTAGGTTTATTCCTAGGTATTTTATTATTTTGTTGCAATGGTAAATGAGAGTGTTTCCTTAATTTCTCTTTCTGATCTTCCATTGTTAGTGTATAGGAAAGCAAGAGATTTCTGTACATTAATTTTGTATCCTGCAACCTTAGCAAATTCATTGATTAGTTCTAGTAGTGTTCTGGTGGCATCTTTAGGATTTTCTGTGTATAGTATCATGTCACTTGCAAACAGTGAGTTTTACTTCTTCTTTGCCAATTTGTATTCCTTTTATTTCTTTTTCTTCTCTGATTGCTGTGGCTAGGGCTTCCAATACTATGTTGAATAATAGTGGTGAGAGTGGACATCCTTGTCTTGTTCCTGATCTTAGAGGAAATGCTTTCAGTTTTTCACCATTGAGAATGATGTTTGCTGTGGGTTTGTCATACATGGCTTTTATTATGTTGAGGTAGGTTCCCTCTATGCCCACTTTCTGGAGAATTTTTATCATAAATGGGTGTTGAATTTTGTGGAAAGCTTTTTCTGCATCTATTGTGATGATCATATGGTTTTTATTCTTTAATTTGTTAATATGGTATATCACATTGATTGTTTTGCATATACTGAAGAATCCTTGCATCCCTGAGATAAACCCCCCTTGATCATGGTGTATGATCCTTTTAATGTGTTGTTGGATTCTGTTTGCTAGTATTTTGTTCAGGATTTTTGCATCTATGTTCCTCAGTGATATTGGTCTATAATTTTCTTTTTTTGTGATATCTTTGTCTGGTTTTGGTATCAGGGTGATGGTGGCCTCGTAGAATGAGTTTGGGAGTGTTCCTCCCTCCACAACTTTTGGAAGAGTTTGAGAAGGATAGGTGTTAACTCTTCCCTAAATGTTTGATAGAATTTGCCTGTGAAGCCATTTAGTCCTGGACTTTTGTTTGTTGGAAGATTTTTAATTACAGTTTCAATTTCATTACCTCTGATTGGTTTGTTTATATTTTCTAATTCCTCCTGGTTCAATCTTGGAAGTCTGTACTTTTCCAAGAATTTGTCCATTTCTTTCAGGTTGTCAATTTTATTGGCATATAGTTGCTTGTAGTAGTCTCTTATGATCTTTTGTATTTCTGTGGTGTCAGTTGTAATCTCTCCTTTTTCATTTCTAATTTTATTGATTTGCACCCTCTTCCTTTTGTTCTTGATGAATCTGCTAAAGGTTTATCAATTTTGTTTATCTTCTTAAAGAACCAACTTTTAGGTTTTTTGATCTTTGCTATTGTTTTCTTTGTTTCTATTTCATTTATTCCTGCTCTGATCTTTATGATTTCTTTCCTTCTACGAATTTTGGATTTTCTTTGTTCTTCTTTTCCTAGTTTCTTTAAGTGTAAGGTTAGATTGTTTCTTTGAGATTTTTCTTGTTTCTTGAGGTGAAACTGAATTGCTATGAACTTCCATCTTAGAACTGTTTTTACTGCATCCCATAGGTTGTGGATCATCGTGTTTTCACTGTCATTTGTTTTTTTCATTTCCTCTTTGATTTCTTCAGTGATCTCTTGGTTATTTAGCAGCACACTGTTTAGCCTCCACGTGTTTGTGTTTTTTACTGTTTTTTTTTCCCTGTAATTAATTTCTAATCTCATTGCATTGTGATCAGAAAAAAATGTTTGATATGATTTCAATTTTCTTAAATTTCCTGAGGTTTGATTTGTGACCCAAAATGTGATCTATTCTTGAGAACATTCCATGTGAACTTGAGAACAAAGTGTATTCTTCCGCTTTTGGGTGTAATGTCCTAAAAATATCAGTTAAGTCTATCTGGTTTCTTGTATCATTTAAAGCTGTGTTTCCTTATTTATTTTCTGTTTGGATGATCTGTCTATTGGTGTAAGTGGGGTGTTAAAGACCCCCACTATTTTTGTGTTACTGTCAATTTCTCCTTTTATGGCTGTTAGCATTTGCCTTATGTATTGAGGTGCTCCTATGTTGGGTGCATAAATATTTAAAATTGTTATGTTTTCTTCTTGGATCCATCCCTTGATTGTTATGTAGTGTCCTTCCTTATCTCTTGTAACAGTCTTTATTTTACAGTCTATTTTATCTGATGTGAGTATCGCTACTCCAGCTTTCTTGTGATTTCCATTTACATGCAATATCTTTTTCCATCCCCTCAATTTAAGTGTGTATGTGTCCCTAGGTCTGAAGTGGGTCTCTTGTCGATAGCATATATAAGGGTCTTGTTTTTGTATCCATTCAGCCAGTCTGTGTCTTTTGGTTGGAGCATTTAATCCATTTACATGCAATGTGATTATCGACATGTATGTTCCTATTACCATTTTCTTAATCGATTTGGGTTTGTTTTTGTGGGTCTTTTCTTCTCTTGTGTTTCCTGCTAAGAGAAGTTTCTTTAGCATTTGTTGTAAAGCTGGTTTGGTGTTGCTGAATTCTCATAGCTTTTGCTTGTCTGTAAGCTTTTGATTTCTCTATTGAATCTGAATAATATCCTTGCTGGGTAGAGTAACCTTGGTTGTAGATTTTTCCCTTTTATCACTTTAAATATGTCCTGCCACTCCTTTCTGGCTTGCAGAGTTTCTGCTGAAAGATCAGCTGTTAACCTTAGGGGGATTCCCATGTATATTATTTATTGCTTTTCCCTTGCTGCTTTTAATATTTTTTCTGTGTATTTAATTTTTGATAGCTTGATTAATATGTGTCTCAGCGTGTTTCTCTTTGGGTTTATCCTGTATGGGACTCTCTGTGCTTCCTGGAGTTGATTGACTCTTTCCTTTCCCATGTTAGGGAAGTTTTCAATTATAATCTTTTGAAATATTTTCTAAGACCCTTTCTTTTTCTCTTCTTCTTCTGGAAACCCTATAATTCAAATGTTGTTGTGTTAATTTGTCCCAGAAGTCACTGAGACTGTCCTCAAGTCTTTTCATTCTTTTTTCTTTATTCTGCTCCCTGGCAGTTATTTCCGCCATTTATTCCAGGTCACTTATCTGTTCTTCTGCATCAGTTATTCTGCTGTTGATTCCTTCTAGAGTATTTTAAATTTCAGTTATTGTGCTGTTCGTCACTGTTTGTTTGCTCTTTAGTTTTTCTAGATCCTTGTTGATCCTTGTTGAATGTTTCTTGTATTTTCTCCATTCTGTTTCCAAGATTTTGGATCATCTTTACTATCATTACTCTGAATTCTTTTCCAGGTAGGTTGCCTATTTTGTCTTCATTTATTTGGTCTTGTAGGTTTTTACATTGCTACTTCATTTGTAACATATTTTTTGTCGTTTCATTTTTTTTTTTTTTTTTGATGGGTGGAGCTGTATTCCTGTCTTCCTGTTTGTTTGGCATGAGGCGTCCAGCACTTGAGTTTGCAGGTATTTGAATAGAGCCAGGTCTTGGTGCTGAGATGAGGACCTCCAGGAGTCCTCCCTCTGATTAATATTCCTTTTGGTCTGAGGTTCTCTGTTAGTCCAGAGGTTTGGACTCAAAGCTCTCACCACAGGAACTCAGGCCCAACCTCCCACCTCAGAACAAAGATCCTGCAAGCCATGTGGCATAGCAAAAACAGAAAAACAAAAAACAAAATGCAACACAATAACAAAGAATAAAAATCAAAATAAAGTTAGAAAGATAAAAAATATATTAGGAGAAATAAAAATATAATTGAAACCAGGGAGCCCAAGAGGCTCCCTGGTGCCCAAGTGGACAGAGAAAGTGCTGGCTGCATTCCCTTCCATTCCTCTGCGTCCCACCCCCATGGTCGCCCCCAGGGTATCCCCCATCCCTGCTGGACCCCTAACTGTGGGTGGGTCCCACTGGGTGTAGGAACTCCTCCCTTCCCCCAGCCACCCCTCAGGAATCCAGGTCCCAGAGGTCCAGCCTTTACTTTTGCCCCCCCTTTCCTCCCTCCTACTCCCTCAGGACCTACGCACTGGAGGGGGGCCTTGGTGAGCAGAGGATCAGGCCAAGGACCTCAGCAGCCTCCTGGGGGCCCAAGTGGGCAGGGGAAACCTGGCCAATCTCCCTTTTGATCCTCTGCCCTCCCAATGGTTCCCCAATTTCCCCCCTCACGTGTGGGACTCCTTCCCCTCTCCCAGCAGCCCCTAAGGAGTGCCAGTCTGTCCCACCTCCACTTCTCCTCTCCCCTCACTTCCCCCATGCCCCACATCCTACCTGGCCACTGGGGGTTCCTCCTGTCCGCTTAGGTGTCCGTGGTCCCCCACCAGTGCCTAGTAGGTGCCCTAGTTGTTCGGAGACACGAATTCCATGTCCTCCTAGTCTGCCATCTTGACTCCGCCCCCCAGCAGGCAGATTCTTAACTACTCTACCACCAGGGAAGCCCCTGTTTGTCTATTTAAAATTTAGTCATTCTTTTAGGTTGTGTAGTATCACATTGTATTCCTTTCTATATGAATTTAACATGTATTTATTAAATAACCTGTTGTGGGCCTAGGACTATGCTGGATTCTGAAGGATATTCCTAATGTATTTGTCAGGACTTCTCTGCTTGCAGATGAGAGAAACTCAACTTGAACTGGTGTAAGTGAACAAGAGAGATTTGTTGTCCATTTAACTAAGGTGTTGCTGAAGTAGGGACTTGATCAGTCTCAGAACTCTGTTAGTCTCTCGTTTCTGCTTTTCTCTGAGTTTGCAACACTAGTTTAAGTAGCATGAATATTTTGGGGGATGTGGGAGCCATAGAATGACATGATAAATGTAATTTTTTAAAAAGTCTTTCTGGTGGCAATGTTTAGAACTGGGAATGTGGAGACAGGAGGCTAAGGGGTTAGAGACATTTTAGTATGAGGGATTTGGATGACATTGCAAATATAAAGTATCTGAAGACCTTGATAACTGAATGGTTAATCATGATGAAAATGGAGAAATTAGTCAAATTAGTTATGAGAGTGGAATGATGTTTGGTTTATAAGCAAAATCCAATTGCTCCCTTAGGAAATGAAAGCTATTACAGTATAGTCTAAAATTAATAGCACCCACCTCTTATGATGAATTAATTATTCAGGACAGAAAGTTCAGTTGAGCATGCAGGACCACAGCTTACTCTTCTGTCCTAATAAACACAGGGTGTTGAGTATTTTTTCCGTTTCTGTGTAATAAATAACCCCAATATTAGTGGCTTAAAATAACTGTAAGGATTTTCTTCTTATCTCATGGTTCTGAGGGTTGATTGGGCTCAGCTTGGCAGGGTTTCTCATGGGGCTGCTGTCATACTATCACTGGGGCTGGTGTTATCTGAAGGCTTCCTTGGGCATTTGTCTAGTGATCAACATTAGTTGTTGGCTGGGAGCTCAGCTGATGTCAGCTGGAGCACCTACAAGTGGTCTTCCCATGTATCATGGACTTCCTCACAGCATGGCAGCTAGGTTCCAAGATCAAGTGTCCCAAGAGACCAAGGCAGAAGTAAGTGCCATTTTTATCATATAGTCTTAGAAGTCTTACAGTGTCACTTCCTCCGTATTCTGTTGGTAAAGGCAATCACAAAAGGTCTGTCCAGGTTCAAGGGGAGAAGGCACAGTCCCACCATTTGATGGGAGGAGTGTTACCATCACACTGTAAGAAGAACATATGAGATGGGATTTGGTGGCCATCTTTAGAGAATTTCATCTGCCACACACCTATAATAATAACAATTCAAAGATGGATATAATTCCTCTTTCTTCTTTATTTTTTGGTGTATCTAAGAATCAACAAGATCATGAAACAGAGTGAGAGCAAAATGAATGGAAAATGGAAATATCACAAGTATGGGTTTATTATTAATACAACGTAACTTACCAACTTTGTGATTCTGAACTGACACAGCCTTCTACCTCAGTAATAGAAAAGTAAACTCAGAATCATAGAATTGCTGTAGTGGAGCAGGTCACTAGGGAATATCTAGCACATTCATATGACTCCAGACAAAACTAAGTTTAACACATTCCAAGGAGATTTTAAAAATCACCCTGTCCAGAATGTACCCATACAAGGAGAGTCGTTTATGGAATTTCTCAGTTGTGTGTTCCAGGTTCTTTAAAGAATTTGGGACCTTTAAAATTTTTTAAATGTTATCAATATTTGTATTTCCCTCATCATAATATCTCATGGTATCACTGAAATCTAGGTCTGAATCTGAAATATGCAAACAAATTCTATCAACCACCATAGACTGAAAAATCTCTCCAAACTAAAATATATTTTTTCATTCTCTTAAATGTTTCTCTTTCCTTTCCAGGAATATCTTACTACTAGATATTCCAAGATCTAATAACTATACAACCACAGCAGTAATTGAGGCCAATGACTTGCTTTAAGAGTAGAATCTTATGTTCAAATAAAATTTACTTGCAAAGAAATGGTCAGTCTTTAGTATAGAAAACTGATCAGTGCAAAGATGCTCACCTATCCTCTGGATATTAACCTCAATCTGTGTGGGTTTGCCAAGCCAGCCAGCTGCCTCCCCCTTCTACCCTCCTCTCCCTCTCTGTTACCATAAGACCGAGGGCTCTATAGAACTTGGTTCGAAAATCACGGGTTCCTTAGAATTGTGAGCAGATCGGTGAGAGTGATTAGGAGGGAGTCTTTGAAGTACTCTCAGCATGTCATTACCATCACTGTCATCATCATCATTGTCCTCATCTTTAGAAACACTAAAAGCCTACGTGTTCATAAGCTCCATGCAAGGTTGAATGGAGAGTACGTAGACAGTTACTTCATTCTAAGAAAAATAGCCCAGGCTGACAAGGCACAGAAAACAAAGCACAGGGTGAAGTAATCTCACAGATTCATAAAGAATTAATATTGTTTTTTACCCATTCTATCCAAAGTACTTAATTCCCACAGCCAACATTTCTGAGAGAAGGGAATAGGTCTGGGAGTGACCAGCCTCGCATCTATTTCAAATCCGAGGAGAAAGATGGAAGAGATAGGAGGGGCTGGTTGGGGTCTCCTCTCTGTTGAAGTTGAACTTCCTTGTCTTAGGCGTTGGCTATCTCTCCAGGTATAGGGGGGCAGTCCATCACAGAGGCCTGGAAACTTCTATTTAACCACGGTCTGCCAGCCCCAAATCGTGTTAAAATGCAGACGCTGATTCATTAGGTCTGGGGCAGAGACAACATTCCACATTTCTAACCAGCCCCCAGATGATGTTCACAGGCCACACCTGGGGAGAAAAGGCCTAGAGAAACATCCTTATTGTGGTTGAAAGCACGGATTGACCAGGTTCCGTCTACCTGGACAGGAAAAGGAATACTTGGGAACTTCTGGCTCATCAATTGGAAACAATGACAAATTCTATCTACTACTTAACATTTGATGGTGGCTAGACAAGGTTATTTAAGTGCTGGGAAAGAAATGGAAGATATTCTGTATTACATAAATGTGTGTGTTATATACAAATAAAACATATATATACACATATACATATAAAGAATATACTACATAATGTTTAATATACCAAAAAAACACACATTTCGGTGTATATATATAACTTTTTCGATCAAAAATGTGCTATATGTACTTTCCTATTAGACTAATGTAGAACAAGTTTCACATTGGGCTTTGAAAAGAAAGACAGTGCAAAATAACTACATCACTTTAGTCCCTTCATTCATTAATCAGACACTGGGTGTCTATTTTATCTCAAGCATTGGAAGTGAAGATAATGTCCTTACCTTCGGAGAGGGGGATGGTGATTCAGAGTCTAGTGAGAGACAAATATACATTTCTAAGCATTATGGTAACTTTTATAAAAGATATCTCCACTGAAGTTCTCTTTCCATATTGAAGGAAGAGTCTTGATTCATTATCAAGCCCGAGAAGACATTTCTGTTTACAAACTTGTTACTGAAACTTTCAACAATTCAGGTACAAAATGAGAAAGAATTCTTGTTCCGGAAAGCATACGGCTCCAACAGATGGCTGTTTTCTTAATGGAGCAGACTGTCTAACAGTGAGAAGTCAGAATTCCTGTTATGTTAAATAGCTTAAGTGACTGAAATGAAATCACCAATTCTTGACAACCTGCCAGATTGACTCCCCTGTGAAAACCGACTTTTGTTGTTTTGAAATGGCATACTTCTTTCTCTTTTTCTGAGGCCCTCTACTCAATATGTGAGTTTGGTCTGTGGCCATTAGCTAAGTTTTCTCTCTCCTTGATAGTAATGGCTTCCATGAAAAGTCCTGAAAGCAATTAAGGATCATGTCCACATAATGTCCACATCATGTCCATATCATGTCCACATAAAAAAACTCCTTCCTCTAAGGAGTTCTGATGAGTTTCAGTCTCTCCCTAATATTCTTAGATCAATAATCAGAAGGTTTATCAAACTCTCCAGGACTGTGGTCAGCACCTACAGAACCTCGGTGATAATTACTTTAAAAATGCAGGCAGTCGAGTTATGGAGATGACATCCCTTCTGATGAGGTTATGACTCAGGGCTTCATTTCATCCTCCGTTACCCCCTCAGTGGGTCCACAGACTGCACAAGCCCACGTAGCCATCCTGAATTGCCTCAATTCAGAAAACCTCCTCTTGGATTTGACACCAAGTTGGATAACTAGCAATCTATTCTGTACTCCGGATAGCTTGGTTAATGCTCTCCAAGAACCAGACATTTCAGGCACTGTTTAGATAGTAAAAGGAGGCAGAGACAAACTAAAACTCACTGAAGTTTATAAGGGCCACCAACATAGCAAACCTCCAAGTGGGACAGAGGGGTACACGAAGAGTCTCAGAGAGCAGGTACCTGGCTCCTTGGAGTTTGTTTCTCTGTCCCAAGGTTGATCCAGGGAGTCTAATTCATATTCCACCATCTTGTTAACTATAACTGTACTCTTAGTACATGGGGAAGAACTCTCAACACTAGATGTCCTGCCCTGTGAAAGCTGTACCACTTCCCAAAGACTGCTTCAGTGGACTGGCGCTATATTTCTCAGGAAGCTCTAATATTTTTCTAGGGTCAGGATATAAATGAGGAAACAAGTTTGAGAAATGACTTATCTAGGTGATCTTTCCCACCTGGACTGTCTTGCAGAATCAGCACAGGTTTGTAGAGTGCCCATTTGTCTCCAGATTTCATGTTCATTGTATCATTTAACCTTGACCGTGATACTGTGAAGTAGGAATTTTTGTTCCTGTTTTGTAGTTGAGGAAAGAGGTTAATTAAAACAAAGGGACTTGTCCAAATCAAACAGCTAATTAAGTAATGGGACAGTTTTGACCCAAGGTCTTCAGGCTGCAGTTCTGTTTTCTTAATCACACAGTCTGGTTTTTTTTTTTAATTTTTATTTCATATTGGAGTACAGTTGATGTTGTATTAGTTTCAGGTGCACAGCAAAGTGATTTAGTCATACATATACATATATCTATTCTTTTTCAGATTCTTTTCCCATATACAGAGTATTGAATAGAGTTCCCTGTGCTATTCAGTAGGTCCTTGTTGATTATCTATTTTTTATAACACAGAGTATGGCTTTGAATGTGGCATCTGACCAGAGAAGCTCTGGGCCCAGTGTAAGAACCAGCACTGGTCTGAGGTGTGGAAATTGACCAGAGCAAGTGTGAGCAGGACATACATTTCACTGATATGCATCCATTGCCTCTCTACCTTCTGGGGAATCCTTGTTTGGCTGCTTAGGTTTTTTTTGTTTTGTTTCGTTTTTTTGTGCATGTGATTTTTGGAGAAATAGATGGGAAGAATTGGAGGAAACAAATATGGTTAAGTAGTTGCTGTGATATGCAGGACTTCAAGAAGCTGGTGATGGGGAGACAAGTGAGTCTTATTATGCGATCATATTTACCTCTAACTTTGACACTACTTTGAGTATTCTTGGAAGATTTAAAATAAAGTACTTAAAAAAAAAATTAGGGACTTGTATTTCTTTGGAATGTGATCATGTACCAAGATTGGCCAGGAGGTGGTCCAGTTATCTCTGGGTTCTAAAGTGAATAAGGAATCACTGGGGCAGTCCATCCTATCTGTCAATCCACTTCTGACTAATATTTCCTTCAAGATTTTTTGTGCACCTTGGTTCCAGTGTGCGTGTGTGTGTGTGTGTGTGTGTGTGTGGTGTGCATGTGTGCTTTCACTCAGGCTCGAATTGGCAATAGGTTCACCTTGCTCCACAATTTCTTTAGAAAAAGGCATCTTAAAGGAGCTTGTGCCCTATGCTCCAGTCCTATGAGGCTCTGCCTTAGTGAAATAATACCATGAAAGTGGTTGACTTTTCTCCTTACAAGGCATCATGACAGCAAACTAAGTAAGCAATATTCATATCAAAGAAATCCCCCCAAGGTACCACCTATTTTCAGCTTTCTTACATTAGGTTGGCATCTGTTAATGTGCCCCAAAAGTTTGCCTGCACAGATTACAACTGCAGAACCGGCCAAGGATCATGTTCGGTGCAGAACAGGCCACCTGGGAACCGAGACCCAAGACAACAAGGGGAACGAGAGACCTCAGAGGCAGGGCACAGATGGGATGGAAAAACCTTATGGTAACTGCTCCCAAGAAATTACTTGAACATCATATATGAGGCATTTGAATGCCTTCACCAAGGTCGTTAGCTGTGTATGGAGCAAAGGCTTATTTTTAAAGTTTGACGTAGTCCGAGGAATGCTTTGTTCCTAATTTAGAGCACTTGTACTGAGAGCTTCCAAGCCCTCGGCATCTGCTGCCACCCACTACATGTTTTGCAGCAGGTCAAAGTCCACTGTGGTGAAGTCCAAGAGTTCGTCAGCTCCACAGGGAGCCAGCAAAGCCTGGGAGAGAGGTTGTTTGGGGAGATTATTTAGAAAGAAAATGAGCTTTTGGAAAAGACCTCTTGGGTATGAGAGTTTGGATTCTATTTGATTAAGTATTCACTTCTCTCCCCTTTCTGTTGTGGGTAGAGTATTCTTCTCTGCTCTTTTAATTTTGGGGTTGGCCATGGGGTTTGCTTTAGCCCATCAAATGTTAGCAGGTGTAAGGCAGACAGAGGCCTTAAATGAACTTGTGTGTTTCAGCTTGGCTCTTGCACTCTGGTGATCTGCCAGAGAGCGTCTGGATAGCTGCCTTTCCTACAAAGATCAAATCTGAATTCAGTGCACAGTCTAGTGGACCCACAACCTAAAGTAGAGCCATCCAGCTGAGCCCAGCCCAAATTTGTGATTGTGGTATTAATGCTTGTTGTTATAAGCTGTTATGATATTTGTTACATAACATTAGGATAGCAATAGCTAATACATGGGGTTAATGATTTTTATGTTTTTTCTGAACCTAGGTGGACATTTATGTAAACTGACATGATAGAGTTAAAACTCCTTTTACACAAGGTATAGGAAGGGAGCTTCGATCTGGAACTATGAGACAAGTAAAAACAGTGGCTTGTGACACAGTGGGCTACGCTCTAGCAAAGATGACAGCTGTCTCCAAAGTGAGGCCATGGAGAGCCAGGATTAGCAGATACTGAAAGGTGGCAGCAGAATATTTAAGTTAATTTGGTCCATAAACCTGAAGAATTCATTGAAATTCTCTAGCTCATAGAGACCACCTTAAAATTGTCTAAAACGTTTTGAATTTAAGTTGAAAATTTTAACTTAGATTCAGATTCCTAGCATCTCTTGAAAAAAAAAATCAGAATGTCAGAAAATGGTGAGCTCACATTTCTTCCTGATAATAAATATGGGAGCTGAGTTGTTCCCTCTAGTTGTGCTTTGCAGCTTGCTGAAGTCCCTGCCATGTTCTGTTATTCATTTTCAGCTGTCTCGTGTGAATTGGTTGCTTGTCTTATCCTTAAGCACCAGGAATTGGGAATTGTGACAACTACTAGTTCAACAACCATCCCCCTAATTTTAAGGAAATCTAGAGGTAAAGAGACACCCAAGTGCTTAGCTCAGAGGCAATGCTCAGTAGGGTAACCATACATCAATTTTGCCCATGACAGTCCTGGTTGATGCCTATTGTCCTGGGCTAATTTATCAATTTGCATGAAAAATTCTGGAGGTCTATCTGGCAGGTAATACTGGCTTTTATTACCTCAGGTGCACCACACATGCCTCTCCATTCGGTCTGGGTTTGCTCACAGCATCGTGGTCTCTGGTAGTTCAAAATCTTATATGGTGGCTCAGGGTGTCCCAGGGTTACAAGGCAGAAGCTGTATCACTTTGTTTGAATTGGCCTTGGAAGTGATGCATCATTATTACCATGTCATTCTATTGGTCACCATGCCACCCAGATTCAGGGCAGGGGACTTAGATGCCGCCTAGTGCTGAATGACTAGGCAGTTAGTGGCAAAGTGAAGACTAGAGCCAAGTCTGTTACTCCACCCAATGTGTATTTTTTCATTCCAAGAAGCCCTATCTACCTCCATTCTCCATTCTACTTTTTACCTTTCCACCTGTATTATACTATTACATATATTATATTATTAATGTATGAGCACCTATCTATTCTAAGAGAGCTAAGCCATGAATGGTCTTTGGAAAGTCGTACAAAATCTTGGAATTATGTGGAAAATATGTTTTTATGTGTGTATCAGTCAGAGCTCTCTGTTGCACACACAGTTTAAGAATTTATTAAAGGGCTTTAGATAGTTCACTGCATCCCTGAAAAAGTCTGAGAACCAGGCTTGGAAGCTTCAGAGCTAGGAACAACTCCAGCAGTATACCGCAGACTGTTCTGGGGAAGAACTACTGCTGCTGTTCTTGGACAGACTCACCGCACCTCACCAGCTGTCACAGAGCACAGTGCTAGGACCTCTACCCACTATTGTTTCTGAAAGCTCACTGTCTTTGCCTCTGTCCTAGCCAGAAAGGATCTGTGCCACACCTGCTTCCAAATGTCTTGTGCATTTGTACCTGAAAGGTTGAACCTAGGCCATGTGTCTGTACCATAGTTGCAACTATAGGAAGTGGGTTTCTAGCGTCTATTCTGGGGATAAGGTGGAAAAATCTTCAAGCACAAGAACAGTGTTTATAAGGTGCTGAGAAGGCAAAAACACAAAAAAGTCCATCACGTGAATGTGTACATATGTGGGCTTTTCTGAATCAAGTGTTCCTAGTTTTCATCATATCTTCAGAGAGGTTCCTAATCCTTACATATTAAGAATCACTGTTACATGGACTTCTCTTTTATAGACACAGATCTGTGTGTTTGTGTCCATGAATCCATTATGCTTTTCAGAATTGAGGACTGTGAAGTCCAATTCTCTACATCTCTCTACCCCAAAATATTCAATTAATAAAATCCAGATGGATAATAAAGTGGTATTTTTGTTCCATTGCTAAATCTGTTTTGTGTCCCTCTTTGGGATGATGGTATAGTATAAAGTTCACTAAAGCCTTGATTAACAAGGATGCTTATTTTAATAGATTTTGTTTGTTTGACTTCTACTTTGAGAATGGAATGGCAAAATCAAAAGAAAACAAAAATCATAGGCAGCTTCCAATAGGATTTGTTCTAAAAGTATACTTTCAGGGGTGGGCGGTAGTGGATAAGAGTAAGAACACACTCAGCTCAAGTTCCTACAATTTCCAATACTTGATACAAGCAGATTCCCTGGGGACTCGATAAATGCTCAACTATTTTAAAAAACCAACTTTTCTCACTATTTAGGCAAAATTAGAGTAAAGTATTTGGGGGGATTCCACACAATACATAAGATTAGAACTTAAAGGAACATCAAATCTGAGGCATAGAGAGGTTGAAGCGTTTCCTTCAAGATTAGTAAGCTTATGGCAGAGACTGAACTGGAACTGAGGAATTCTTATCCCAATGTGGTGTCCTCTCCTCTAAAACACCTTAGGATGTCTTGTAACAAAGATTTTGTATCAGTTAGTTACAGCTGTGTAACAAACCACCTAAAAATTTAGCTGCTGAAAAAGAAACCATTAATTAATGTTTGTAAATGTGCAGGTTGGCTGGGTGGTTCTGCTGCCTTGGGCCAGCTCTGCTACCTCAGCTGGGCTCACTCATGGGTCCATGATCAGCAACTTGTTGGCTAGATGGCTTAGCTAATCTTGTTCGGGCTCTATCACATACCTGGTGTGATGTAAAATCCAGTGCTTCAGCTGGGAAAATGAGGTCAACTATGCTTCATAAGGTTCAATCCTCCAGTAAGCAACACAGACCTGTTCTCATGGTGATCTCAGAGTTCCAAAAGGTAGAGTTCTAGCCTGGGAACTGGATTATGGGAATCATCTCACTCTACTAGCCAAAACCCAGATTCAAGTTTGGAGACAAGACATCAACTCCTTGATGGCAGAATCTACTAAATCACATTACAAAAATATAGAGAAGCTGTAAAGAATTAATGCCATTTTTTTCAATCAATCTGCCATAATTAATTAATTCATTCAAACTTTATTGATTGTCTTCCTGTCATACTTTATTGATTGTGCCTGGCCTAGTGTTACAATAAACACTAGAGATACAATAAATATTAAGAATCAATTTTGTGCTTATTTCTTAGTGAAAAATATCAAATAACCAAAACATCTCTTTCCTTAGGTAATCTGGTGATTCAGGATCAGATTTCTTAACACTGTCCTGAAAGTCATTAGTCCTTAAATTTGATATTACACCTTCTATTAAAAAAAAAATCACACAAAAAATCAGTAGTAACTTAGTGTGTATAAATTAAAATTGGCCTTGGTGAGAATAACTGACTTCTCAGAAGTGTAGCCAACAAGGAACTGTCAGGCTAGATGAGTTTTTACAGATCTCTGGGAGAAACTGGAGGCCTAAATGCTAAATTTATCTTACAAGGATATCATACGTACATTTGACAACTTGAAGGTTTTTAGATTACAGGGAGAGTTTTTGCCATCTATATCTGATATTTTCCCATCTAATTGCTATTTCAGCTGAGATGTGTAAGACAGACTGAAGAGTGTCCCCAAGCAATGAATGAGTCACTTAATTTTTGGAATTTTTAGACTTTGATTGATTACTTTGCCAGGTATTGACAGTAGTATTTTCATGTTATCCAGATGCAGGGCCTGGTCTAGTCAGGATCAAAGGTGTTCTTTAGGAAAATAGTTTAAAATTTTCAAAATATACACAATAGAAACTAAATGTCCTGTAGAGAATAACTAAAATGCTAGATAAAGTAGAAACCAAAATATTTTCTTAGAGGTAATGAAGAGTTGACAAGGTAGCAAGTCGTTACTGGGCCAAAATATAAGGGAAAGCTGGAATCCAGGGAAGTAAGCAGAGCACTGAAGCCAGTTTTATCCTGAGAATATTTACCTGTTCAGACAAATGTGGACTTCAATTTTGATGGCCTCATTGGATGAAACACATAAAAATTAAAGCCTAAGAGTCCATTCAAATCAGAGAGTAGTAACTGTACACCCTTCACCCATTAGGCTAGTGCCCCAAGGGGTTCAATGTTAGAATAAAGGAGAATCAGAAGTAATCTTAACCGTGTATTTATTATAGGGCCCGCAAAAAGTTTCTTTGATTCTTGGCTGGAGGAAAAATAGTCCCAAAGAGATTGTGTCTACAAACTAGCCTTCCAAGAATTTTCATCCTTAATATAGACCATCACATACATTAATGGTTCAGAAACATAAAAAAAAAACATGCAGAAAGTACTTGGGTTGGATACTCCCCTAGACACCATGTAGAAAAAAACACCAATTCTTTCTGTCAGAATGTATATCCATTTTAGGTCTCAGAGAATGTTCATAAATGACTTTTCAAGGAAAATAAATACTATACAGTAAAAATTAATTAAGCACAGAAGAAGATAAAACATAAGCAAGAACCAGCAGAAACCAAACTGGGCAACTGACAGTTATAAAGCAATTTAATATACCTAAAAGAAAAAAGACAAGTAGAAATAATCTTCAGAGAACAGACACTATGGAAAGTGACTTAACAGTTTTAAAAGAGTACCAAATAAAACATGTAGAAATTTTAAAAAATACAATAACTGAAATAACAAACAACTCAATAGATAAGATATCAGTAGTTTAGACACAGCTGAAGAGAGTATCACGAATGGAAAGATGGGTCAGAAGAATCGTGAAGTTTCAAGCCCGTGAAGTTTCAAGTCAGAATAATCGTGAAGTAGGATTATTAGTTGAAAATGATAGTTTTCTCAGAGGCCACTATAAAATCAATGTTCTGAATGGACAGGGAAGAACTCGGGATGAGCAGAGGCATGGACAGCTGGAATAACTAATTTAAGCCACGTGGTTATCCAATCTCCCTTGAGTTATGTGGGGCTTCAGGAGGTGATAAATAAAGAGCATGGCCTTATATCTCCAAAATTAGAGTCTAGCAAATAATAAGATAGAATAATTCATACTAGTTAATTTTTTTCCATGAAAAGAGTACATTCTTTTATTGTTTTTGTTCATACATGTTGTTTCAACTTTCAGTAATAAAATTCAATAAATTTGATTCCTTAATCATAAAAACTTGCTTTCACATTATTTACATGTTGCCAACGTCTACAGCCATTGGAATAGAAAAGGCAGAGTGTGGCATTCAGCATATTCAGGTGAAAATTCAGGTATACCCAGGCCTGGGGCTGCCCTTTGCTGCAGGTAACTGGGGACTTAGGGAAGCAACTCTTGGAAGATAAAAAGGTATTAAATGTCATTTTGATGCTGAAGACCCTCTGTCCCAATCTGGGTGAGTGTGCATACACATGCATGTGTGTAGCACTCTCATGATAAAAGAGAAGTAAACCTTTCCTTTTTAACTGTGTTGGGGGTACAGACACAAAATATGATTCATTTTGAGGGAGTAGCCTTAAAGGTATACTTATTTAGGCACAATTATGACCAAGAAACCTGAGCTTCTAACCCAATTGAACCTGGGGCAGAACCAGTGCCTGGAACAGAGTAGGTGTCTATTGAATTGAATTGACTGAATGTGTTACTGGAAAAATGTTGATATTGGACTATTTACAGTCTCTCCCAGTGTAAGAATAATTCTATTTTTGCCCACTTCACTTATGAGCCTTTTGGGAGCTGAATTGGGCAACACTAGAGCATTCAGGAAGGCGAGAATGATTTACATTGGAAAGTTTAAAGGATTACTCAGAAGGTTAAAGAAAATAGAATAAATCCAAAGATGAAGGTTGTGGGCAGAGAAAGCAAGAGCTCACACAGACTGGTGTTTGAAGGAGATTTGAGGGGAAGCTTTCTTTTTTGAAATTTAAGTTGATTGATTGATTTGCCACACAGCCGGGCTTGCAGGATCTTAGTTTCCTGATCAGGGATTGAACCCTGGCCACGGCAGTGAAAGCACTGGGTCCTGACCACTGGACCACCAGGGAACTACCAAAGCTCCTTTATATATAACAATCACGTACAGAGAAACAAGAAGAAATGGGAAAAGCAATTTTAAGAGACTTTATAGTATGCTATGAATCAAATCCTATTTTGGTACATTTTATAGACATTTCAGAACAAATTTATTTTCTTTTAAACTATTTTTTGGGTCTTGGACTGGTGTTACTTTGAATACTGTGCTCTCTGGAGACTGGGCTTTCTGATGATTTTAAATAAATGAAATGTACAACCCTAGGTTCTTATGAAGCAGATATTTCTTTGAAATAAAAAAAGAAAGGAAATTATGACATTTTATTGGTTCTAAGATATACTTTTACTTTTTAAAAAATTGTTAAAAATTGTTTTAAAAATTGAAGTCTAATTGATTTACAGTATTATATTGATTTCAGGTATGCAGCATAGTGATTTGGTATTTTTACAGATTATACTCCATGAAAAGTTATTAAAAAGTAATGACTATAATTCTCTGTGCTATACAATAGATCCTTGTTGCTTATCTATTTTTATACATAATAATTTGTATTTCCAAGTTCCATACACCTATCTTGCCCTTCCTAACTTTCCTCTCCCCACTGGCAACCACTAGTCTGGTTTCTATATCTGCGAGTCTGTTTCTGTTTTGCTATATATATTTGTTTGTTTTACTTTTTAGATTCCACAAATAAGTGATATCATAGAGTATTTTTCTTTCTCTGTCTGACTTATTTCACTAAGTATGATAGTCTCTAGGTCCGTACACATTGCTGCAAATGGCAGAATTTCATTCTTTTTATGGCTGAGTAATATGCCACATCTTCTTTATCCATTCATCTGTTGATAGACACTTAGGTTGTTTCCATAAGTTGGCTACTGTAAATAATGATGTTATGAATATTGGGGTGCATGTATTTTATTGAATTAGTGTTTTCTTTGTTTCTGGATATATATCCAGGAATAAGATTGCTGGATCATATGGTAGTTCTATTTTTGTTTTTTGAGGAACGTCCTTACTGCTTTGCATTCCCACCAAGAGCATACGAGGCTTCCCTTTTCTCTATATCCTTGCCAACATTTGTTATTTGTAGATATTTTGATGATAAGTATTCTGACAGGTGTGAGTTGATATCTCATAGTTTTGATTTACATTTCTCTGATGAAATGTTAATGAGTATAATATTCTCTCCTTGTATTGATACTTTTGTCACTATATAATACGCTTCTTTGTCTTTTGTTAGAGCCTCTGTTTTAAAGTCTATTTTGTCTGATATGAATATTGCTACCCCTGCTTTCTTGTCAATTCCATTTGCATGATATATCTTTTTCCATCCCCTCACTTTCAGTCTCTTTGTGTTTTTAGCCCTGAAGTGAGTCTCCTATGGGCAACATATAGATGAGTCTTTTTTTTTTTCTTTTTTTAAATCCAATAAGCCACTCTATGTCTTTTGATTGGAGCATTTATTTCATTGAAATTTAAAGTAATTATTGATAGGTGTGTACTTATTGCCATTTTATTACTTTTTTTCCCATTGTTTTTTGTACTTCTTCTCTGTTGATTTCTTTTTCTTTTTGTTTCCTCCCCTGTGGTTTGATGATTTTCTTTAGTAGTATGCTTGGATACACTTTTACTTTTAACCTTTCTAAAATTGGGATGTGCCTTTATGTTTGATGAAGAGTCAGGGTTTAATTGGCAAGATCTTTTCTTTGTTATTGATATATTTATTATTGACACATTAAGCTTCTTGACAGCATAAGCTTCTTGATAGCATGTTATGTAATTCACTTCAATTCTTAAAGACTATGTGGCAAATATTTTCATGGCAATATCCCATGCCACTTGTCCTTAATAAATTTCTTTCCATAAAATGTCACTGAATCCCAGTGAATTCAACCCACATTTATTAGACTTATTTTGCAGCTTGTTTTTAAAAGGAAGAGTGAAATCTGGGAAAATAAACAAATATTTGACATTTAGTTTAAAAAAAAAAAAAAAAGCAAACAAGTGACTTTCTGACTTCACATGGAAAATAACCGGCACCGTTTTCCAAATAACCTCCAGTTCTTCAGTGGCCCAGGGAAGAATGATAACTGAGAGAGGCTTTTTAGACTAAGCTTTGGGGTAGACAGGTGCAAAAGGGACTGGAGGACAAAAATCAAGAAAGGGGACCCAGATTTTAAAATAAGTATCCACCCAATTAAAAATGCATGAAGGATTTGAATAGGCATTTCCCCAGAGAAGATATGCATATGGCCAAGTCACATAACATCATTAGTCATCAGGAAAATGCAAATCAAAACTGCAGTGAAATACTCTTCATATCCACTAGGATGGCAATAATCAAAAAGGTAGAAAACAACAAGTGTTGGCAAGGATGTGGAAAGATTGGAATCTTCATATATTGCTGGGGATGTAAAATGGTGCACTGTAAAATGGAAAACTGTCGGCAGCTCCAAAAAATTAAACAGAGTTACCATTTGAACTAGCAGTTCCACTCCTAGGTATATACCCAAGAGAGCTGAAAACATATTTCCATGCAAAAACTTATACATGAGTGTTTATAGCACCATTATTTATAATAGATAGTGGAAACAAACCAAATGTCCATCAAGTGATGAATGAAGAAATACAATGTCTACACAATAGTGTATTATTCAACTATTAAAAGGAATGAAGCACTGATCCATGCTGAAAACTGAACCTTAAAATTTTTATGCTAAATGAGAGAAGCCAGACACAAAAGACCCCATATTGTATAAATCTAATTTAAAATGTCCAGAATAAACAAATCCTCAGAGACAGAAGATAGATTAGTGGTTTCCAGGGACTAAGGAGAGGAAATGGGGGAAAATGAGGAATGGGAAGTGACTGTTGATGAGTATGGTGGGGGAGATGAAAATGTTCTGGAATTAAGAGTGGTGATTGATGAGCAACTTTTGACTATACTAAAAACCATTGAAATGTGTACTTTAGGAAGGTGAACTTTATGTATGTGAATTATAGCTTAATAAAACTGTAATTAAAAATATATGCAGAAGGGTCAAAGAAACAAATGAACAGTGCAGGGACTCCAGGGGACAAAGAATGGCTCCTGAATTCTCGCTTGTGTGCAGAAAGAGGCTGTTGGTATGCCTGGAATCCAAGGTGAGCCTAGCTTTCTCCACCTGTGATCCAGAATCTACTATTTGGTGACTGACCTAATTTCATCTGTCATAAGCAGTTTTGTGCTTTGGGGTTGGTGCCATAAGTAAAAGTCAAAGAACATGGCTCTGTGTGGTCTAGCCCTACTATCAGGGTGCTGCTGACTCATGAGGTGCCTAAACAACACTGTAGTTTTGAGTTAATGACATTTATTATTCACATATCAATCATTATTTTTTCCACCTTAGTACTAATAGCTGGATGGGTAAACAGATTTACTCACTGTAAATGCAGTATTTATTGAGAGATTTCACTATGGTGGGTTTGGGGTTTCAGTAGTGAATGAGACATGACCCTTGACATCAAAGGTGTCAATGGAGGATGTATTTAAGTAAGAAGGCCAGTACATTGCAGTTGGTATATACTCTATAAGTGAAAGAAAGTACATGGTGTTAATGGATTAATTGTATTAGAAGCCACCCTGTGTCCACATCATTTTCCCTATAACACCATAGTATTCTTTTAATCTTGATCAGGGCTGGTCTTGTCTCTTACATTCACCAATAGAATGTGGTGGAAGTAATGGTGTATTAGTTCTGAGTTTAGACTTCAAGAGGGCTTGAACGCCTTTGCTTGTTCTCCAGATCCTGCCTTGGACATGTGAAAAACCCATGGCTAGCCTGCCAAAGAGTGGAAAGAGCACATGGAGAAGAGCCAGATCAGCACAGTTGTTCCAGTCAAGGCTCCAGACATGTAAAAGAACCCAGGCAGGATCAGCCACCAGCCAACTCCTAGCTGACTACAGATGTACAGATGAGCCCAGATGAGATCAGCCTGTCCCAGCCCAGATCAGCAGAGCCTGGCACTTATCTGTAGACTCACAATCAATGGAACATGGTTGTTAAAAACACCAAGTGTTGGTGGTGTTTGTTATGCAGCAAGAAATAACTGACGTAGGATGCAATGGGAGCACAGATGATGGGGAGCTTGGGTGTATCAGAGAAGTCTTCCAGAGGAAGTGACATTTAGTCTATAAAGCTAAAGATGAATAAGAGACAAGGAAAAGAGAGAACCTGAGTGTGTGAGTAAGTGTGTTTTCAGGAGTGGTTCAAGGGAAAGAGGAATAGAAAGGGTTTAAGTAGTTGAGGGAATAGTATTTAAAAAGCCCAGGAAGTGAGATGGTCCATAAGGCAGGAATGGAGAGTTATGTATGAACCAAATCATGTAAGATCTCAAACAATTATTAAGGGATTTAGACTTTATCCTGAGGATTGCTGGGGTCCATTAAAGGCTTTTAATTCCATTTTTGCTCTTGTATGTTCAGTCTTGCTCCAGTATGGAGAAATGGTTACATGATTTAAGACTTGAGGCATGGAAATCGTTTAGAACCTTGGTAGGTGGTGGGGGGTATGGTGGCTGAACTTGGGTATTAGCAGAGAGGATAGAAAGTGAACGAAGCTGGGGGCTATTCCACAGGGTCAGAATTGACCGAGGTTGGTGTATTATTGGAATGGGGATGATAGAGAGCCCACTGTCAGTGATGATGCCCACCTTTTGGCTTGGGCAACTGAATTGGTATTGGTTTTATTCACTGATGAAGAAAACAAAGGATGTGGAGCAGGTTTGAGTGCAAGGAAATTCAGTTTGCTGTATACTGTATGTGGCAGATTACATTTTCCAAAGATGCCTATATATTCATGTACTTCAGTGTAAGCAACACTGCTCCCAAAGCGAGATGGGGTCTGTATTTGTTCCCTCCCCTTGAATCTGGGAAGGGGCTGTGAGAACACCAATGAATGGGGTCCAGCAGAAGTGATAGTATGCAATATAGAGGTTCAGTCATAAAAATTTTGATCCAGTTTCTGCCTGGTTCTCACTTGGGAAGCTCATACTTGGAGTCCAGCCAACATATTGTGAGAAAGCCCAGGCCATGTGGAGAGGACACATGTTGTGGTCCAGCCCGGACCCCCAGTTAGTCTCTCAGTGATGTATCATCAACCACCAGACATGAAAGTAAATTAGTCTTTGGAAAATTCCAGCTCCCAGCCTTCTAATCTTCCAGCCGAAGCCCCAGATATCATGGCGTAGAGACACGGCATCTCTGCTCTGCCCTGTCTGAATTCTTGACCCACAAAAACTATGAGAGATTAAGAAATAATTCTTATTGCTTTAATCCACTAGGCTTTGGAGTAATGTGTAACATAGCCATAACTAACTAACATATTGCATTTGGAGACATCCTCATAACTCAAATGTATATTTCTTTTTCAAAAATCAGTGTGGCCAACTCTTTTTTTATCTGTTGTATGAAGAAACTTGCATCAAATACTCTGTCAGTTCTTGTCACATCCACTATTTGTCAAAAAACTTTTGAACATTTTTCCTTCCTTAGCTTTGGTCAAGGAAGGAGGGGAGGAAGGGAGGATCCTGAATATGGGAACAATGGGCAAGTTTAACGCCATTTCCAGAAGGAGGTGGTGGACTGATGGAATGATGACAACTGTGCCCTCCGACCCAAGCATTGCAGTCTCCTGATTTCCTGCACAGACACTGATGTGCCCCATCAGGGTGGGCATTACTTCCCTAAAAATTGGTATCAATGCTGCTCCCACCTTCCTGCCCATCAGAAGAAGTTTGGCCCCAACACCACGAAATAACAGCTGGGTTGTGTTAAGAAATTTTTATTGTTTCCTTTGGATTTGTGATGAAAGCACATAAAATTACAAGTGGAAGAAACATCATGCCACAAAATTGCATAGAATTATTACAAAAATGTGAATTACGCATTTTAAATAATTTGAGATAGAAGAACCAAAATATGTACATTTTAAGAGCTTCAAATACTTTGTCCTATCTTTTTTTCTTCTGAAAAGGCAAAAGTCACAATGTCCAATCCATCACAAACAATATTTATACAGTGCACAAGCACAACATTAAATTCAAAGTAATGCAAGCAATGGCCCTTTCTTTCGAAATTATTTAATGACAGCTTATCTATCATAGGAGTATTAATTAATGTATGAAATGTTGAAATGGTAAAATGAACTGTTAAAAACTAAAAACACATGGCATGTCATTAGAACTTTGAAAATTCTCAGTACATGGCCCAAACCATGCTATTCTCAGTAGTGTAAGGGTATCATAGGGGCATAGTCTAATTTAATACACAGCTCTACTCTCTATTATAGGAAAAACCACAGTACAGAATTTCACACATTCAACAAAGAACAAGGCAAATACAGAAAGGCACAAAACTGCACATCATATAGACCCTTTTTCTTTATCTTAGTCTATTTCAAGTAATATTAATATTATTAAATGATAGTATCACTGTAGTAACTTCAATGATGCAAGATGGACAGTGTTACACGCTACCCCCACAACTGCAAAAAGTGTCATTGTACAGATATAAAAATGTGATTACAGGAAATGGCCAAATACAAACATATTGCAAAATGACTAGAGTCACTAAGGTAATGAAATCCAACTACCAAAACAGTTTTGTGTAAGTCAAGGTTATTCAACTTCAGTCTATCTCTGGACTAAAATGTGATACAATGTTCTGTAATAATCACCATTGCATTTGGTTATTAATGCTATTATTAGTTCATTCTTCTGCAATTTTAGCCAGTCTGTAATTTTGTTTATAAAAATGCAGCATTCTATTTTGACCATTCTTGCTTCCTTATGATTAATGCCTTTCTTTCAAGGTGCAAAAGTAGAATGATTTACAAAAGAGTTCTCATTCAGTGGAAGTTAAGTTTTATTAAGTGTCTAATTAACACCCTAAATCCTTTAGATCAAAATATAGTCATCTCCAAAGGGGATGGGATTTTTTTCCCCCTTGTGTCTCCCTAGATGTGTTTTTTAATCAAACACTACTTCCTAATGTTTGAACTAAGCCCTCATTTTGATTAAAACTTAATTGTGATCCCTAGTTATTGCTTAAAGTTAAATAGAATAATTTCCATAAAAATATTAAATTCTTACAACACAATTTTCAGGACACAACTAGTTTTTGTGTTTTAAAATGTTTTACTAAGCTACAATCAGACAGGTTTAAAGTAAAATAAAACTGCACATCTTGCTTCAGGGCTTTAACTTCAATGTTCTTTGTGTTACTCTCTAAGTTATATTTTCCTCTATATAATTATTCTCTCTTAAGACCTTTCAATAATGTTTTAAATCAGTTTCACCATAATATAATTTGTTTCTCCTATGCCACTTAACATAGGAACTTAACAAAAAGACAGTTAAGTGAATTAAATGTACATAGTAAATATATAATGAAAGATTTTTTTAATGTGAGAAATAAATTGAAATCTGTCAGATTTAAAAATTATGGAAGATACTAATACATTTCCATATTGCTGTCCTATACATTTTTGTATATTCTGACCATTAAAACAAGCTTAAAATACTTAAAATCCAGTTTTTGATCTTACAAAATATACATCAAAGTCATCTTCTAAGTTCTCAATCTACCTCAACTTGCATCAAGGCCTCCATCAATTGTTTCTTAGAATTTTAATGTAATTTAATATCCACATAATGTAGATATTTGACCATTTTCTTCTCTGTCATTGAATTGGTTTTACGTCTTGTGGAAGAGATCTGGGTTATTGCCAATTAAGAAACTCATATTTACACACATATGAATGTGTGTGTGTGTATGTGTATGTGGTGTATATGTATGTACTTATATGGCTGAGTGCATACATATATACATGTAGATAACATATACCATTTATATGTGGGTCTGTGTAGTCTCTAGATAAATATTTAATCTTTATCTCTATATTAAAAATAAATGAACCATAAAGAAAGTCAGACAGCAAAATAACTGCTGGAACCTATTCACTCTGATTGAATCTCTGCTCATCATACATCGGCTCAACTATTTTTATTCAATTAAAAAGATCTTTGTAGTTGTTTAATGATTTTAGGCCAATAACCAATGAATACCCAGACTTTGAGTGCAAATAGTCGACTCAGATAGCACACTGCCTGGAAGTGTGTGGCCAACTTGCTCACACAGCCAAATGTACAGGTCATGTTGCCAAGTCTGGGGATGGCTTTACTGGACAAGGACACAATCAAGGCAGAAAACCAGCTTATTTGAGCCACTATGGTATCCAATAAAGCCATGTCAGCAACAAATACACTGATGACTCTATGATAAATAAATTAGCAAATTGCAAGCCGCCAGTGCTTGCAAAGCAGAGGATGAAACAATTTAATATGCATGTTAACTCGAAGATATGGTAGTTGAGGGGCAGTTAGGAAAAAAAGTGCTCAAAGTTGGCTGTTCAATAGTGTTAAATAGTGCTATGCATTTCTCAACTATTTCTATTACTTTGACATACTTTACACCAGAGCTTCAACTAAAAACATGAGCTTGCTTTTCTTCAAAGAAGACGCTGTCCTTCATTAAATGTTCCATGGAGCCTGGAAGTTGCCTGCTTTGAATTTACTACTGGAAAGAAAACCAAAATCCCACCACATACATGCACTCTTCACTAGCAGACCTGCAGTAGTTTCCACATAACACATGGAGCCTGGGTATGGGGAAGCTGAATGGATCCTTCTGGAACTCTCCCTCCAGTGTGGATTTTAATCTAAGGGATGCTTCTCAGGAAGATGCTCCTGGGCAGTGATCTTTGTAAGAGAGAGTCCGATGGAGCTGGAGTGGCCATGCGTGTTCTGAAGGCCAGGAAGAAACAATCACAGGGGAGTATCAAATTCTTTTCCTGGGTTTTCTCCTTCCAGCTTCTCACTGGAAGGAGGCTTGTGGTTCAGTTTTCCAGGGTCTGAGGTCAGCAGGGGAGGGGCAGAGCTGTGATTGCTGTCTTCACTGATCTTCCCTTTCATGGCTTCCTGCACGAATTCCAAAATCTCCAGGGGCAGCCTTTTGAACTTGTCTTGGTACTCCTGCTCTAGCTCCACCTGCAGCTGGGAGACAGCAAGAAAGAGGATGATTTTATGTCATTTAGGTTTCTATAACCACCCATGTAGAAACTCCTTGAAAGAGATGTACAAAGAGGGGAGGGACCAATTAATTTTAATATCATGATGTGAAACTGAGGTTCGTTGGACATGTCATTTGTTCACAGCTAAAAGTCACCAATAGCTGAGGGTATCAAGGTCAGCCATGAATCAGGCTGGGAGAGCCACAAAGTCAATTGGAGTGGACAGACGGTCAAGGCGTGGGCTTTATGAAGTGCAGCCTCATCCAGAGGCTGTTTCTAACCAGGAGCTAAATGCATTTTACAAACTGAGCATACTCATATAGCCAACCTGAACGTCTATCTTCACTTCTTTTATCACCTGTTTATTCTGATTCCTTTTTTTTCTTTCTAATTTTTATTTGCTTCATAAACCGTTTTACCTACCTTTTAAAACTGCCTTCAAATTTATCTGTTTAATGCTCTGGAGAATTTTCAGACTTTTAAAAGTCACAGAACCCTTTCTTCAAATGCAGGCTTATGCTGGCCTCAGCCATAAAACAAGTAAAAGCTGGGCATCTGGTAGAAGTGGGGTGAGGGGCAGTGGGTGCTGCCTGCTAGGACGCTCTGCTGCTCAGAGCCCAGATGAAACCCAGGATTTTGAATAAAATTCTCTCTGCTTATTGAATGATAAGCAGAGAGCTTAATCTTAGATATGGCGTGAGAGACTAAATGCTTTTCCTAAACGCCCAAGATCTTGCATTTCTCAGCAGCTCCCGGGTGATGCTGATGTGGCTGTGGCTGGTCTACTTTGGACACACTGACGATCTTCCTGTCCTGGTTCTACTCTGAGCTCCCAATTCTACTTTTGGTCTCAATCCTGGCTGTATGTCCTCTATCTGCAGCTTCAGTGCAGTCTGACCCCTGACCACCTGGGATGAAGATAGTCCTCAGGTCATCTGCCCTGCGGTGTCCTGACCCCCCTTTCTTCAGTGCCAGCAGCTTGAGAACATCCCCTTTAGTTCAATTCCTTTTTGTTCTCGCTTCTATGCCAGAGAAGTTTTGCCAAAATTAGTACAGATCAGTAATCCCTTATTATTATGTATTAAATATTATGTATTAACTTTGCCAAACTTAATAGAGATCAGTAATCCCTTATCTGCAATTCTAAAATCCCCAAAATTCTGAAATTGAGAAGTTTTTTATAAATTTGTAACAAAATCATTGACGTTGATAAAATGCTATTTATAATCCTTATTTAATCCCACTTCTTGTGAATGTCCATACACGGTACTGTAGACATATTAATTTGTTTGATTATGAGGGTGACCCGGCCCCCCTTGGGATATAATGCTTATGGTATATGCATCATATTCCTTTTCTAAAATGAGAAAAATTATGAATTCTGAAAAACAAGAGGCCCCAAGAGTCTCGAATAATGGATTGTGGATCTGTTTGAATGAGCTTTTTTTTTTTTCCACATCAAAAAGTGCCTGATAAAAATGGCTTGGCCTGAGTATTGAAAGTCCCCTATTCCCCCCAAATATCAAATATTGGGTATTTATGAATATGTTGTCCTGGCATGTGAATTCCAATAAACCAAGAAGGAAACACTCTATGAGAGGGATGCCCACAGGGCCTGAGATTCACATTGCCATGATGTGGTAAAGGCACCTTCACACACAGCTCCACCCTCAGCACTGGGGACAACCCTCCGGAGCATCAGATATAAGAAGGCAATGGCCAGTTTCTCCCCAGGTGGGGCTTTTACACTGACACACTCTGGCATAAGTGAAATCTCACCCTGGTGTCTGACAGCTTCCATTTACCACCATTCAGACCTCGTCATGAATTTGTCTCAATTTTAGTTCAGCAACACACGCAGTTAAAGTTTCGTTTCCAAAAAATGTAGGGAAAGGGAGAAGAGCATGGGGCCCTATGTTTAAGAAACAGCAGATTTCATTTAGGTTAGACTGGGGGACCTTCAGTATAGATATATTGCACCTGACCTAGACACTGATTTCTCTTAGGTCAATGGTGGACAAGACCCTATGGTGCTTGATAGGCTGTTTCCTTTTTTAACTTATGAAAAAAAAAAAAAAGAAAATATGAAATGTGAGAAAATGCCAAATAAACACTTAAACTAACATTTTCTGGTAATTTTTAATAATCTAATTTTAATAATTATGATTCTGCACCCAGTTCAGATATGGGGGTATTTTTCCCTACACCGCCAAGCAATTCTCTGTGACACCAGCTGGGTGTCCTACAATTGAATTCGATTCTGACACTATATATACCTGGAGATAGCGTCAGATCCCCCAGGTTAAGGGCTCAGTCCTACAAGACTGCCCCACACCCCTCCCCCAACTTTAGAGGCCAATTGCAAGTCCAGGTTGTCACCTGTGCTTCTGCCTGACTGGCTATAGTTTGGAGGCTCCCACGATCCCCTCATTTAGATTAGATTGGTAGAGTCGCTCACAGAACTCCGAGAAACATTTTCTTACTAGATCATTGGTTTCTTATAATTAATTAATTAATTAATTAATTAATTAATTTTTTTGGCTGTGTTGGGTCTTTGTTTCTGTGCGAGGGCTTTCTCTAGTTGCGGCAAGCAGGGGCCGCTCTTCATCGCGGTGCGCGGGCCTCTTACTGTCGCGGCCTCTCTTGTTGCAGAGCATAGGCTCCAGACGCGCAGGCTCAGTAGTTGTGGCTCACAGGCCCAGTTGCTCCGTGGCATGTGGGATCTTCCCAGACCAGGGCTTGAACCCATGTACCCTGCATTGGCAGGCAGATTCTCAACCACTGCGCCTCATCGGTTTATTATAAAAGGACACAACTCAGGAACAGCCAGATGTACAGGACAAGGTATGGGGAAAGGGCACAGAGCTTCTATGCCCTCTCCAGGTGGACCCCTCTCCCCAATCTCCATGTGTTCACCAATGTGGAAGATCTCGGAACCCTGTCCTTTTGGGGTTTTGTGTAGGCTTTCTATGCAGTCATGACTGATGTAACTCGTTGGCCACTGGCCAGTGAACTCAATTTGCAGCCCCTGCCCTTTCCCAGGAGGAGGTCAGGAGGATGGACGTTAAAGTTTCAACCCTCCAATCTTTAGCTTAGTTCCCCTGACAACCAGCCCCATCCTTAGGTGCTTCCCCCAAGTCACCTCATTAACATAACAAAAGACACCTTTATTGCTCTTAACACTTAGGAAATTCAAGGGTTTCAGGAGCTCTGTGCCAGGAACTGGGATGAAGACCAAATGTATATTCCTTATTATAAATCACAATATCACAATAATAATAATAATCTAATTTTATATTTTTTTAATTTAAAAATTGACCCAGTTGTGGCTAAATTATAACTTTGGTAGATTCTTCCTTTTATCATGGATTAGTAGTAGATTTTATTATACTCTAAACTATTTTAATAAATTAATATGATTAATTTATAAACTAAATTAAATGTATATTAAATGCCATATATTTCATTCTTTAAAAAAAAAGTCTTTATTAATGAATGAATTACAAATGTGCATTTACTTGAATTTCAACTTAGAGCTTTTCTCTTTATATTTTTCTTCTTATAAATGGAATACCTGTTTATTACAAGCAAATATGAAAAGTATGCAGGGCAAGATCTGGCTCTGTTTCTAAAAAGCTCCATCTATTAGGAGTCTAGAGCCCAACTAAGATCAGCTATGCTCAGCCCAGATCAGCTGAACTCTGAAAGTCGTGAACTAAATAAATATTTATTATTGTCAGAGAAGTTTTGTGTTTTATGCAGTATTATTGTAGCATTTCCCCCATGACTCCCATAATTTGTCTCAAAAATGTTCATGAAATTCTGTGGTGTGGGCCTCACCAAAATCTGAGGATGCTCAAGTCCCTTATATGAAATGGTGCGTATAACATATGAGCATCTTCCCATTAAATCACCTCTAGATTACTTATAATACTTAATACAATGTCAGTGCTATGTAAATAGTTGTAAATTCAATGTAAATGCTAAGTAAATAGCTGCTGGCATGTAGTAAATTCAAGTGTTGCTTTCTGTAACTTTCTGAAATTTTTTTCAAAGATTTTCAATCTGAGGTTGGTTGAATCCATAGATATGGAACCCATGGATACAGAGGGCTGACTGTATACTAAAACATAAGGCAATAATTACGCTACTTGCTAAGCCACTTCATCCCAGCTAATGTGTGCATTCTAAACCTTGAAAGTTTTGTGTTAGAGCTGGAGTACTCTCTCCTTATAGATGCCTGCTATTAAGGCCTAGTGAAATCAAGTGCCCCTAAAACAGAGTTCCCCTGCCAAGTTTATGACTAACATTTCTATCCAAAACTTTATTCCCTTTCTTATCCCACCCTGGTTCCCCTTAGGATTGAGGAGTATCAAAGAAAAGGGGAGATTGAAACTGAGCAGAACCCTGTGGGACCCTCCTAGGTACAAAAGCTCCTCCATGTCCCCTGTTTCTTGTTTGAAGAAAAGGGCTTTTAGTCTCCTAGGCCTTCCCTGAGTTTCAAAGAGCAGGCACAAGCAGTTACTAATTAGGGAAGTGAAGGAACGCAGAAACAAAGGGAAAGCAGTTAAGCAAGAAAAGTAATGACAGCTCAAACAATAGTCAGTGATAAAACAGAGCCCTAGTTTCTCCTCAAGAGATATACATAACAGTCTGACACATATCTCTGAGTTTTTCTACAGAAAGTAAGATCCCCCCACCCAGGTAGAGGATGGTGACTACATGCTGACCACAAGCACATAGGCCCCAAACTGGTTGGAACCAGAAGGCTGATGATTAAGATTCTGAGACACCACCCTGTTACCTCAGCACCAACCAATCAGAAGAAAGTCATGCACCCTGCAGCCCTCACCTCAAATGTTGCCTTTAAAAACCCTTCCCTGAAAGCCATTGGGAACTTCGGGTCTTTTGAGCATGAGCTGCTCATTCTCCTTGCTTGGCGCCCTGCAAATAAATGCTGTACTTTACTTCACTACAACCCAGTGTCAGTAGATTGGCTTTGCTGTGCAGCGAACGAGTGGGTCCAAGTTGGGTTTAGTAACACTAGGAATTTTCTATTTTTAGTTTGGTGCTTTCTGTAGGAAGACTCAGCAGAGGACTATCATAGCTGGGAATAAAAATGAATGTGAAAGAGAAAAACAATTTTGATTCTACCAAAATGATTAATCATGGTCCAGAGACACCTTGTCAAACTGAAAGTTGCTATTGTACTTAAACTACTAAAAGATGGTTGAAATCTTTGAAGACCTGTGCTCTGGGCTAAGGAAGCTAAGAGACTTGAGTGAATACACATTCTGCACATTATTAACCATTATTTTTTAAACAAGGAAACTGAAGCCTACCACCCAGGTGGTTTAGTGCAGAAGCAAGATCTGAACACCAAACTCTTGCCTCCTAATCCAGGCTCCAACCCAACCATTCCAGGCCAATCCCTTTCCTCTGTAAAAACAGGATTTGTGAAGATCTTAATAACCTGATATTCTGTGTGTT
Source organism: Monodon monoceros (assembly GCF_005190385.1). NCBI lineage: Eukaryota > Metazoa > Chordata > Mammalia > Artiodactyla > Monodontidae > Monodon > Monodon monoceros. The sequence goes on along the minus strand of NW_021703769.1, from coordinate 35,059,219 downwards.
GATAGAAGAATAACAAATAACTTCAGTGTATTTTCCTTATGTGTCTAGGGTATTAAAGTTGCTGTCACAAATAACTGGGAAGTGTCTGTTAATGAAAAGTGATGCTGAGGAGGGGCTCCATGGCATAGGGTCTTACTGACATGCCCTCTTAATAATAGACTACAGGCATACTTCGGAGATACTGTAGTTTCAGTTCCAGACCACCGCAATAAAGCGAATATTGCAATAATGAAAGTTACATGAATTTTTTGTTTCCCAGTGCATATAAAAGTTACGTTTATACAATACTATAGTCTACTAAATGTGCAATAACATTATGTCTAAAAAAACAATGTATTTAACTTAATTAAAAATATTTTATTGCTAAAAATACTAGCAATCATCTGAGCCTTCAGTGAGTTGTAAATCTCTTTGCTGGTGGAGGCTTTGAAATATTATGAGAAGTACCAAAATGTGACATAGAAACAAGAAGTGAGCAAATGCTGTTGGAAAAATGGTACTGATAGACTTGCTTGACATGGGGCTGCCACAAACTCTCAATTTGTTAAAAAAAAAAAAAAGCGATATCTGCAAAGTGCAATAAAGTGAAGTGCAGTAAAACAAGGTACGCCTATTCAGGCTCTTGGAAAACAAAAGGGGCTCTAAGCCAGCTGCAGTTAACCTGGTCTATTTCTAAGCCTTCACTGGACTTTTCTGTTTGTGTCTGTCATGCTTGGAAGACACTGGCTGTTCACTCCCCCTATGTAATTCTTCAGTTTAGGACCTGTTTATTTGGTCAGCTGGCTGTTTTCCTGTTTGCCATTAAGTGCAGTCTAATTTAATCAGACTATTTCTGTAAAGAGTTGGATACTCCAAGAAAGGATAAGCAAATGGAAAATTGGAATTTAAAAAATCCAGTTTAAAGGAAAAAGAAAGATCTCTTGGGATAGAACCAATCTAGTAAATATTGGTAGTAAATTGCAATGAAATATAGAACCACAAAAATAATGATGGTAATACAATGAAAGTAGTAATTGCAATTTACTGTGTGTTTACTGTAGGGCATGCACTGTTCTTAAGACTTTTCATGCATGAATCAATTTAATACAGGAATCTTAATTTCAAAATCTCTAAATTCAAATATCCATGGGGACCAAGAAACAACATAAATCCGTGAATTAGGTTTGGTATAAGGCAATAGAGGAGTACCAACACCTGTGGCTAACTGGAATTGTATTTCATGTTTAAAACACTCAAATTCAAAAATGTTAACAAGTACCAAGAGTCAAATAAAAAGCTCAGTTTAGTCTTCAGTTTGTGGCTCCTGATTTAGCTGCTCCATCAGAAGCAAGGGCATGACAGTAAAGCGTGATTTATGTCCACTGGACGGAGGCTAAGAAGGCATTACCAGAAGAATCCCATTCTCTCAACCACAGAAGCCCTAAAAGAATCAATAAAAAGCCTCAAGTCAGTGGAAATAAAAGCCATGCAAGGGCTAATTACTTTTAGATGAAGTGTGTATTTTTTTGCCATCAAGTGGAATACCACCAGCAGGGAAGAACTGAACTTACATTATGATTTCAGTTCCTATGCTGAGTCACATTAGAAACAAATGTTTATAATGCAGGTGGTGCTGCAATCATCTCAGAGAAGTGGGAGTCCCAGGGAAACATCCTCTTAGGAAAGTCTTGGCCTGGGAGTCCTTCAGACCTGCCAGATTGGCCTCCCAAGACTTATTCTCAAGGAGGTCCTGCCCTGATTGGGCCTCCCTTCAGATCAGTGTCCTCACCTGCACGCACCTGTCTTAACTCCTTTTAATTCTTAATTACCCACACTTGAGCCCCAGCCAGAACTGCTCTCTCTCTTGATTTAAAGCCTGTGCATTTAAAAAGCAAGAGACAGGCTGTGTTGTGTCCTAGAATGAACTCAGCCACATCCCTAGAGAATGCTCTTCTCCCAATCACCTAAAATTAGTTTGGGTTTTTCTTTTTCTTTTTGTAAATGTGTATTTCAAGAGTGGTTAGCCATACTCGGGTTTTATCAGGACAATTGATTTTGATGTTTAGGGAGCGAGTATTTTCTAATTAGATGGTCACTCCTTCTAAACATGATGTTAACGTCTTCTGCTTAAATTACTGTGGTTTTAGGTTGACCGTTTACAACTCAATCTGAGGGGAAATTAGACATTTGATCTCTTGGCCTTGGAGGGGTTTGGAGCAGTCTGGTTTTCACTCCTGAATTCTCCATCTCAGGTCAAGTTGGCAACTATAATGAATTTTCTCAGAGCCAGAAAACTGAAATGGGGCCAGGTAGAAAGGTAAATGAGAGACTGGGGCCAGGCGAGAACTGTGGTATTGCAGAGGGTGGTCCTTGGGTCCTTGGTTACAAAGAGGAGCCGCCCAAAATTGCCAACTAGATTGCTGCCACATACCTGTCCAAGGTTGCTGCATTTGATTTTTCAGAGGAAGCTAGCAATACGGATTTTCATGTTAAATCTTCTGGTTTGTCAGTTTTAGCACCTAAATTAGAAATTAAAAAACAAAAAAAGCTACTTGCAGGTCAATTTGCAACTTCCAGAGTATCTGGGTAATATATTCTATAGGTATGTCTTTGGACGTGATAGGCAGCTACCCCGAAGTCTGCTGAGTCCTCCTAGCTCAGGGATTGGCTGCCATCCTCTTTGCTGCATGAATGGAGACATAACCACATTGCGCTGGTGTTCTGAATTTGTGGCAAGGCGCTCCTTGCTGGGAAGAAAAAGACACTTATACCTGGAATAAGCTTTTGACCCTATTCTAGGCAGCTCCGCTGGAAGGGACTTGCTAAATAATTTGAGATGTCTATTTTCCTATTTCCTCCTTTACCAAAATTTGGTGATGTGACTGCTAAACCCACAGGGTTTGGAATGGGGAATCTCATTAACCCAATTACAAGGTGTTTTATAGAAATGCTCTTTTTTAAGTCTTCAAGGCCAAATCCTTTCTCTGATGGATCTCTTTTTTTCATGAGGTCTTGAGAGGTGATTTGGAACATAGAGTGGTTACTCTGCTGACTTATCATTTGGGTCTTACATGAGTGGCAGTGAATTCAGAGTAATTCTAGGTATAGCAGACTTGAATTCCATTATCTTGGTCTACATGGTAAAATATGACAAGTTATCCCCCGAATTTACATTCACCCTTTCATAGTGTCTGCTATGCCTGGATGGCAGCTGCCTAGACAAGAACAATGTTTACAAGCCCCCTCACTATCTTTGCACCTAGGGGGGCACTTGACCAGTTCTTGCCAATGAAATGTCAGGGCCAGCTTGTTAAAAGGCATACGGGGGCATCTTTACTGTCTCTTTCCCTTTTCCAGCTAAGTCCTAGAGGATGATGGAGCCACATTATGAAAAGAATATGGTTCTCTAAATTACCATGTGGAAGCATGTTGTCTACCAACCAGAAACACCCACAATGGGCTGTTATATGAAAAAAGAAATAGAATTATATTGTATTTTGGTGCTGTTTGTTACAGCAGCCAGTGTTATGCTAACCAATACATTCTCACATATATAATTTGTGTTGCATGATTTATGTTAAGGTTAAGGGAATATGTGTAGTTATGACAAGTGTTTCTCCAATTTATGATTCACCTTTATTAGGCAATTTTATGCCATAAAGATGGTCTCTTAAGGTTGCTTGGGGGCATATTTGGCTTATTTATTCTGGATTTAAAGTAAAATTAGAGAATAATCCTAACAATAAATCTTGAGTACTTTATAGCTATTTTATAGCTATAAGAAAGAGCTAGTGTTATGAATCCCAGGGGCATTATAATTTTCCATCAATCTTTATTTCTCTTCTACAAGAAAAGTATTGGGTGAAAAAAATCTCCATTTTCTTCCATTGTTATCACTGGATTAAAATGTATTGGGTTGGCCCAAAAGCTCATTCACGTTTTCCATACATCTTACAGAAAAACCCAAAAGAGCTTTTTGGCCAACACAATATATAGTCTATGGCTATCATGAAGCTATTCTTATAAGGACAGAAATGGGAGACTTCAATTAAGTAATATTGCAAATCAATTTTAAGACATTATTCCTTTTCCTTCTGCTTCGAGAACAAAGCTGAACTAGTCAGCTAAATCTTAATTTCTGCTTCCAACTTGCCATCATCTGACCATCTCCTGGTGTGGATAACCCCAAGGCTGCTTCTAAAAACCTGGGTGACTTCTTCAAATCACCCAATCTAAGGGATTGAAAGCCCTTCTAATGGGTCATAGACAACCTTACTTACACAGGGATAAATGACTTTAGGAAAAGCTACTGGTGACAGAAAAGTCTAGTAGGCTCTACCAAACCTGTTCTAGTTCTCAGGTGACTTCGTTGGCCAGAAAGCCATCCTAATCCCAAATTAGGGAACATGTCCCAATACTTGCAGTACTGGGCTGGATGGCAAATGCCATCGATTCATGGTTCGTTCTCTACATTTACTCACTTTTTTGCCTTTACTCCCTCATGAATTCTTTGATTTATTCATTCATTTATCCAAAATTTACTGAGTGCCCTTCTGTGTACCTGGCACTGTGACTAATGCTAAACATAGAGACATGAACGAGACACAGCCCTGGTTTCAAGACCAGTGGGAGATGTGAATCATAAAATAATAATGTGATATGCTGAGATAAATACCATGATAAAGTGATAAGCAATATACAGCAGTAGCACAGAGGAGGAAGTGATCATCTCTCCTTGGTATCCCAGAGTAGGAATTACCTAAGACCAGAAGTACTGGACATCATTAAATTCCTGTCCCCTTGCACACTTGTTCATGTGACTGCCACTTAAATTTATCAAAGGCTCACTCATATCATTTCCCTCTTACTCTCTGTGGCACATCCAATTACATTCCAAAATAACTGAAAAAGTAACAATATAAGAACTCCAAATTATCTTTTTAAAACATGACTATTTTGTCTAATTGTAGGCTAAGTAAAATAAAACACTGTAAAAGTTGGAAATACCCCAGAGATCAGTGACCAAACAATAATAAAAACATTATTAAATGCATAATTTTTCATAGTGTTAAATGAAATCCCACTCAGAAAACCTATCAATCTAATCCTTACCTATGAATGACCATCTTTCTATACATGTCAGTCAAATAAATATTATAGAATTTTCAACTGTGGATAGAAGATTCCAACCTTGACTTCTTTGAGGTGGAAAAAACTTCCTCTGCTTAACACTTCCAGTTATTTGGAAAGTGTATGTCAAGGCTTCCTAAAATTTCCTTTCTCTAAAATGTATAGTATCCTTTTGGTAATAATGGTAAAACAAAAATGATTAGGCCTGGGGCAAGTGAAGTGGGTGAAGTTACATAGAGCATCAACATCACCTGGATCTTATTAGAAATGCAAGTTATCAGGCCCAGTGATCTGTGTATTAGTAAACCCTCTGGCTGATTCTGATACATCCCAAAGTTTGAGAACTACTGATTTAGAACTTAAGGTAGCTTTGCAGGACAGTCTTATATACGTGTATTCTTGGGAACCATTTGTGTATTTAGTGATTAAGTCTTGCCAAAAAAGTAGCGTCAGATTTGGAAAGTATTTTGTAAACCTAAACACATTTGACTATTGTCAAAGTACATATATCAGATGGAAAGTACTGGATTCAATGACATTGAAGTCTGGATTATTGAGGCTGTAGCATTACAATCTTGGGTGGCGGGGAGGCTTCTCGTTCAATTCAGAAGTAACTATAGCAGTGATAGTCATCGTCGAGCCTGCAGCCCTTTGGACTAACCATTACAATGTAGACTGTCCTATTTCCAACTGCCTGCTTTCTCTAGTAGAGAGCACAGATGCCTGGAAGTGCAGCCCAGTAGTTGGCATAAGCATATACTCTAGCTCCCTTACTCTTTAGATGGAATAACTCTAAGGTGCATCTTCTACATAGTCTCCCAGTAGGGTTGAGCACCAGTTGCCCATGGTTGTAACTTGCTTGATAACAAACACACTTTTTACTGCTGCCTTCCCTTTCCTGCCTCCTTTCACTACCCTCTACTAGTTTCCTGGGATCACTTCTCAGAATCACTGCGTGTACTGAAATCCTCGTCTGAGGGTTTGCCTCTGGGGGCACGCAAACTAAGACATTCACTTAGTTTTTGAATTTATTAACTGGCATACATTAGGTGTAAAAATTACAGGGATTTACTTATAGCTTTGGGATTGATGTGCCCTAATGTATAATGCAGGTTGATATTATTTGACTTGCTTATAAATTACTTGAGCTGAAGATCTACCATAAATTGTCCAATGCCTAGATTTAAGTTGAAAACAGTCATTCCTTTCTGAATCTACACAGATCTATTTGGCCTTGAAGCACATTAAATTCAAGCAGCAATCCAAGTAAATGTGAACTTGGATATCTTTTGGTCTCTGCTATATAGACTGTAACCTCAGTGGTCATATATAATGTAGCACGAATCTAAAACTGCTGTGAAATTATTTCTGTGGAGAAGAGGCATTGATGTACAGGAGAAAAGATAGGCTGTGTCTGAAATGTGCCCCGCAGAGTGATGATGTGTGTTTATTTCCTTCTTCATTCAGCAGCATGTGGAACAGAGGGATAAACTCAAATGCCAATTGGTTTTGGTGGTTTTGTTACATAACATTTCAAGTGAGAGAAAGGCTGTCAAGAAAAATTATGCTGAACATTGAGATGAATAAATAATGTATGATGTACTGAGCATATTCAGAAACAGTTTATCCCATCAGAAGAAGATCAAATGTATTTTGCAAGAGGAAATATGTTACTGCACTGAATTTAGTAGCAGAAATATAATGCCTTTAAGAAAATGGCCTTTGCATTAAATAATTGAGTAACAATTCCAGAGATATCATGTATGTTTAAAGGAAAAGCTTTCTGCTTTAAAATAAATATCTGTTAAAATGTTTATTTTCAATGTTTTTCTAATAAATCAAGTTGATACTTTTTTCTCTTTAGCTTGCCTTCTAACTAAATGCTCTGTCTCAAAGAAAATGACACACCTCACCAAGTAATAAATTATCCTTTGTTTATATTTCAAACAAACATAGTAAGTGCATAATTCTTTACTAAGAGTTCCTGTGCCTTGATCACATATCATTAATACAAACTAAACTTCTTTGCTTTATGCAAGTATGTTAGCAGTTCAGACTTGGGAGCCAAATGCAATCAATATTTTCAAGGAGAAATGCCACTAATCAAGACATGGAACCTGATTTAAAATATGGTCTTTTGGATTAAAATATAATCAGAAATAGAACTGATGATTTGGCTTTCTTTCACCTTTACTCAGCCATAAATTTCTATTCACTCTTTTTTTAAAATGTATTTTATATTGGAGTATAGTTGATTAACAATGTTGTGTTAGTTTCAGGTATACAGCAAAGTGATTCAGTTATACATATATCTATTCTTTTTCAAATTCTCTTCCCATTTAGGTTATTACAGAATATTAAGCAGAGTTCCCTGTGCTATACAGTAGGTCCTTGCTGGCTATCTATTTTAAATATAGCTGTGTGTACATGTCAATCCCAAACACCTGATCTATCCCTCCCCCCATTCACTTTCTTATCCTACTCCCCTAAAATATTTATTTTTATATCTAATATTTACTTAATAAATCTGTAACCAACTTCTTTGGAAAACATGTAACAGAATGAAATTGCAAATGCGTCTGTCATGGCCACCATGATGGTATGGACTCTTCTGAGAAAGTTGTGTCTACTATGAGGTCAAAATGATGAGTTGAAAGCCAAGCAACTGGTTGGAGTTATTTAGTGTCTCATTGAACTTGAAAACTAATGAATGGTTATTCTATTAGTATAGGAATTCTTCCTGTGAGTTCTCTTAAGACATCAGGAAAATTATGTTCAAGAAACAAATGGAAGCACACTGATAATATACTAATTTCTCGAAGATAACAGCCTTAAGATGCTTTTCCTGCTTTACCCACTTAAGTCCCTGTGGAGGTGTATGAATTGCTACAGTTAATCACTGAACTGACTAATGAATATTTATTGAGCACTTACTAATGTAAATGGCTGGCTCTGTGGTAGCTGGCTTGAGGAATCCTGAATGGTGTTTAACAGTTGTCTCTTAAGGGTTAAAAACTTAAAATATAATTGGTGAGCCAAGGTAAAGTTACACAATAACCTGAGCTAGTCATACATGAATTGCCAAATCAGTACGTATTATTGATTTAGAAACTGTAAATCACTGTGGGGAGACTTGCATCTGAGTTAATCCATGAAATCAAAGCCTCCAATTACCAAACATGAAAATGAACTAATCACCAGTGTCTTAAGCACAAAAGTTTTCTTCCACTAGGCTTTTAGTAATTTATCTGTCATAGTTGTCAAATAACCATGACTATTACTATGAATATTTATTAAGCATTTATTATATGCTGGGCACTAGGTTAAGTAACTGGCATGAATTATATGCATGGATTACCTCTTTGAATTCTTACATTATTCTATGAGGTAAATACTACTATCATTTAGTAGCTATGTCACACAGCTGGTAAATAATGAAGTCAGAATTCAAACTTAGGTATTCTCACACCACAGTTTCTACTTACAATAACCTCCTCTTCTATCAAGCATTAGCAAGAAGCCATATATTTGTATTCCCTCAATGATTCACTAAAGCAGAAAGTTGGTAGACACTCTTATATAGAATAGTGGAAGAACAAAGGCAAAATTGATATACATTGTCATGGTAGGTAGAATGGAGAAGAGGATATTATGTTCTTTTTTTCTTCCCTCTCCTATTCCCACTGTGTTATCCAGGTCTTACCACATCCAAGTAGACATTTATTCAGTTGAATAGTCTATACCTTTGAAAATATATGACATGGTCTAATAGACTTAAGAGTCTACACTGAAAAAAAAAGACTTGAACAAGAAATATCTGACTGAGCTTCCCTGGTGGCGCAGTGGTTGAGAATCTGCCTGCCAGTACAGGGGACACTGGTTCGAGCCCTGGGAGCCCTGGGAAGATTTCACATGCCGCGGAGCAACTGGGCCCATGAGCCACAACTACTGAGCCTGTGCATCTGGAGCCTGTGCTCCACAACAAGAGAGGCCGCGACAGTGAGAGGCCCGCACATCACGATGAAGAGTGGCCTCCGCTTGCCGCAACTAGAGAAAGCCCTCGCACAGAAACAAAGACGCAACACATCCAAAAATAAAATTAATTAATTAATATATATATATATATATATGTATGTGTCGACTGAAAAAAATGCATTAAAAAAAAAGAAATATCTGACCAATGCCTCAGAATTAAGAAGGGATCCTGAAAACGTCCAGAGAGATTTAAAAAGAACCCAACAGGTTCTTGAATTAATAGAAGTGTGAGGTAAAAAATTCAAAAGGTTTTCCAAAGATAGCCAGAATGCCATCTCTAGAAGGAAAAGTTCTCCGACTCAGTTGTGTGGGATAAAATCACTTTATAAAGCACTGCTACTCAAAGTACTAGGATGAGCAGTATCACATCAGGCTTACCCCAGACCCAATGAATCGGAATTTGCACTCTTAACAAGATCTCTAGGTAATTCGTATGCACATTGAAATCTGAGAAACGGATTTAAAGATGTTTGTTATTAATTTTTAAGTGTGCATATGAAGGGTTAAACTGAAAAAGTTTAGGCTGTGCTGTTTTGAAATATTTTCTATTTTCAGCAGATGTTTTTTATAAGAAAGTTACAGATTTGGTGCTTCTTTGAGATGAATTCAAGGTATTGAGCCAAATAAGATTGAGCTCACTCTTTCTAAGTACTGGCCTTAGAAGTGGATGAAGCAATTAGCAATAGGAAGGGGTATCATAGCAGACACAGGGTGTGTTATGGAGTTATGGTAATCAAGAGATTGGTGCAGACACAAGAATAGACAGGTTAACCAATGGAATGGAATAGGTGGCTAAGAAACTGGCCCATGCATGTATGCAAATTTTATATATGAACATGGTGGCATGGCAGATCAGTGGGAAAAAGAGGAATTATTTGATAGATAAAGTTTTAAAATATGGTTATCTACATAAATAAATAGGAAATTAGATCCTTACCACAAACCATGCACAAAGATAAACTCCAGATAAATGAAAGATTTAAAAGCCAAATCCAAAACTCTGAAACTTTTAGAAGGCAATATAAATAAATATAATTCAGACCTTGGGGTAGTTAAGTATTGCTTAAACAAGCCTCAATAGCTAATGATAAACATTAGAACAAAAATTTTAACACTTAAAATTAAGAAATCTGTGAATCATATGATACCTTCAACAAAGTAAGAAACATGTATGAACCTGGCAAAGATGTTCACAACACACACATCTGACAAAAATGTAGTATCGAGAATATACAAAAAAATTGCTATAAAGAAATAAGAAAAAATAACCCAATTTTTTAAATGAACATAAGATACAAATAGGCATTTTACTTAAGAAACATGTGTGGCCAAAACCAGAGACACAACAAAGAAATAGAAATGAAAGGATGATCATTCTCTTCACTCATCAGAGAAAGGCAAAGACCACAATGAGATGCTATTTTATTCCCATTTTATTGGGAACTCTTAAGAAGTCTGACTTGAATATTGATTGTTGGCAAGTGTCTGGATCAAAGGGTCTCTTAGGGAAGTATACAGTGGTGGAGTTACTTTGGAAAACAATTTAGCATCTTCTTGTAAAACTGAAGATTCCTATTCCTTATGACATAGCAAATCCACACTTTGGTATACAGTCAAGAAAATCTCTTGAACAGAATTTCTGTATTAGGCGACATGTGCAAGAATGTTTGTAGCAGATCCGCATATCACAGCAATAAACTGAAAATCCCTAAAATGCCCACCAAAAGGAGAGTGGATAAATAAACTGTAATATAGTCATGGTGTAAAATGTTAGAAGTCAAAACAAACTAGAGTTACATCCAACAATATAGATAAACTGTATATAGATATATTAATTTTATTAAAATTTTTTATTAGTATGCGTAGTTAAAAGTGCATTATATCACAAGTGTGGTAGATTGATATTTTAAAAGGCCACAATTATTCACTCCTCACTTGTGACTTTTTTTGTCAAGAGACTATGACAAAGGTGACACTGTCCTAGTTCTATTTCTCAAAAGGCCTCCTGTGCTTCCACTCGTGCTCTTTGAACCCTGCCACCAGCATGTGAATAAGCCTGGGCTTGCCTGTTGGCAGATGAGAGACCAGGTGAAGAGACCTGATCTTGCCGAGGCCATCCTAGACCAGCCTAGAGCCAGCTGACCCCCAACCATGAAAGAGGGTCCAGCCAAGATCAGCAGAGCTCAGCTGACACATGAGTGGGACCAAGCAAGACCAGAAGAGACCCAGCTCCCCAACTTGTGACTAATACTAAATGCTTATTATTTCAGGCACTGAGTTTGGAGTGGTATTTGTTATGCAACAACAGCTGATACAATAAGTGTACGGATTTGTGTTTTTTCTTTCACAAAGTGAACACACCCATTTAACCAGCACCCAGATCAGGAAAGAGACCATGACCAGCACTCGAGAAGTCCCCCTTTTGCCACCTTCCAATCACCTCGTCCTGTCCCCAACCCAAGGTAGCTACCCTTTTAGCTTCCTATGAATGTAATAATATTGTGTATACTTTTGTATCTAGATCCTTTCATGCCATGTCTTGTTTGTGAAAAGCATCCATTATGTTGTATACCATTGTGGATTGTCCATTCTCATGGCTGTACAGTATTCAATGGCGTGAATATATTACGCTCTATTTATCCATGTAACACTTGATAGACATCAGGCTGATTCCAGTTTGGGGCTATTACAAACAGTGCACATTCTTGTAGGCATCTTTGGGGGAATACATGTGCTCATCGCTGTTGGGGTTAGTCATATATTTTAGTGAAAAACATAGGTCTCAAGAGATTATATACAGTGTAATATTTCATTATGATACTTTTACCTATGTTATCATAGTTCAGTATGATACTTTTAAACTCATATTTTATGAAATTAAAAACTAAAACAAACAAAAAACTGTTATACGAATATATGCATATGATGTAGACATGTGCATATATATGTATAAAGATATACATACATTTATGTGTATAATGCATGTATGTATATCTATACCTATGTAAATATAAAAATACAACAATTACATATACAAGATTCAGATTCATGACTACTTTGGAGGATTGTGGGTGGGGAAAAAGAGGCAGGGGTACCAGAGAGGGGAAAAAAAACAGTGTTCTAGTTTTTGTGTTGTGTAATTATTTCAAGGGTATTTATTATATTATAAATAGACCAATATGGTCTTGTGCAAACCAGTGAGATGGGTGTGTCATGAACTAAAGATTATTATTTATACAATACTGTACACCTGACATAATATCTATTAAAAAGTAGGTAGAGCTACCTAAAATGAAGTAGGCAGCTAGAACTGAAGGGTCCTGAAAAGTCACCAGCCCATGTGGCAATTTTATATTTGAAAAGACCAAAGACCATGAAGTTTAAGTGACTTGGCCAAAGTCATTCAGATATTTTCATGACATGAATCCAGCGTGAAAAAGGACATTTCAAAGGTAGGTTGATTTTTTTCCTCTATGGTTTATTCTTGGTATGAATTCTGTTTCCTTACAAACGCCAACTTCTGTTCTTCAAAATGTTGCCAACATAATCTAGCATCGTAGGTCTCAATTGCTTCTTAAAAGGTTCCTGCTTTCTTTCATTTAAAGAATATTCTTTCTTCAGATAAATTTTCTGAACTTTCCTTTTAAACTTGCTGGAATGAAGAATGAGGAAATTAGAAAAGTGGGTTGTTTTGTTTTGTTCTGTTTTGCCAGTACTGTCATTAATTGCAGCATATTTCTTATATTTCTTAGAAGTTGGAGGCAATCCTGGGTGAGGAAGCACTGGTGATTTGGAGTAAGTTCTGTTGCAGCTGGGTGAACTTGGCCTTTGTAGACTTCCCTCTCAAGTCTAGTTTAAATCAAGAAGATTTGGCCACAGAGTTACAATGGAAAACTGGCATCGTTTTCCCATTACTTATCGCTTACCTAAAAGCACAACTCAAAATATACCCTGGCCTTCATTTCTCTTATAAGAAAATCCCCTAGAATTGGTGGGGGTGGGTTGGGGGGAGGACCTGACCCCCCTCATCCCCCTTTTCTGAAATGTTTGAATCTTTCTCTCTTCTAATCACAAGCTCATGAACGTCAATAGGGAAAGATTTCCAGATCAATTCTACATTTCGGTCACATCCCCTACTTAATCAGATGTTTTTGCTACTTCCGAAACAGACAGAAATTCTAAATTTCACCATGCACACATCATTTAAAATTTCCCCCTCCCTGTTAAGTTATTTAAACTTTTCCTACATATCAATTAGTTTGAAATAATAAGTCTTTAGGCTATCCATTAATTGCTGCGCTGTAGACATGATCTGTATTTAAAATTATGCCAGGAAAATTAAGCTGCAGCACAAAGGAGTCTTGGCTAACAGAAAAGGCTTCTTAGCCCTTCGGAGAAGCAGGAGATAACCGGGACAGTGAATACACAGGGGGATCCTTTCTGAGTTTGTCATTCGCCAGCGTGAGATGTGAAAACAGACTGCTCCAGCTGTAGGCTCTTCTTCCTTGCTTTTCAGTTTTCATTTTGAATTCTTACTGTATTTGGTCATGCGAAGGCAGAAGAAAAGGGTTGTCAGCCAAATGTCCTTTTCTAGTAGACATTTATTATAAATAGCCTAAAGGCAACTCGCCTTCATAATGAATTTCCCAACCTTTCCTCCCCCTGCAAAGACAACACATCTTGGTCTGTGATCTTGGTTAATTTTGTAGGAGGTAAAGGGGATGGAGAGAGGAGAGGTGTGGGCAGCTGGCAACCTTATCCACCAGTGCCTCAATTTTAGTAAACACTGTGGTTTTATTGGAAGAAATATTACTTATAAGGAAGAGGAGGTGGCAGGATTCCCTGTTGCTTGCTGAGAACCCCTAGTGCTTTGTGGGTTACGTAAACTTCCCCCGTCCCTCCCTAATCAAGACTCTAGGTTGTGCTGAAAAATGCCCTTTGAGATCTGACTCACTCCCACCCTACTGAGTGGTAGTTTCAACAACTGAGGACCATGGCATCGATTTTTTAAAAACAGAGGGTGAAAGGAAAGGCGGAAAGAAAGTTAGAAAGTGACTCACGAGTGACATTTTTTCATATCCTCCCTACCCGGGAAAGTTTAAGTGTATGGGTGTTTATTTTGCCTTCGAGTGCTCACCTCTTTTCTCTCTGGTTTTTTGTTTTTGCCTCTCCGTGATTAATCATTTTGACTTCAGGTCTAGCAAAGGCAAGTGCTGCGGAGTCATTCTTGCCCTCTAGTGGTGAGATGGTACCTTAAAGGTCAGGTCTCCCCGTTATCCGAAAGTAGAGCGGTCCTATGAAACCTTTGTAAGCGGAAATGGCCTAAAGCGAAGAAGCTGAGGACATATCTTGCTAACAGATGCACAAAATAAATCGAGATAAAGCACAGATGCTCACAGACACAGTTCACATCTCTGGCAGCTTGATGCTGAGATGCTGAGAGTAGCTCCCGGAGAAGGAGCTTGGCGGTGCCCCTCTCCTGGCTTGGGGTCCATTGTAAAACAGGTGCTGAATGCTATTCTCGCCTTTTTTCAAAGTGGAAATCCTCTTCAGATTTCTTTTTTTTTTTTTTTTTTTTTTTTTTTTTTGCGGTACACGGGCCTCTCACTGTTGTGGCCTCTCCCGTTGCGGAGCACAGGCTCCGGACGCGCAGGCTCAGCGGCCATGGCTCACGGGCCCAGCCGCTCCGCGGCATGTGGGATCTTCCCGGACCGGGGCACGAACCTGCGTCCCCTGCATCGGCAGGCAGACTCTCAACCACTGAGCCACCAGGGAAGCCCATCATCTGATTTTTAAAAGTTAGAGACCAATCAAAAAGAAAATTATAGTAAAGAAAAAGCACTATAACAATGAGTGAGTCAAATAAATTGTGTTTGCTGGTTATTGCAGCCTGGTTGTCTGTTTGCAATGTCTGGCTTATGGAGTTTGCTTGGAAGAGGATTGTCAGGGACAGGCTCCAAGAGTAGGCTGGGGAATTTTTATTCCAATTTCTTCAGATACTTAGGATGACATTCACAAATCAGCTGCCCTGGGAAGTTTAGCCTTTTATCTCTTCCTGACCAAGTAAAGGGAGTCCAGCCTGGTTTCTAAGGAACGTTTGCCCCAGGAAGTTCCTGTGCATCTATGATTCGTGAGGACTATGGTACAACTACAGCCTCTTGAATGTCGATCACATTTTCTGGTTCCATAAGCACAAGTAGAAAATGTTCCTGTGGGTATTTCTGAGCAATTTGGTTCACCCTGAAGCTACAAGGTCTGCTCTGGCTGCAACAAACATTAACCTTCACGGTGTCGTCTCCTTTGGACTTTGGGGACAGAAACTCTGCTGGGAGTCACACAGCTCCCAGCTGAAAATGGTGGCACTTTTACACATGTGTGTTTTGGGGAGGCAGTGGATGGTGGTGGTTTGGAGAATGTGAGTTCCAGGGCCAGGTGCCTTGATTCACATCTCAGCTCTGTCAGTGAGGAGCTGCAGGGGCTTGGGCCAGTGGCTGGTCTCTGTGTCTCAGTTTCTGTGCATAACGTGAGAATGCTGAGTCAGCCCTGCAGACACTATAGGGGATCACAGGAGATGGCTCAGTGCTTGGGCCCCTCAAAAGAACTCGCTCAAATGAGCTCTCATTATTCAAAATCCTGAAGCCAAGGAGGGCTTTACTTTCCGGGGGAGCATCCAGATGAAGGCAGTGCCCACTTGGCTGTTTGGCTTCTCTTGTATTTCCAAGTCCACACTTGACAACAGCATTCTATCAGAAAGAGCTCCCAGAAGCAGGGAGTGTAGCCAACTTAAATCTCTAATTTTTTCAAGGCCTGTGGCCACTCTCTTCAAATAAACTGTTTGGAGACTCTAACTCTGGCTTCAAAGCCCCCAAAGCATGATTCATCTGCAAAAGTATGATGAATTCCTGGTTTGACATTACGAGTGTGGTTTCCAGGATCTGATTTTTATGGAGGACTGTTGGGCAGAAAAGAAAAAAGAAGGAAAGCTGTTCTTCTTTAGCTCTGATTCTCTTGCAGAGTTTGTCTTTCCCAATGTACCCTGTGGACCATCTCTTCGGAATCCCCTGGGCGAGACTATGTGAATAACTCTCAGACTCATCCTAGACCTCCCACGAGAGCACCCTTAGTTCTGGGCAGAGGGGCCCATTCCTTGGCCTTCATGACTCCTTCCGGCCCTCCATGCATGTGCTTCTCACTGCGCAAGCTCATCTGGAGACACGGCCTCCCCAGTGCTGGAATACGCAGGTGGGTTTTTGTCTCTGCTTCTTGCACAGAGCCCCTAAAACCCTTGGAATTTCCTAAGTGATAGGAATGTCTTTACACCTGACTTAATGCGAATGAGGTGACTTAGAATAGAGCCCTGGATAATCTCAGGATGGGGCTGAAGGACCAAGTGATGAGACAGTTGGAAATTTCAGCCCCCAGTACCAAGCACCAGGGAAGGAAGGACATAGCTGGAGACTGGGTTATAAAAACTCTTGAACAGCAGTGTTCAGAGAGTTTCTGGGTTGGAGAAAGCTTGCTGGGAGGATGGCACACCCCTAGATTCTGGGCACAGAAGGTCCTGCACTCAGGATCCTTCCAGACCTCACCCCATGTGCCTCTTTATCCATTGTTCATTTGTACCCTTTTTAATAAACTGATAAATGGAAGTGAAGTACCTTTCTGAGTTCTGTGAGCCATTCTAGCAAATTATCAAACATGAAGAGGGGGTTGTGGAAACCCCCAATTTATAGCTGGTTGGTCAGAAGTACAGGTAGCCCAAGACTTGTTGTGAGCATCTCAAGTGGGGGCAGACTTGTGGGACTGAACTCTTAAGCTGTGGGGTCTGTGCTAACTCTGAGTAGTGTCAGAAATGAATTGTAGGACACCCAGCTGGTCTCAGAAAATTTTGGTTTCATGAAACACACCACTGGGATACCGGGATTCCCTTCCCAACTGGCCCCCAGCCCCCCTTATAGTCCCTTACAGTCTTCTTTCCCCAGTCAGTCCTCCTGAAAGCAGAACCTTGCTGCCATTTTGCATCCCCTGCCCTCATCAGGTTCACAGATTTACAGTCTAAGGCATCACCAAGGGGGGGATGTTTGATGGGAGTAAGGACAGATCTTGGACACATGTGCTAGGGTGTCCACTTCTATGTACAGAAGATCCTCTATGGTGCAAGAAGAAACGGGGTGGGGTGGGGCCTTGGAAGGGAAGGGAGAAGGTCATGTGCTCAGAGTCTCCATTTGTCTTAGGTCCTGCAAATATTAGGACGTAGGTGGTCCTGACCTTCTGAATCAGAATTTGAGGGTGGTGGCTGAGAATCTTGCTGGAATGTTTGCTAAATTGAAACAGAAGTTCTCAACCTTTGCTGTACATCAGAATCAACTGGAAGCTTTTAAAATCACCAGGCCTCATGAATTCCCTGGCAGTCCAGTGGGGAGGACTCCACACTTTCACTGTTGAGGGGTTGGGTTCAATCCCTGATTGGGGAACTAAGATCCCACAAGCCACAGAGTGCAGCCAAAAATGAAAAAAAAAAAAGACCAGGTCTCACCCAAAACCAATGACATGAGGATCTTTTGGGGTGGGACCAAGGCATCAGTAGTTCTCGAAGCTCCCCTGTGATTCCAACATTTAGCCAAGGTTGAGAGCCTCTGAGGTTTGGAAGGCAGATGAACAATGCGAAGGGTCATGGGCAGGCGGTCAGTGTCACAGAGATGGGGATTGTCTCAGAGGGTAAATCATGGCGTCCCTAAAGTGACAGCCTCTACTTGGCTCCAGCTGACTACTGCCATGCAGGGAAGAAGGATCACTCTGGCCGGCTCTTCCCAATTTTCAAGGGAAGCTTCAGATGCTCATATGAAATTTCACACTTTGCATACGTTAGTAACTAATTCCACACAGTAGTAGTGAAAGAACTACTGTCATGACTTGGTGTTTGGGCTGCCAGTTTGTGCTTCTGAGTTAATCTTCCTACTCACAGTGTGGTCCATAGACCAGCAGTATTGGCATCACCTGGGAGCTTGTTATAAAGTCAGACTGTAAAGGTAGACTTTTTATAAAGTCTACCCAGACCTACTAACTTAGAGCCTGCGTTTTAATAGGATTCCCCAGGTGATTTGCATCTATATTAAAGTTTGAGAATCACTGATTAACAGGTTAAACAGTATGGTGCCAGCAAAACCCAAACTGTAGGAGTGTTTCTTTTCTGTGCCACCAGTTATTCTGAGTTTCCTGATTGTAGAATTACATACCTCCTGCTGGGTGACGTCAACAATCAATGCCTGCCCTGTGGGGAGACCTGGCATCCAGCTCTACCTACTGCTCTGCCCTGTCTCTTCTATTAAAACCAATATTCATGGTCTGTTGGTCAAGTCCTCCTAGCTGTCTGAAAGGTGAAATAGAAGAGAAACTCTTTTTCATCTTTAAAAAATTAATATTTAATTGTTCTTCCTTCCCCACACTGTCCATTGAGGCCGTTAGAAAGACTTGTTTTAAATGTCACGTCCCCTGCCCTCATCAGGTTCACAGATTTACTCAGCATTCTTTCCTCTCTCAGCACTTTTGTTATCCTGATTATGCTTTTATCATTATGATTCAACTTAACTGATGAAAAACAGGCTTTAAAAAGCTGTCATAATGGAAAGAGAATTGACTTGGATGGAAGTTTAGTAAATTATAATTTCAAAGTAAACTTCTTTGTATCTGGGCAACAAATGCAATTAACTTAGAGAGAAATCAGTCTTGGAGGGGGTGTTTATCAATTTTATTAATCATGTTAGACTAATAAACCAAACCTTTATCCCTATGGGCTTTCTCTAATATTGCCTGATTTCTGTTTTGCTGATTTCTGTTTTCATTTTTTGTATTTGCTTCCTTTTACTTTCTCTAGGTTTAAGGTGCTGTTTCCTTTCTACTTTCTTGAGATGGAAGCTTAGAGCTTGAGTTTCTTCCTTTCTTCTTTTCTAATATACGCATTTAAATTTATGCATTTCCCTCCAAACGCTGCATAAGCTTCATCTCATATGTTTTGGTATGCTGTTCAGTTCAAAATATGTTCTCCTTTTAATTTTGATTTCTTCTCTGACCTCTAGGCATGTTGATTATTTTCCAGGTATTTGGGGATTTTCTAGTTATCTTTCTGTTATTGATTTTCCAACTTAATTTCCACAATGGTCAAATAACACACTGCATGATTGAAATAATGTGAGGTTTTGAGACCTGCTTTATGACCTGGCACATGGCCCATGTTAGTAAATTTTCTGAGTGCTAAAGAGAGTAGGTATGGTCCTGTTGTTGGATGTAATGAATTAGACCATGCTAGTTAATTGTGTTACTCAAATCCTCTATATGCTTATTGATTTTTTTCCCTGCTTGTTCTGTAAGTAAAGGAGAGGGGTATGTTAAAATCTCCATCTGTGATTGCAGGTTTGTCTAATTCTCCATGTAATCATCAACCAAAAAAGAAACGTTGCATGGCTGTTTTAATTATCAGATGAAGTAGCTTTAAGATAGACCTGTCCAACAGAACTTTCTGAGATGATGGAAATGTGCTTTGCCCTATCCCATAGGGTAGCCACTAGCCATGTGGCTATTGAGCATTTGAAACATGAGTAGTACAATCGAGGAACTGAATATACAAGTTTATCTTTAATTAATTTAAATTTAAATAGACACACATAGCTAGTGGCTTCTCTATTGGACAGTATCACTTTAAGGCAAGAAAAATTACTAAAGGGGGACATTTCATATTGATAAAAGCATTAATTTAATAGGGAAGCATAACAATACTAAATATGTATGTACCCAATAATTCTACCCTCAAACCATATAAAGAAAAAAATTGACAAGGCTAATAGGCTTAGATATGGGAACTTCTAGTATATTTCTTGCCTACAAAATACCAGAACTCCCTAATTACCAAAAGAATTCATGATCTTTTGTCTTGGCAAGAAAGAAAGCAATTTAATGCCCTAGACCTGTAGTCTTCAAAGAGGCATGTGTATGCTCAGAGGAGAAATGATCCATTGCAATATGGGAAAAGAGTACCAGAACTTCCATTTGCAAGAGCATTTAACTTCATTTATACCTTGTATAAAGTTCAACACTGGTGCCATATTGGTGTTTGTCTGATGGTTATGGATGCCACACAGTGCTGAAGGCCTTCTGAGGAAAGAGGAGGGTCTCACATATTGAGGGCTAGACAGTGGTGCCCTTGCTTATACATTCACTTTCGGCTTCCTGCAACATGTTCTGTTCACATGTGGCCAAGTTAAGTGGATTTACAGGCTACTTTACCTATTTTAACTAACAAACCCTCACCAGAAAGACTAAATCCCTGCAAAGAAATGGAGATGAACCATATTAGCAACAATGCAAGTGGTAAACAAAAGGAAACCGAGTTTTCATGTCCCCCTTTCCTACATTAAAAGGTGAAAATAATCAGTTATCACAGGAGAATCAGTTTAAAAAAGAAGACTCTTTGAAATATAGATTTGCTTCCTCTATGGCTAACAACAAACCTTGCCTTAAGCCTATAGCATGTTAATGAAAGTGCAAAGACATTGTAATTAACAGAGCACTTAAAAATTAATCATCCACCATAAAGTCAAACCTTTACAATTGGTGAATGGAATTGAATAAAAAGGGTGTAATAATGCAGTAAGCACAGCAAAGGATGCACTTCTTCCATTTCAATCTTCAAATCTATGTGAAGGCTCGTTTTTTGTTTTTTTTTTTTTCCAGCAGTGAGGGACGTTAAAGCCAAATATTGAAAAAAGCTAAACTTAGAGCCAGAGCTTTGGATTTCTGAATCAAAGAGTCAAACCAAGGGTTTTGAAAATAATGAAGTCTATCCAAACGCATCTACTCTCACTTGGAGAGCAAAGAGGCATTTTGAATCATTAACAAATAAAATAAAACATGATTTTCATCTTTACCTCACCCTTTTTCATTATTTTTATTTCATTATAATTAAAAAATGTATTTATATATTACATATACATTCATTTATAATGAATGTATTATAATGAATGTGTTATTCTAAGCATACAATAACTAACTGAATATGCCTGTGTGTGAGTGCTCAGTTTCTAGGGGTATAAAGTCAAAAAATTTGGATGCCACTAAAAAACTAAAGTACCCTAAACTATTGTCCTTAACATCTAATTCTGTTCCATCAGGAAAGTAAAAGTTTTTGGATTGCCAATGTCTAACTTTAATCTTCACAAAATGAAATTTTCCAAAGCCAGGTTCTAATTTTGAAATACTGCCTTATAGAGCTTCTATAGAATTATAATGTAGAAGTTTCTCAAAATTTATGTCTAGATGCCATCAGGCCATGATTTATTCACAACTTGGTAAAATAAAAATGGATGAAATATTGTCATTCTCCAAATTCAAATATTCATAGTTTCAGCACAGTAAACTTTATGTTTCCTGATATTTTAAAAACTTACTGTGCAAGTTAACATAAATTAAAAAATACGTATTTAGAATTTATGATTTCTTCTCTTCCACATTTTTGCCTGTTGTTATTCCAAAATCATTTCACTGTCAACTCCATGAATTAAACCTGATGGATGGATAGAGAAGATGCGGTATATATATACAATGGAATATTACTCAGCCATAAAAAAGAATGAGAATTTCATTCTTGCCATTTGCAGCAACATGATGGACTTGGAGGGCATTACACTAAGTTAAGTAAGTCAGACAGAGAAGGACAAATACTGAATGATATCACTTATATGTGGAATCTAAAAATATACAACAAATTAGTGAACTTATATTTTTTGTTATCAAAAAAGCAGACTCACGGATATAGAGAATAAACTGGTGGTTGCTGGTGAGGAGAGGGAGGAGGGACGGGCATGATGGGGAAGGAGAGTAGAAGGTACAAAACATTGGGTATAAAATAAGCTGCAAGGTTGTATTGTGCAACACAGGTAATGTAGCCAGTATTTTGTAATAACTAAAAATGGAGTATAACTTTTAAAAATTGCGAATCACTATATTGTATACCTGTAACACATAATGTTGTACAGTAGCTATACATCAATCAAAAAATAGGAGCACACAAAACAAAATGCTTCAGTAGAAGATTTTGCATTGACACAATGCACTTAATATGATCCAAAACCACATTTCTGACTAAATTGTAAGACAAAACCTACAGATGGTCAAAAACAGTATTTATTAGCAAGTAATGATAACAATAAATAACTCTGTTTATTTGATATAAGGTTGACCAAAACCACCAATATTGATAAAATATTGAAAATTCATGTTAAAGATCTCATTATTTACTTTCTATGTAAGCTTTTTTACTGATTGTTTGCCTATCCTTGTGCATGAGGAAGCTGGCCCTGGCCATTTTCTCCAGGCTTTGAGAATGTTGTAAAGTAGGGTATTTCCGGTGGTCAGATTTCATTCTATTTTACAATGATGTCATCATTTCCTTGTTTTATCCTAATTTTATTACATTAGGCAACAGTGGCCACACAAGCCAAGATGCTTTCAAAACTACAAACAAAGGGTATTCATTCTAACTATGAGAAAGGTTGAACAATGTTAATGTCTTATTTACATTTACCCCCTTATTACTCCAAAACAGAGACCACATCAGATAACTAGCTCTTTGCACGAAGCAAAAGAATCAATTTAAAGCCTCTCTGAACAAGTTCAGCATCCCTATAAAATGACTCCAAGGTGTTACCACAAGTATGAATCACACATTCAAGGACATGAGCTCAGTCAGTAGAGAACTTGAATTTGGAATTGTAGATCCTCATAGCCCCACGCATATAAATACAACCAACATAAATCATGGCCTGCATAGTTCAGATTTATTGCCTTTATTGGCATTTACCCTGGAATTCTGATTTTAATATCTACTAGCACAAGTGTTAAGAGTGGAGATTACAAACCAGGGGGTGCCTGCAC
Organism: Monodon monoceros; assembly: GCF_005190385.1. Taxonomy (NCBI): domain Eukaryota; kingdom Metazoa; phylum Chordata; class Mammalia; order Artiodactyla; family Monodontidae; genus Monodon; species Monodon monoceros. Next base: position 35,036,149 of record NW_021703769.1, on the reverse strand, counting down.
ACGTTTACCCATGTGCTGCTGGAGAGCCCCTGCCAGCAAAAGGATTTGTCTTATGGAAGAATAGAGCTAGGAAGGCAGAAAAAACTTGGGATTCAACTGAACACAGAATTAAGAGAATTGTTGATCCCAATTCCTATGATTGCGCTGATTTCTTGTTAATAAAGATTGGTTTTAGAAGGAAAAAGGCAAGCACATTAGCCTCATGATTACCACAAGGGGAAAAATAATTTGTCTGTATTTATAACAGTGATGAGAAGACGTTCTGTTCTTTAAAATACAGCCACAGCTTAAGGTAATTAAGGTAACGTGACAAAGTGTATTATTTTAGAAATGACTCCATACAATGACTTAATTGCCATTACTCACATATTTTAAGGAAATTGCCTCATGAGATAACACCAGGCTACTTCTGCATATAAATTGCAATCATAGAAAATGCTGATGGAAAGGTTTTTATTGGATTTTTTTTGTTTTTTTTTTACTTATAATTGTTGTGGGATGCTATGCCTGCATATGAAATAAAAACTGATTGCAAATTTAAAAAGAAGGGGAAGTCATTCAGTACAATGGGTGGCTCAGGTCACATTATGCTTGATAAGATTTAGTCCAAAGAGGTCTCTGCTAAATTAAAAAAGAAAATGAAATCAACCAAGGGTTTCATGTTCAATTTGCTCTTACAGCATTTGTGAATTTATTGCCTCCAAAAAAAAAAGCATACTGGCCAAAGTTATTGGGAAGTTATTATGAAGTTATGAAAGTTTACAACTTTAAAAGAGGGAGTCCATGTTTCGCTCTGAGATAATTTGCTCAATTGCTCCGACCCTTTGCAGACTTCCCCCCTTCCCTAGGTCTTTGCAATATCCTTCTCCACTCAACTCACAATGTCCTTTCTCCTGTGCAGCTTCCACAGACTAATCACTCTTTTTTGTTGTTATTGAATTTTTGTCTACCTAAGGTCAATGTCACACAGCCTGGCCCTTATCTCATCTCATCATTTCACTTAGTTATATCACCCTAATGAGATTACCAGCAAACTGAAAGCAGGGATCATGTCCTTTCATCTTTATATGCTCACGCTATTTTTGGATTGGCTGATTGAGGTGCAGAGCTGTGTGTGGGCTCAGATAGGAGAAGACCTATTAATGCTGCTTCAATTCAGTCTGCGAGATACTTTCAGGCCCTTTGGCAGCGCTGAAAATGTTGGAGGATTCTCAGCAGTTCTATGAAATGTGAACAGAACACTGGGGAAACTATGGAAGAAAAACAACACACAGATCAGCCTTGAATATTTTGGAGTCCACAGCTCTAGTAGTTTCTTTCAGAAGTATGAAAAAAATCTAATAAAATAATGGAAAGAAAGTAGGCTTTAGAATCTGCCATAATCATGCCTGATGCCTGGTTCTATTACCTGTGTGTTGTAAGACTAGTCACTTAGCTGGTTTGAGCTCTTTGTTCCTCCATGGTGTGTGCGTGCATGTGTGTGTGTGTGTGTGTGTGTGTGTGTGTGTGTGTGGTGGTAATAACTATTTCCCAGGTTTATTAGGATACGATACATAATGTTAAACCTAGATCCCATTAGATCATCCAATCAGTTGAAGGCCTGAATAGAACTAAAGGTTGACTCTCCTCCAGGTAAGAAAGAATTTTCCTGCCTAACGGCCTTTGGACTGAAGCATCTTCCTGGTTCTACAGCAGCTTCTGGCTTTTGGACTTGAACTGGGACATCTGCTCTGCAGATTTTGGACTTGCCAGCCTCCATAAGCATGTGAACCAATTCTTTATAATAAATCCTTTTGTATCTCCTATTGGTTCAGTTTCTCTGGAGAGCCACCTCCTCAAGGTTACCATCCCAGTTACGCCTTCCCCAACCATCCTAGTAAGGATGCAGAACTTCTACTCCCCATCCCTCCTCTTCCTTTAATTTTCTCTGTAGTTTTTGTTTCCACCCATCATATTATAATTTTATTTCACTTACTGCTTGCCTATGAACACTTCAGGGGAACAGGGATTTTTGTCCATTTTCTTCCCCAGTGTATCCCCACCACTGAGGACAATGCCTGATATATAATAGATGCTCAACAAGTATTTGTTGAATGAATGAACTTAAGAAAAAAGCAATTCACTTGTTCAAGACTTGCTTTTGATCAAATATTGTTTTTTGACCTCTGCAGATTTCACACATACAATCTATAAGAAATGTGGTTGTAATGGCTTAGACTACTGCCACAGAGTATATTCCAGATGGGTGTGCAAGAGCACGGAAAGGAAAAAGACCTTCAAGATAACCTCACCCAGAAAAGCAGACATTAGGGAGGGTACCAATAAATAGAGGGAACAGAATGCATTGGTAGCATATTAGTTTCTTGCGCAGGCTGTAACAAATTACCATACACTGGGTAGCTTAAAACAACAGAAACTTATTCTCTTACAGTTCTGGAGGCCAGAAGCCTGAAATCAAGGTGTTGGGAGGACCATACCCCATCCAAAGGCTCTTGGGGAGAATTGGTTCCTTGCCTCTTTCAACTTCTTGTGGCTGCCAGCATTCTTTGACTGGGGCCTATACCACTTCAATCTCTGCCTCTGTGGTCACATCACCTCCTCCTCTTCTCTCTGTGTCAAATGTGTCCTTGCCTCACTGTTATTTTGTTTTTTGTTTTAATTTTTATTGGAGTATAGTTGATTTACCATGTTGTGTTAGTTTCAGGCGTAAATTCGCTTTGCTGTATCCTTGTCTCACTCTTATAAGGACACGTGCTATTGGATTTAGGGACCACTTGGGAAATTCAGGATGACTTCCTCATCACAAAATCCTTCACTTAATTACTTCTTTGAAGGCCCTTTTTCCAAATAAGGTAATATTCATAGGTTCAGTGAATTAGAATGTGGACATATCTTTCAGGGGACCACCTCTCAACTCACTAGAGTTCTGAAAAGACCTGGAGTTCACTATGATTCTACAAGACAATTCTTGATTGTATTTCCAGCTGCCAACAGGGGGTGCTTTCTAAGGGACGTGGGCCTTTGTCCACGTCCTCTTGGGTTTCCCTAGGGACTAAGATTAATCCACGTGGCTAAATTTTAAACAATTACTTATTACAGATCTTTGCTCAGGAAGCCATGTGCTGAAAGCAAGATCAAAAGTTTTCTTTAAAACAGGGAGTCATGAGTGGGTCAGGCTTTCAATCCGGATTTTTTCCTCTCATTTTCTATAATCTTATGATAGGCATTCTTATAATCTGGCCCAAGTGCTGTCATGTGCTTCAGTCCATGGAAAAGGAACACACTGCACTTTGCACTCAAGTTTATAAAATGTCAGTGTTCATCAAGGTCATCTTTTAAGCAATGATGCCGTACAAGGACATGCAAAGAAATCTAAGTTCATAATTTCTGGCTGTATTTCCTGTGCTAGCCTTTATATCTCCTGACTGCATTTTCACCTTCCCCTGACATTCAGGAGACCTGAAACTTTTATATAAAATTTAATTTGTTTAAAGTATTATAATGGGCACTTTTTAGGACCAAGTGATCCACAATCTATTTAAGTATCCTATATAACTCTCCATTTCCCTGAGTAAGTATAAACAACTGTTCTATTTAAATTTTAAGACCACTTAATTTTATTATAGCCAGAAATAGTTTCTTTTTTACTGTTAGAAATGGAACCACTTAAGCCTCAGTCCTTACCATCCCTAGGTCAATAAAATGTCTATTAAAAGATCATATACAGATGGTAAGTAATAACTACTAGGTGAATTCATTAGCCTGACTTTTAAAGCCCCATGAGAATTACGTTTTAACTGGAAGAAGGGGGAAGTATTCATGAAATTTATTTCACAAAATTCATTTATTAAAAAATAAATTGCCATTTAAATTCTTTTATTTCGGGGCTTAGCTTTCAAGATAAACAGGCACATTATAATAAAAGGAACTAGTGGGATTTATTCAACATCCCAATATCTAAGGTATGTCCTGAGGTCATTAGTGATGGACCCCACTCTTTTATAATGACCTGACCTTCATGTTGATAACCTGAAGGCACAGGAAGCCAAGGTCAAATCATGCAGTGATTTGGATAAATAGCAGGGATATTCTAAATAAGTCTTGAGAGAAGGAAAGGTCACTGGTTAGCCTGTGGTCAACATCCTAATGAAACCTGATGGGATAGCTTATCATGTGGCAGACAGTTGTGTGGGCCAGTGAAAAAGCAGGGCTGCCCTCACCCAGGCTGCTCTGAACTTGAGCAGATGTAATATACTCTGAGAGTAGTGGAGGCCCCCACCTGTGGAGAACAGCATTGCTTCTAAAGTTTATGTCTGGGACTCTGGTGTCATCCATGTGAAATCTGGGCTAGAATATACACGCTGCCTAGGTATATTGATGCCAGCCTTTGGATAGGTTTGATTACAATGAATATATGGAGATTTACATTCAAGAGGTAATCATGAGACTCTTAAATATTTTTTAAAAGTAATGATAAAGTTTAGTTTCATTTAGAAAGTGTGCTTGAGCTGATACATAAAGGAAAATGGAGGTAATGAGTTAGCAGTCTCCTAATTGTGTTCTTTATCTTCCTTCATGATTGGTTGTGGAATATGCTACCAAATATGCATCGAGTGATCCTTACCTATGCTTTCTTCTCAAGGACATAAACACAGAATATCACTATTTTATGGATTATAGGAATAGCCTTCTAATAAATCTCCTGGTTCTTTTTTCTAATTCATTGTCCAGTTCACAGAGAGATTCTACTAAAACAGAAATTAGACCATGTGTCTTCAATGGCTGCTACTGTCCCGTGGATAAAGCTTCAAGCCCTTATTGCTTCTTGCAATGATCTGCCTGTTCTGGCCCCATGTTCCTCCTCAGCCTCATCTCTATGGTAATGAACTTCCTCCATTTCCTCCAATGATCCCCTTGCCTCTGGGCAGCCACACCTGCTGTCCCTCTACCTGGAACCTCTTCCCACAACTTCTAGAGTTCTCACTCTTACTCACACATCTGTTATTGCCTTAGCACTCACATCCTCTAGAAATGATGCATGGTGAAGCTAAGACTCTGTTTCATTATTAACAGGACATCATTTATTGGTCCAGTAGTTATACATCAAAGACCACTGATCAAATAAGCAGTTAAAAAGAGACTTAGGATTATAGATGTAGACAATTTGAAATAATTATCAAAGACAGGTTGGCTTCATGATATTTTCTGACAAAGCCATCCATCTGGCCTTAGGTACTCTAAGTGGTGAAAAAAGATCTAGTGCTTCCAAAACTGCCGCTGTGTGCTCTAGGCATCTCAATAATAATTTCAAAATACTTTCAGTCATGAAAATTTTTACTCTAGGTTTTTTTTGGTTTAAAAACCAAATGGCTAAAAAAAACCTAAATGGCTTATCCATTTCCAAACAGTTTGTTCTACTCTCCTCATTCTTTAATATTAAAAAGAATTAAATAAATCAGTTGCATGTCAATGAGAAATCTAAATGTCAAAATGGATGATTTTTACTACCTCCCTTTTGCTATTGAAGTGTTGGTCCAATGGCTCCTTCTAGGAGTGCTCCTCTTAACATTCCAACAAATCAGCGTCCTCAAATCCACCTACAAGACACTCGGAATACATCTACTGGCCAGAGGATGTAAAGAAAGAGTGCAAACTAAGGTAGGTATGTAAGGATCAGGCTCATAAATCCTAGAGACTGAAGTATAAGTGCGCACGTTCTTTCCATTGCACCGTGGTCTTAACCTGAATTCCCCCCAGCAGCCAACAAGTGGAAGGTCATTGGGCACACATTCCTGAGGAGGGGACATGCACTTGTGCCTGAACCTGAGCCATGCCCAGGAAAACCTGGACATCAATCGTTTGGGTCCTGGACTTTTCCTGATGATTTATTCCTTTGAAGTCAGTTAGGCTTAACGCTAATGCTGAGGGGTTAGAGGCTTAAACTAGAAATGCATCTGCTGAGGACCTTTTCCCCCCCAGATATAACCTTGTCCAGCAGCATTATCAAATGGATTGGCCGGGCTCCCAAGGGTGATCTGTCGTGAACCAGTCAATTCACAGGTACAGAAGATACAATCCTAGTCCTACAGAAGTTCTCAATAGCCTTGTGGCATTTCTGATAGAGAATGACTTCATGAAGTTCTTGCATGGATTTAAGCATGGCCCAATAAGAGACGACATATTCGTAGTGAGTCCATTCTCAAGAGATAGGGAGGGATGGTAGAATGAGAGCAGATGGATGCTGAGTTGGCTCAGGTCCCACTGCAAAATAATTTTTCATTTTCTCAGCCATTAGCCTAAGAGAAGGTTAAAAAGATAATTGGCATTGCTGTCAAGAGGGTAACTGACTTTCCGTTTTTCTTATTGTCAAGCCTTTGAGAGAACTTAATTTGCCTCTTGACAATGAGGAGGACAGTGAACCAGAGAGTAGTGAGCTTGAGACAGTATCTTAAAAAAATTACAAAAAGACACTGAGAAAGCTGAGAGTTCGATGAAGCCCTTTGGATTCATGTTAAAGGCGACCTCCAGCATTTCTGGAGCCTTCACTCCACTCCACCATCAAATCCTAAAAGGCAGGGGGATGTCCCACAGCAGTCAAATCAGGGCAAGAGCTCTGGACACATGTTCTCTTCCCCTGATTTCCTTTTCCAAACCACAGGGAACAGTCACCAGTAAAGTGATCTGTGACCCTGCTACATTCCGTCCCTTAGCTCAAAGGTGGGCAAACTTTTCTATAAAGAGCCAGAGTAAATATTTTAGACGTTGCAGGCTATAATGTTTCTGTCACTACTACTCAATGGGGCTGTTGCAGCGTGAAAAGTCACAGATAGGATGTAAAGGAATGGGTGTGGCTGTGTTCAACAAAACTTTATTTAGTAACACTCAAATTTGAATTTCAAATGATTTTCATGTGTTTTAAAATATTATTCTTCTGTTTTTCAATCATTTCAAAATGTAGCATCATTCTTAGTTCATGGGCTATGCAAAAACTGGCCACAGCCTGGATTAGATCCCAGCTTCAGTTCAGAACTATTCAATAGAACTTTCTGTGATGGTGTCCAATACTGTAGACACTATTGAAATGTGGCCGGTGTGATGAGAATTTATTTCTAATTTTATTTAGTTTTAATTAATTTAAACTTGAATCATCACTTATGGTTAGTGGCTTCCCTGTTGGAAAGTGCAGCTCCATAATATTCTTTCATATTATCTTGAAAAACATTCTTATTTCTTGCCTACATTAAAACAGACAGCAAAAAAAAAAAAAATCCTTCTGTTTGCTGCTTAAGTTATATAGTTACTGCTCCTTTTGGGGAGATCACAGTTGATGTCTTGTTTTAATTACATAGTAAACATGGGCAAACACACAGAGAACATGCAAATACCCATAGTGCACATGTGCACTCATGAACACAATGCAGCTCTTCCTTGGCATACCATCACTACCCAGTGAACAAATAATCATGGAAAGAAAACCATGCTTATCAATAAGGATCTTTCCCTCTTATGCAATGTCTACTATGAAAACACAATATTGGACAATAATATGAACTTAAAATTTTCTGTTGGTTTCCTCAATTATCTGTTACAAAAGCCTATACTTTCTTTAGCCATTGTTTGCAATAATGAACTTGCAAAACAGACTGAAGGGATGTCCTCTTCTAAAATATGCATAATGATCATTTCTAAGTAAATGATATTGCAAGCCCTAGGTCATTTCAAATCAAATCTCAGAGCATCTCTGGGCAGCACCTCATGCTGATCTCACAGATGAAGGACAGAGTAACTGACCATTAAAAGACAAAAGCATAAAATCACTAACACTTAAATAGTTTTGGTAACAAGCATCATTTAGCACACATATAAAGTTCTATTCATTAAACTCTAACCCAAGTATAAAGTATTCTTCATCTTAATTAAGCCCTTTTATGGTGAAACTTCTCCTATCATCCCTGGCAGAGGCAATTCAGGGTTAACAAAGGAAATTCTAGTGTGAGAGATGGAGGATAGATGTCTATCGTTGGTAAAACAAAACAAAACAAAACAATAGGAAAGAAGTGTAAGTTAGTGGTGGAAAAAAAAAGACTGGACCCTACAATCTTAGTGCTGTTTTCAGAATAATGCCAGGCCAGTTAGCTCCTTGAAAGCTCTTCAAGGCTCCATCTGAGGCCTTTTCTTTCTCTTGTTATAGTCTTTCTCTTGGGAACCTCATCCATGCTTGTACTTTCCTCCATCTATATCTATATCTATATCTATATCTATATCTATATCTATATCTATATCTGATTCACAAATCTTTTTTCTCCAGAAGACTTCTCTCAATTCCAAATTGGTATATCTCACCATCTACATGACTTCTCTACTTAGATGTCTCAAAGACATTTCAGTCATGCCATGTCCAACACCACCCTGCCCTCATTCCAAGTTTGGCTGTCTTCTGCAGTGATGGGTGACAATACCCATCCAGTTGCACACACTACATATTCAGGTCATTCCTTGACTCCTCCCTTGCCCTACACCCTATCATCAACCCAGTACTAAGTCCTACCTCTCACCTCCTTATACTTCTCTCCATCTCCAAGTCCATGCTGTGACTGTCTCTTGCCTGAACTAATATAATAGCCCTAACAAATCTCTTGCATCCTGTTTTCCCTTTCCTCCTTTCTATTTGTTCTCCACTTCAATCAATAGAAATCTCTTCAAAACTTAAATCTGGTCATTTCACTACTTCCACTGTGGATTAAATTTTGTTAGGATAAAAACCAACATTGCTAAGGCGGCAACCAAGGCTGTTCGGGTTTCACTTCTGTCTAACTTTCTTTCCCCATCGTATATTCTCTTCCTTGTTCTCTGTGCCCTATCTACCATAGGGCAGTTCAGTTCCTTGAACACACCACGGTCCCTGCATCCACACTGTCTTTACATGTACTATTTCCTCTCTCCTGAAGGGCTTCCTGCATCCATACACTCCTTCTCACTCCACTGGACCCCACATCATTTACTCAGTTATTTCCTACTCAGCTTCAGCTCTCAGTTCAAACATTACTTGCTCCAAGAAGTCCTGCCTGATCTTTACCTTTCTATACCTACCCCATCCAGACAATTCTGGATTTTTCTTCTTGGAACAATGTTCCTTTCCTACAGAGAAGGTATCTCAGTTTTTAGCTACACATTCATTTATGTGATTATTTGTTTTTTGTCACCTCTGTCACTTCTCTGTAAGCTTCACTAGATCAGGGACCATGTCTACTTTACAAACCATGGTTTCTCGAGAAGCTGGCATGGTTCTGGCACATTAAGAAATATTTGAATGGATGAATGAGTACATCAATGAGGATCTGGGGATAGTATAAGTGCATGGAGGCCTCTAGGTATGGGAAGGTGTATAATGCCAACCTTCTTTGCAAGCCCAAACTACTCCAAGGATTTTGCTCCTCTACAGCTAGTTTTGACCTATGGACTCTATGGCCCAACACCAACTAATATACAGGCTATTGTGGGGTGTGTGTTGTGTGTGGTTTACTAACTCATTCCTTCCTGCCTCTTAGTTACTTTTCTATTCTTATTTTCCCTTGATCTCATTTTCCTCACTTATTCTCTATTGATTTTTATCTTTCAATTCTGTACACACTACTGTCATCTGTGTTCCATCTAATTGGAAACATTTATAATTATACTTATTAATCCCAATCCTAACTATACCAGTAAAGCTCTGAAGTCCAAGTTGGGAACCAGTTCCGGTGGTTATGTGACAATCTAGTAGCCAGTTTGATATACAAGCTTCATTGTCTCAGTATTATTATTATTATTTTTGCCCTTGAGGCTATTTGTAGTTTCTGTCACACACTGTTCCTCATTCACTCCCTGCTGTCCTCGAATTCCCCTGAACTTCTGGGCATGCAATAAAATTAAGGTAAATGAAACAGAGATAGAGCTTATTCAGACTCTTAGCATCAAATGAAAATAACAGACAGTGAAATCATGCGGCCAGTATTTAAACCTGTGCTGTGATGTCTTTGGATTTACCTTGAAATCATTCTTCTGGGAGTAGGTAAATGTCCTGGGGTCTGTGCTTGGTATATCAGCAATGTTTCCCAAGGTCCTCTCTCAGAGATATATTTGCATCCATCTGACATTGATTCATGTAGCCAGATGGCAGAGGACGGAGCTGGATCACTTAACACAATGTGTGACCTACTTAGAGGTCCAACAATCTGGTTTAATATTAAATGAAAGAATTGAGGTTTTGAGTTAAAAAATACAGATTGATTTATTGGTTATCTTATACTCAGCATGAACAGTCTGAATGAATCAGTTTTTTGTTTTTTTTTTTTAACGTCTTTATTGGAGTATAATTGTTTTACAATGGTGTGTTTGTTTCTGCTTTATAACAAAGTGAATCAGCTATACATATACATATATTCCCATATCTCCTCCCTCTTGCGTCTCCCTCCCACGCTCCCTACCCCATCACTCTAGGTGGTCACAAAGCATGGAGCTGATTTCCCTGTGCTATGTGGCTGCTTCCCACTAGCTACCTATTTTACATTTGGTAGTGTATATACGCCCATTGAATGCATCGGTTTTTAACAAGCAAGGAGGTAAGATGCAAAACTGATTCCCCAAGGATGGGTGATGAGACGTGTTGGTAGGTGTCATTGCCAACCTAGTGCGGTGGTAACAAAAGCCATTGAGAACCAGGATTGCCCATTTAGGCACCTAAGGAGCAAAAGGTCACTAGCAGACAATTGTGATGACCTTACAACATGTTCAGAAGTGTCCCATGGTAGTTAGAATGTGCAAATTCCTCAGGGTTTTCTGAACTATCTCAGAGAGATTGTAGAGGCTAAGTTCACCCCTTATATAGAAAGCCTTCTTGCTTTGAACATGTTCTCTATTAGAAATGGTATAAATCAAAAGAATATGAATGAATCAGAGAGTCCCATAAAAACAAAGATACGCCTGGGGCATGTGCCGCACATCAAGACATAACTGGTTCAAAATGGCCTTGTTCAAAACTGGCCACAAACATGTCAAATCAAATATTAATATTTCAGTATGATATAAAACTGGGTAAAGTGTATATTAATTGATTAGGAAGCTTATATAACATTGTATCGGGGAATATTATAGAGACATCTCTGTTCTCCCCAGTTCACTTCTCATTTTTCTTTCATTTGGTCTTTCTTACAGACCAAAAGTAGAAGCATTATTTCATTAATGAGTCTTGGGATTCAGAAGGGTTTTCCCAGCTGGGGGTTTCAATGACAATTATGAGGAAGTGTTTAGGGAGATGTAGGACCATTGTTTCAGAAACTGATCCAGCTTTGTTGCCACTTATTTTTGCTTTCTGCTGGAAACTGGCATTGATGCAATGATGGCCTTTGTGTCCTAAAGCTTTCCTTACCTCTGATATTTTCATCCTTTAATCTTCATGCTGTCCTTAGGTGTCACTATAGAACTAATGAAGAGAAATACCCATAATCTTCCCCTTAGCTCTTCAGTATCTTGGCCTCCAAATTACTCCATTCTTGATTTTACTTTAACCTTCATAAGCCCCTACACCTAACAGCTGGAGGCCTGTCCATTCCCAGTATGAGGTTACTGGCTACTTAACTGTTCACTCTGCATGCTGGCATCTAGCACAGGCCCTAACACATAGTAGACACTCAATAAATAGTTGCTGAATGAATAAATGAAGTAAATGGCTCTTTGAAATGTATTGTTTTCCAAATTAAAAAAAAATTATACAGAGAAAGATAAATATCATATGATATCACTTGTATGTGGAATCTAAAAAAAATGGTACTCATGAACTTATTTACAAAACAGAAATAGAGTCACAGATGTAGAAAACAAACTTATGGTTACCAAGGGGGAAAGGGGGATAAATGGGAGATTGGGTTGACATATACACACTACTATATATAAAATAGATAACCAATAAGTACCTACTGTATAGCACCAGGAACTCTATTCAATACTCTGTAATGACCTATAAGGGAAAAGAATCTAAAAAAGAGTGGATATATGTACATATATAACTTATTCACTTTGCTGTACAGCAGAAACTAATACAATATTGTAAATCAACTATACTCCAATGAAAATTAATAAAAAAGAAAAAATAAATAAATGCTAGTTTTTCCCCACAAATATTTAGGCAAAAAATATTAATTCATTCCATTCTTTTTAATTGACTATATGTCAAGTACTTGGGGCAAGAATAAAAGGGATGTGGCCCTTGTGTGGAAGTGGGACAAGCAATAAACAAGTAACCACATGAATAGGATATTCTCAGAGTGAATGGTGCCACAAATAAAAGAAAACAGAGAAAGGAGGTTAGTCTGTTCTGTAGTCTGGGAAGGTCCTTATACGAAGTTGATATTTGAACTGAGGACTGAAGAAAAAGGAACCAGCCACAGGGAAATCTGGAGGGATGGTGGTTGACGGCAGGAAGAGCAATCAAGAGCAGGACTTGACTTTTGCGTATGGTGCAAGTTAAGGATCCAATTTTGTTTCTTTTCCATATCAATAACCAATAGTCCTGACAGCATTTCTCAAAAAGCCTGACTTTCTCCATTGATTTCCAGTGCCAACTTTATCATAAGTGGAGTTTTCACACCTCTGTGCATTTGCTTATGGACCATCTATTTGTGCCAATGTTCAATTTGCCAATATTCCACCAATATCTTAATTACTATATTTTCATAATGGTTCTTTTAAAAAATATTTTATTGAAGTATAGTTGATTTACAATGTTGTGTTAATTTCTGCTATACGGCAAAGGGATTCAGATATGTGTGTGTGTGTGTATTCTTTTTCATATTCTTTTCCATCATGGTTTATCACAGGGTATTGAATATAGTTCCCTGTGCTATACAGTAGGGCCTTGTTTATCTTCATAATGATTCTTTATGTGTGTTAAGTCTTTATACTCTGTTCTGCTTCAGGAGTGTCTCAGCAATTTCTGGGCCTTTGCTTCTCCATGTAAATTTTGGAATCACCTTGTCAAATTCTACAAATGCTGAGGGGATTTTTAAGGCATTGCATTTAATCTACAGATCAATTTGGAAGAACTCATTTTTATGCTATCGACTCTTCTAATTCCTTAGCATATTATAACAGGTCTTTGATGTTTTTCAATAAAAGGTTATATATTTTCCCATAACCTTCAATACATGTTGCTAAAGTTATTAGTGGGTATAGTATATCTGCTATAATATTGTGAATTTTAAAGTTATTCTAGCTGCCTATTACTTATTTATAGAAATGCAAATGATTTCTGTATATTGATTTTATAGTCAATAAATTTGCTAAACTCATTAATTAAAATACTTTTTCTGGAAATCCTTTCTAATAGAGATTCAAAGCATTTGCAAATTATATTTTTCTTCACTTACTATTTAAATGTTATACCATTTCTTTCTTTTTCTTGGATAGAAGGGAATAACGGGGGACATCTTTGTCTAATAGGAGCATTTTAATTATGAGGTTTTCCTTGTATTTGTTTTCATTTTGTTGTACACACACATATACATATGTATGCACAAACATTAGTGAAGTTTCTAATTGTGTTGTCTTACCCAAATCTTGTATACTTTGATGATATTTTGGGGGGTCTGCTTGAAATATTGATTACTGAGAGAAATATAAATATTTTCTAGGAGAGGTAGATTCAATACTGTCAATATTTTTTGCTTTAACCATTGTAAGAGTACATTATCACATGCACATAAGTTTATATTCTGTTTGAGAACTGAACATTTTATCATTACATAGCAGCCCTCTTTGCTTTTGCTTTAAAATCCATTTTATTTAATGTGAACATAGCTAAAGCAGGTTTCTTTCGGTTAGTATTTGCCTGATATATTTTTTTCTTTTCTTTCCTAACCCTTATTCTTCAGACATGTTCTTATTAAGCAAAGGAACTAAATAAAAAAACATTTTTTAATAAAAAAAAAAAAAAAACAAGCTGAGCTGACAATTTCTGTTATTTGTAAATGGAACATTTTGATGTATGTTTATTTAATTCCTCTGACTAGCATATAGATTTATTATTTCTTTTAGTGAATGTCTACTTGTGGCAAACTCTCAGCCCTTTCTGCCATACTCTCCCCCCACCATCTCCAGTCATCCTGGGCAGGGCTGAAAATGCATTTATTGCTTTCACTCTAAAGTGATACTTTCTCTGGGTATAAAACTCTAGATTGGCAAAAATTTTCTGTGTTGATATTATCCCACTATCTTCTTGCTTCCACTGTTAACTGCTGAGAAACCAATTATCTATCTAATTGTCATTTCTCTAAAAGTAATTTCTCTTTAGTTGCTTTTAAGATATTTGCTTTTTCCTTGGTCTTCGGAAATTTTGATATGATGTATTTAGATAGAGAATTGTTTAAAATGTGTCTTGCTTAGGATTCCTGAATCTATGAGTTTGTGTCTTTCATCAATTCTGAAACATAACCTCTTCAAATATTTCAAATATTTTACTGCCCTAATTTTTGCTCACCTCTTCTCACTCTATCCTTCATGCCTTTTAATCTCTCTATCATATTTTCCATCTCTTTGACACTCTGCTATATTCTGGATAATATTATAGACCTTTTTTAAAAATTTACTACTTCTCTCTCTTTTGTTGGAATAATGCATTGAATTTTAAACATATATTCATTTATAGGAAATCAGTTTGTTTTCAAATATACATCATTTTTTAAGTCAATTAATCTTTACTCTTATTGTCAGTCTTAAAAATATCAATACTTGTTTAACATTCTTTTTCTCATAATTCCAGAATATTAAGTTTTTACAGGGCTTTTTACACTATCTTTTGTTTCTGCTGGTTCTCACTTATGGACTTTCTTTATATTCATTGTAATTGCTTTGATAAGCTGACATTTCTCGGAACTTTAAATGTAGTAATAGCTTAAGCATGATTTGAAGACAGACTCCTTTACAGACAAACTAATTATGCCAGGAGATCAGAGGATTTCCAGGATGAGACAGATTTACACTAACTTCTGAGTTTGTCAGGTGGTGTGAATTGAATTCAGGCTTCAAGCCCACATGAGGGAGAGCTTGTAACCATGAATTCTCAGGAAGAATTTTTTCTACCTGTCTTCAACATCTAGTTTTGAGATCAACAATTTTCTTGCAGTTCTTTGAGATGATGGGTTTATTTTTTTATTCATGACTGCTCTGAGGTTGTGTGGCCCTTTGTGGTTCCAGGTTTATGTAGTGGGTCTCTTAATAGATTCCTCACTTTACTTCACTTTCTGTTTTCCCATTATCCACACATCATGAAAAATCTAAGCTCAATGTCAACTTGACAGATACTTTTAAGCTGAAAGACAGCTTTACTGCCCTCTGGGTTCCTGCTTTCACTTGGAAATTGTCCTTTGAGCATTCCTTAATTTCTTTTCCATGGCTTGACTCATTTAAACATATTTTAAAAGTTATACAGAGTCTTTATTTGTTTTTATTGGAAACTCAGGTCTCTCCAGCTTGCTTTTTGATGTTTTCACATCTTAGATCCTATCAGCAATGGATGTAGGTTTTTCTATGGCTGAGGAAAACAGGTGACTTCAGAATCACAGTAATTCTACTAAAAACCAATCAAGTTTGAAGGGCTCATTAGCAGAGATGCAATGATATCCAGGAACCATAATGGCTCCTTTTAGACTAAATTGGCTATTTTAAAGCTAGAAATAGAAAGAAAGAGGGCACTTGAAAGAAGTGGATCCAGATGAACAGTTAGAGAAAAGCTTAAAATTTCAAACAATCTCCTATTTAGAACTAACTTTTAGCAGTAATGGAGACTTTTGCATTAAAATTCAGAATATTTTTGATCACCCAGATAATATAGATACATTATTTCAAGAAACACATGCAACACACAATATAGAGAGCTGTATAGTACCCCTTGACCACCTTTCCAATCCCAGCCCCTCCATCAAGTTTACCCACGGTTTAAAAGTTTGGTGTGTAAATGTCCAGAACTTCTCTATTCTTCATATTCATATCTATGCATATACACAGAGAGAAACATAGAGTTTGTTCTGCATTTTAGAAAAATATATAGGTGGCATTCTATTTTGCATGTCTGCACATGTTTTTCAGTTCTACTCTCCTGCTTAAGAGTCCAGATATACAATTCTGCATTAAATCATTTAATAGAGACATTGCTTCACTCCCTTCAATTTTCCAAAGTTTCTGTAGAGAAGCTTGACCCCATTCTGACTTTCAACTTGTGACCTGTAGTTTTCTTTATGGAAACATTTAGAAGTTTCCCTCTGTTTCTGATGTTCCAAAACTTCCCAGCTTTGGGACTTACTGTGGATTCTTCCCTTCTTGGTGCTGAGCCTTTCGATCTGGTAACTAATGTCTTTCAGTTGTGAAAAATGTTTCTTATCATATTTCTTTGATAATTTGCTTCCTTCAGTTTTCTTTCTGGTGCCCCTCTCTGTTGGGATCCTGTGCTCCGGGCACTTAGCTTTCTCCTTCCTTCTTCTGCAAAATCAGTTACCTCCCTTCCATTTGCCTTCTATCTTCCAATTTTATATTGATCTTCTAAACACCGTTATCTCCTCTTTTGTATTCTTGGACTCTTTTTTTTTCACTATCATTTTATGAGAAATCACTTAAATATCACTTCTAGGAATCTGTCCCACAGAAATCCACAAGACTCCTTAAGAATATCTATACATAGTTTACATAAATTTGTTTTTAAATATATGTTCTATATTTTATGGTTTCTGTGGTTTTATTTTTTACATAATTATTATATGTATATATATTATATATATAGGAGAGATTACTGCTGCTATAGAAGAAAACTTTTGACTTTTCATATTCAAATTTCATCCAGTGTCTAATAAAATTCTTTTTTCTTACATAAGTTTTCAGTTGTCCACCTGCAAGTGGACCTCTCTGGGCCTCTTTTCACATCTGCTAAGTGAAGGTGTAGGTCAGTTTCTTTCAAAACCCCTTGCAATTCTTATTGTTTACGTAATTTTCTAAAATTTTGTACCTCAGGATCACCAGAGTTAGCAATAGCTCTGTTATCCCACCTTTGGATGATTATAAATTTAATTTGTCCACAGCCCATCAACACATTTTTGTGTGAATAATGAGAATAACAAAGCATGACACCAGAGTCTGAACACATGATGTTGTCAGACCAGTGGAAAAATCCTCTATTAAGTCAGGGCAGATAAATCAATCAGGGGAAATGGAATTCCTGGACATGCAAGCAAACCCTCAAGGTTATGTAATCAAGTTTTCAATTAATATGCTTCCCTCCCCCTTTAACTGTGTATAAATTAATAGCAGCTGAAAACGAATAAAGAAAGGAACACAGAGGAAAGAAGACTGGAACAAACAATGCAATACAGCAGAAATCACACTTATCTGACATCTGCACAACAGAGAAGGGAAGCACGTGATTTGAAATTAAAGGGGACTGGATTTTTAAAATAATGGACATTATACCTGGATAGCCAGTGTGGATAGCTGTGAAGCAAGCCACAGAGAGGTGTGCTCATTTGAGGATCTGTTTGTTGGTGTCATAGTAGAGGATGTGTGTAATAACATTTACATGTGTTTTGAAAAAAAACATTCAATGGATTAACAAATTTAAGAGATAGGTAATACACATGGTGCAAAGCTCAAAGTGGGCAAGAGGCTATTTAGGGGCATTCATACCCTTATCGTATTGCATTGTAATACAATTTCACTGACAATAAACTACTAAGTACCAACACAGGCTTGTTTAGATTAGAGATATGTACCAAAACAATGAGTAAGTCTGCCTTTTAAATATGTTTACATATATATCAATATGTGCAATATAGATAAAATATATATTTTAAAATATATATAAAATATGTTTACATATATATATGCAAGTATGTATCATAGATGGATGGATAAATGGACAGATGAAGGATTGGAGAGCTACTTTCAAACTCACTGCCTCCAGTTTCAAGAGATAAAAAAAATTAAAAACAAAACCTATTTTCTATTTTACTCCTTGATAAGCGAGTACTATAATTTCAAGATTAGAAATCTACGTGATAAAACAGTTCTCAATATACAATCTCTAGGTTTTCCAACTAAATTAGCTTTAATCCTTAGATAGAATGTTCCTGAAGGCCAGAATCCTGGTAACACAATGACAGCAGGGCAGTGCAGTTGAGGACCATCCTAGGTGTCTTTATTCTTCATCTTGGGCTCTTGTAAAATCTCACATAATAGCTTTTTCACATTTTAGTTTGCCAGTAGGATTTAAATATGCAGGAATTGTAGTTATGTAAATGATCATGATAAACTCTGCCAACACACTGAACAATATATTTAGGCACAAGGTTTAAAGAAAAGGAAGTGATTATTTCTGAAAGCCCCAGCTGAGCCTCAGTTCTAGGGGTCATGTCAGCATGGAGAGGATACTGGCAGGTCACACGGAAAGCTTCACTGGCTCTGTGCTCTCACAGGGACACACATTCACCTATGGATACACCTGTGGGATAAATCCATTGAAATAACACCAGAGCAGTGGCTGTCAAGAGCCAGTCTAATTAATCTGTCTATTAGGAATATTTTATTTTAGAGCTGCTCTTAACAGAAGGATATTCTGAGCTCTTACATGTGAAATGGACATTAAAAAACAAATTTCTGGTTATAGCTCAGCAGAACTAAGCATAATTTTCAGCCCTGAAACAGCAAAAAAATCTTCTTCGAAAAATGTGTATTTACAGGTTTTGACTAAAAATCTTGCTGAAGTATTTGATCAAAGTTCAATTTGGTAGAGAAAATGATAGGAGAGAACAGGAAAAGGTGGGCGCCACCAGGGCAAGGGTGCCTTTTCTTCCCGTGTGACCCAATCTCCACAAAACTGTTTGTTATTCACCTCATTACAAACATCTGTGTCACAGCAGATGTTGGGTCAGGAGAGGACACGGTGTCCAGGAAACCTGCAATCAGTTTAGAAAACTCCCAGGTGACCTATTCCCTTTCAATTGACTCTGAGTGGCTGGCACTGCCCACCGCAGTCCCTGAGCTGCCTGCCCGTGAAATGGTTGTCATTTAAGTCACAGTGGAAACACTTCCCCAAACCACTCTCCCTGGAAGTGTAGGAGCTGCTTTTCCAATGACAGCGAGGAGAGCTGTCCTAGCCTTTCCAATGACAGCGAGGGGAGCTGTCCTAGCCTTTCTAACTATTAAAGGAACTAGACAATTTCCTTAGAGTTGCTTAAAAATTCCAGCTCCCTATAGGGTTGGTCTTAAAAGTTTCTTGCATAAATCAGTCTCTTTGGGTAAAGTGCAATCTTTCAAAGATGTCCTTCCCATTTTTAGCTTCCCAAGATGGTGGCTAAGTCTCTATAGAACTCTGTGTCTTCAAAGTGGGAGAAGAGAGGGTGGCAGGCTTCCCTTACATCCTCACAGGTCTCTGCTGTGAAGGGGCTGTTCTAAAATTCTCCATGGACAAATGCCTACTGGCCATTTGGGGTGATTGATTGGTAGCCACTGCTTGAGTCCATGGTCTGGGCCAATGGACCTGGCGGGACCTCTGTCTTGTTCTTAGGCTTCCACCGGCCCCCTCACCACCACTGTTTCCCATCACTGGGGCACTCAGGAATGCTCCTGTCCCTTCTAAGGCACACATGATATGGGAGCCAAGAGCCCTGTCCAGAATCTTCCAGATTTTAGCCCAGAGAGTAGAAGTCAGAGAGGTAACATACACATCTTATCTCCTGCTCTATCCTCTCTCCCTTCTTTTCCCCACAATTCCTAGGGTTGGAAAAGACAGGCTCTCCTCTTCCTCTTGTCACATCCTGAGTGCTAGGGTGGGTGTTTAGTAAGGCTTAGCCCTTCAGGCCTGGAGTTAAAAGAAACTAAAGAAATTTGGAGAAATCTTTTCCTCTCCTGAAATCTCACTTTTGCAAGATTTCTGCCCTGCTAACGAGGGTCTTCTCCTTAAGGGAGTCTCAGCCTTGCCTCTCCTGGAGCCATGACTCCACCAGGGCGGGGTGGGGTGGGGTGGATGGCAGAGAGGGAAGGAGGAAGCTTAAAAGGAAAAGAAAATATATCAGCTTATCATGTGCAAAATAATTTCACTGCTACACAAGGCGGAGTGAATTCTAATTACAGGATGGTAAATGTGAAAGTCTCTTGATCTATAGATGCTTTCGTGTGGCAGCCATGCAGGCTCTGTGCCCTTCTGCGCCAGCTCTGAAGATCACAATCAACGTACTAAACAGCAAGAGAAAACAACCTAACCTTTAAACAGTGTGTAGGGAAGCTCTTTATTGTTCTTGAAAGTTCTGGATAATTGATGTCGCACACTATTAAGATATTGTCCTTCTGCTGAATACTGATTCACCAGAGGAAAACACAACCCCGCCAACCAGTAAATGGGTGAAATCTCTTTTTCCCCAATCTTCCCTGGCAATCATGTTATTTAGTAATCTCATGATAAACTAGACTGGACCATAGGTTAGAAGTACTCATTCATCTCTCTTCAAATGGGTTTTCCCCCAATTCCTGACATCCCTCATTACTATTTCAGATTTCTGCTTCTCTTCAAGTCTAGGCTTCGAGAAGAGGGGTAGGTAAGCTATCTCCTATTCCTTGCCTCCTGTTCATTCCACTCTTGTTTTGCACCACTCCCACATTTCCCGTGACCCCTCACTCACACCCAGGGCACCAATAACCTCCTGGTCACTAAAGTCAAAGGACACGTGGTCACTAAAGTAGCGTCTACTGAGTCGTGCAGGCACTATGTATCATTGCCTTCATAGGAATGCCTTTTGTTCTTGGTTTCCCTCCCAACTCACAGGTTGTACCTTTTCTGTCCCTTTCAGGCTTTTTTTTCCTCTACCAGACTTCTTAAAATGAAGAGTTATCTGGAACTAAGTCCTGGGATCCTTTCTTTTTTCCTTCTCCATGCCAAGGATTTTATCCATCCTATGCTTCAATTCAACCTAGATTCATGATTCTCAATTTTTTGTGCATGTAAGTTACACCTGGAGAATGGGTGAAAACTTCAAGTCACTTAATCTTTTCTGCTTGAACATCTTCTTCTCTCATCACCCTCATAACAGCCTCATACAATATGATGATGATAAAAGAAATCATAAATGAACATGGTTGTAGTCAGAAAGCAAGAGGTACCGGGTGTCAGTTTGGAGTGAAAGATGTGGGCAGGCACTGAGTGCTGTCCCTCTGTGACCTCAGACAAGTCACTTTCACTTCCTGGGCTGCAGAGTTTAGAGAACACAGGTGTGGCTTAATTGTAGTTTTAATAAAAGATTGAATGAGAATTGGCATTTCATTTTCAAAGGCTGTGCCACTTTTTACTTGGAATAAAAGCAACCTTGGAGAGAAATGTTTCCTACAGAAAATAAAACTTCATCTGAAAACTGTTATTTACCCCAGCAATTTTCTATTCTATTTCATTTATTGTTACTTAAAACTTAGCAGAGAAAAAAAATTGCCTCTTTAGGGGCTTCCCTGGTGGCGCAGTGGTTGAGAGTCCGCCTGCCGATGCCGGGAACACGGGTTCGTGCCCCGGTCCGGGAAGATCCCACATGCCGCGGAGTGGCTGGGCCCGTGAGCCATGGCCACTGAGCCTGCGCGTCCGGAGCCTGTGCTCCGCAACGTGAGAGGCCACAACAGTGAGAGGCCCGCGTACCGCAAAAAAAAAATGGCCTCTTTATAACGAACGAGTAAAGTGTTAGCTTAGTATTCGCTGTGGGGTAGTATTAGCAGTGGGAGGGATATTATGTTACAGCTGAGGCAATTTTCGGATGGAAGACATTGCTGAATGGGTTAGAAAAATGATGTCAATGCTAGGCTTAGGTTTGAGGAGACTTTTCTGTTGCCCACCCCCGAAATATTTTATATATGCTGGGCTTGAGAGTTCATAGGTCAGCAAGGCAGCACTGACTCTGGTGGAAGAAACCTAGAAAAAAACGGTTTAGGGGCTTCCCTGGTGGCGCAGTGGTTGAGAGTCCGCCTGCCGATGCAGGGGACGCGGGTTCGTGCCCCGCTCCGGGAAGATCCCACATGCCGCGGAGCGGCTGGGCCCGTGAGCCATGGCCGTTGAGCCTGCGCGTCCGGAGCCTGTGCTCTGCAACGGGAGAGGCCGCAACAGGGAGAGGCCCGTGTACAGCAAAAAAAAAAAAAAAAAAAAGGTTTAAAAAAGGTAATAAATGATGTTTCAGTAGAAGGTTTTGTATACAAAGGACGGGTAATAATGTTTGCAAAAGGAACTCTGCACAATTCTGGGAAAAACCTATGCCATAAAACAGTAAGGTTTGTGCCAGTGGTGTACTGGTGAAGGTTGAATAGGCTGTTCTCCTAGGGAAGAAAAGAGCCTGGTTTGTGGCATTTGTTGATTTCCATGGTGTAAATAGACTCACTGTAGCCAATTTCAAGATACCAATGTGAGGACCCTGAACAAAGAGCTAGGAAGAGGTGTGTGGTAGGAATCCATTGCAGTGACCCTACAGGCACCACAGATGTAACTTACCTCCAGGGCACAGGCAATAGTGAAATGTCTTAATTAATTAGCAGTGGTGAGTTTGGGATATTTGTTACCTTTGTTTTTATTTTTTGTTTCATTTTCTTTTTCTTTTTTTTAAATTGAAGTATAGTTGATTTACAATGTTGTGTTAGTTTCAAGTGTACAGCAAAGTGATTCCATTTTATATGGATTCTTTTCCCTTATAGATCCCTTTTAGTATGATATGTTTAATTGTAAATCTATATAATTTACTTTTCAATAGTGTCTGTGTTTAACAACTGGCTCACAGAATTCCTGGAAAATTTAAAAATGAGTTCCTCTGAGATAGTATGACCAGCTCCAGCTCATCAATGGTTTGTCCTCAGAGAATAAAGGAAAATTATTGCTGTTTGCTTAAGCAATATTTAATTACATTCGAGTTCTGAGAGGTGGACACTTTGCTTTAGATGTTTTTTTGCTTGTTAATTTTCCAGAACTCTATGTTATCTATTAATAGACAAATAAAAAACACGGATTAAAATCATTGGATGCTAGATCAGTAGGTGATAGTTTTCTATATATGTGTGTGAGCTGAGTGTGAGGTATGTATCTCCTTTCCCGGGGTAAAATAAGAAAAACAGAAAAGAAGATATTTGCTTATTGAAACATGTTTTATGAACTGAATTGTGTCCCCTCAAAATTCATATGTTGAAGCCTCATTGTATGTGACTGTTTTGGGAGATGGAACCTTTAAGGAGGTTAAATGAGGTCATAAGGGTAGGGCCCTAATCTGATAGAACTGGTGTCCTTATAGGAAAAGGAAGATACACCAGAGTTTCTGTCTTTCTCTCTCCCTCTCTGTGCATGACTGCAGGTCAAAGGCCATGTAAGGACACAGCAAGAAGGCACCACCTGCCAGGAAGCGAGAAGCCTCACAGAAACCACCCTGCTGGCCCCTTGATCTTGGACTTCAGACTGCACAACTGTGAGAAAATAATTTTCTCTTGTTTAGGCCACCCAGTTGGAGATATTTTGTGATGGCAGCACAGACTAACTAATACAACATGTGAATTATGAAATTACATGCAATTCCACAGCAGTAACGTGATCCTTGCACCTCAGGCTTTGTCATAATGTCATGAGGAATTCCTTCCTACCTGCTCCTCTGCTGGATAAACTTCCACTTCCTCCTGTAGGTCAAAGGCTACCAGCTCTGGGAACCTTTCCTTGGTTTCCCCAAGAAGAGTCAGCCCTTCCTCCCCTGTAAAGAGCTCTATTATAATAATGATCATAGTGTTTGGTCCCAGCACAAATCCTTTGTAGAAAGGTACATTACATTAGAAATTTAGATTCAGCATCTTATCTTCCTGGGCCGCCCATATGTTAGCCATACTGCTGTTACACTTAAATTTAAATGAAATTAAATATTCAATTCCTCAGTTGCACTAATCACATTTCAAATACTAAATAATACCTGTGGCTACTGCATTGGACTCCCAGACAAGGAACATTCCCTTAATGCAGAAAGTTCTATTGACAGTGTTGCCCTAGACTGTAGTTTGAGGTGGGGGGTTGGTAAGGTTGCATCTTTTTACATCCTTTTATTTTCCCAGCATGCAGCCTAGTGCCTGCTATGCAGTAGCGTTCAATAAATGTTAGTTGATTTAAAGGAAAAAATTGACACTATTTATCTAGTTGTAGCTACTTAAGCATTCATGGTTCCTAGAGACCACAGGAATGAACACATATATAAAAATTTATTTTTATTACTGACAAGTAAAAGAAAACTAAGCAATTTTCATTTTCCCTGGGATGAGAAAACCAACATGTAGAATTAAGATATAATTATAGAATTTCTCTCTCAGGTGTTCATATAGCAATCTATAGTTGTTAACTCAGAAGCACAATATCGATTCTAATTTATTTTTTCTAGGTCATCTATGCTCCATTGTTCTATAACTGACCCTATGGACTCATTAAATCTTTCAGCATGATATTTATGCAACCTTATTTAATGAGTCCTCCAACACCTTGAATCCTCTGGATCTCATACCTATTATTTTAGTGACAAACTTCTGAGTTTAATTAACCGTATTCTTCATGGACTAAAGGAGATCATAAAAAGGTCACCCAGTTGGTACACAACTCCCTGCTTGCAGACAGCCTCTTTGTTGCCACATTTAAAGATCTTCAAAGAGACATAGAATAACCCTTGGGAATCCCTTTAGGTATTTAGATATTCTACCTCTCTCGGAAACTTTTGTTTCTTGCTTAAATCTTTCACGATTTAGTCCAAAGCAGTTCTCCTCACTCTAACTCCAGAGCAAAAGGAGAACAGGGTCATCTGTCACATGCTCCAGAGAAGCCCCTTTCTGTGCTTTAACTGAGACGTAGATACAATCTAAAAGGAGATATTGCTTTTCCTAACGTTCCTTTGGATTTCCTAGTAACCTCAGGGTAAATAGTAGGGCTGAGTAAATATTCTTTGAATGAAAAAAACAAAAGCCATAAAAATGATCCCTTAACAAATACAAATAGACCATGGCACAGAGACTAGTGTGGACCCAAACTTCTTTCTCATAATCCAGGACAGGACTTTTCAAGTGGGAGAGGTAGGTGTTAGTTAACAAGGATGCTGTTCTAGAGCTGGGGGAAGAGAAGGATTTAAGAGGGGAGAATGTGGAGAGAAAATGTGGAGGGAAGGGGATCTCAAGAGAAGCAAGCCCACTGGGTCTCTGGTTGAGCTCAGCATCAGTACACGTAAGCTGGGTGCCTGTGAGTGGAGATGTGAGGGGAGAAGGCAAGTCAAGGTTGGGAGGAGGTGAGGGTGTCTGACCTCAATCCCGATGCTTCACACAGGGGAGCAGTGCATGTTCAGCAGGTAGCGAAGAAGGTTGTGTCAAATCCTTTGAACCCACCCATGCAGGCACCACCATGCCTCAGAGTCCCCCCTCTGCTTGGCAGTGCTTTCCCGCTGGATGCGGTGAACACAGAAAACAGCTGCCCACCTCTCAAGTACAGGCTTCCTGGAGGTAAGGTCTGTTTTCACTGGGCTGGAAGTTTTCTAACATCTAGTCCTGAGAGATGTTCTTCTCCCAGATGTTTGTTAAAAACAAGTGATTTTGAGAAACTTGAACATCCTGCCCATGATGGTTAATTCCTTTGTGCCTGTGACCAGTTTGGGGGCTAAATCCCTGGCAAGATTTGGTCATGATCTTGTGGAGGCCGGGGTGTGCCACCAGCAAACAAAACAGGCTTTGTTATATGTGATAGGTGTCTACCCCTTCTCACCACTCAGAGACCTGCCTCCTTCAACAGAGAGGCTGGGAGTCTCTCCATTCTACATATGAGTGTACTGAGGCACAGACGGTGGACCCTTATTGCTTGCCTGCCCACGAAATGTGAGAAAGTGATCTCACACCCCTGACAACGAGATCACAAAATCATAGCTTCTGATATTTACTGAGAAAACTGAAGGACACAAAACATGGGGTCTCCAAGGTTTGGCACTTCTTGTATGACTTTAGTAAAGTAATTAACCTTTAAAAACTTTAGTTCCCTCAACTGCACAATGGCAAGAATAAGATGACACATGTAATGTGCTTAGAAGGTGCTTGTCAACATAGTAAGTGCTCAGTAAATGTTAGTTCTTCTTGTTCTTATTATTTAAGTGTCAGGAAAAAAATGTTAATGTCCTTCTATGGCCTTGAATTGCTCTTTATTTGTTTTACTGAATGTAGGAACTGTGGTTTTCATGCATTTGTACTCCCTATTGAAATAGGTATAGCTTAGAATAAAGCAAGCACTTAATACTTGACATAAATTTATGATTTTCCAAAGCTATACCATTAGCATTTTTAGAAATTGGTCATTTTATTTATTTATTTATTTTTATTACCTTTTTTTTTTTTTTGCGGTACGCAGGCCTCTCACTGTCGTGGCCTCTCCCGCTGCAGAGCACAGGCTCCGGACGCGCAGGCTCAGCAGCCATGGCTCACGGGCCCAGCCGCTCCGTGGCATGTGGGATCCTCCCGGACCGGGGCACGAACCCGTGTCCCCTGCATCGGCAGGCAGACTCTCAACCACCACGCCACCAGGGAAGCCCACCATTATTTTTTTAATTGGTCATTTTATAGCTCTTTACCTAAAGGTTAATATATATGCACAACGAGCAAACATCCTTGTATGTTTTTTTTTAATCTTGCTCTACAGTAATTTGTATTTATTAAAAAATAGAAGTTACCAGGGTTAAAAGTATGACTAAGCTGTTCAGATTCACCTATTAATCTTTAGTTGATAACAAGGAATATATTTTTATCCCTGAAGGTTTGCATTCACAAATTAAAAAATGTGAAATTTCAAGTATTTATATGATGAGTATTCTTGGGATCAATTTTATAGTAAAAACTCATTCTTTTCTGGCAAATGTGCAATGGCTTTATGTACAATTACTTTTTATTCATTCATTTTGTTTTCAGGTTTAGTCTATCAATGGAGATGTTTAAGGTGTGGAAGGAACATTCGGGGAAATATTAAATATGGTATGAAATATACTTTCTGTACACTGCTATAAAAGAAGAATATTTTGTTCTTTTTCAAATACAAAATAGTGTAATTTTTTTTTTTCTATTTTAGCAATGAGACCTATTTTTCCATGGAAAATGTGAAATTGGTTTATTTTTATGTTGTCTTTTTATATGTGGGAAGCTAAAGGGGTCAAACTAACTATGTGACTAAAGAATTTTTTATAATGTCCAGGTATTGTGGGAATATCTATCTCTTTTGAAAATAATTTTTTGCTAAGTAGGAAGGTCAGTTGACATTCTGAACGGAAAACAAGTTGTGAACCAGCCATCACAAGCCTTATGGAGTACAGTGACACAAATGTAACCTTTATGTCTCTATTGCATTTTTTTTTGAAAGACAAAACCCAAGTCATGTGTCTGAGCTCCACTGTCATTTACCTCTTCTGAGAGAATTCAATACTCTACCTGGGTTGTTAAATGTTTCACAATAACTCTCAAAAATGCCAGGACAGGAACAGCAAGTGCAGCAAAACACAATCCGATGATGTTTATAATGGATGACTTAAAAGGTAGCCTAAACATTGATAGACCAATGAGGAAGACAGCTTCAAGGTCCCCCTGACATCTTCCTGGGGAAATTGATAGTACTCACCCCTCCTCCACTCCACCTTCCAATGTGAGTTTTATCACAAGGTCACCACAGGGACGAGATCATCACTGCTGGGAGGACATGGACAGAATTCATAGCTAAAAGCTAAGGGCGTGGCTTAGCTCTCAAATGACATTCTCTGCTTCTCTTTCTAGTATAACAATCAATAGTACAAAATAAAAAGATATCAAAGGGTCAGGCTCTTGATTAGGCAAAAAAATTAAAATACAATAAAACACCATGAAGGCAGCTTAAAGCTTTTCCTTCCAGGTGCTCCAGCCAGGAGGAAGGAATATACTAGATCCCTGCTAGTCAAATGTGGTCCCTGGAGATGTGGCATCCAGGATATTCCCTGGGAGCAAGTCAGAAATACAAATCTCAGGTGCCATCTAGACCTCCTGAAGCAGAATCTGTATTTCCATAGGATCTCCAGGTAATTCATTTTTTCATTCAAAATGAAAATAATTGAGCTAGAGCATCACTGTATGTGGCAATTGATATAAAGGATGAGAAAGAACTTACACCTCTTTCTCAGTAAAATTGTTGTTTTCACTAATTCTTCAACATGTTTCTGAACTGCACTGCTTCACAAGTCAACAAGTGCTTGAAGACAAAAACATTATAAATCTCACTACAACCCTGTTTTCAATATATCAGAATAGAAGTTATTTTTTTATAATCACTATAAAGCCTCTTTTCTCCCTGAAATATACACCCATTGCAATGGCATAGTCTAGTTTTCTTATTAGCAAAAGAATCCAATAGATTTCATGATGTATTGTTTCCTCTAGCAAGTTAAAGTCCTCTTTAATTTTCAAGCTTCAATTTGCTCTAGCCAGCAGCCCCTGGCCCAAGCATCCCTATTGGTTAGATATTTTCAAGAGCTCTTGATTCTAGAGAATCAGGAACTCCTGAGCTATCCCCTTATCTCAAAATATGGTTTAGGAATACAATGACTTTTACTGTAGTTTTACAAGGAGGGGTGTGGTAAATTGAGTGGAGTGAGTCAAGAAGACTCCCTGAGGGTTAATTTAATCCCACTGGATTTTAAGGTAATATGATTGGAAACCAGTACTGTGAGAAGGAGGAATTTTAAAAATGTTTCAAAAGTGGAAATAATAGTATGAGTGTAAGAGAGAAAGATCAAGGTCAAAGGGGAAGCCAGTTTAGCAAAGAGAGAAACAAAAAGACAAATGAAGAAGAAGAAAATACGGAAGAATGGAATTTATGTCAGGAGGAGAGAGAACAATGATGAAGCAATAAATACCTGAGGAAGACACGTAAAGATGAGGGACGCATCACCCACCCGAACTATAGCAGGAAAAAGACGGGAATGTAAAGAGAGGGGGGGTGAAGAACAAAGGAGCAAGTCCACGATGCCTGTAAACCGGATGGCTACACGCCACCCTTCTCTCAAAAGCAACCCCTCCCATCCTGTCCTACCTGGCCGGAAGGACACCGGTCTCACTGGTCATCACTTGAGAGCTTGAGGGTTGGGGGGAGTAAAGTTGGGGGAAACAGAGGGATCCTCATGGCAAGTTTCCGACAAGAATGAGGAGGAACCGTCCCCCTGTGTGGAAAAAAAGGGAGGCTGTCATTTTTGTGACATTGAAACTGATTTCTGAGTCATCTTCTGTTTCAAATTATCTGTCTGGGAGTTCTCTTGGAGTGCCTTTTAGTATGGAGATTTAAAACCTCAAGCTCCTTTATCTACTCCAACATTTCCCATCACAAATGCAATGGAATTGGCAATTGAATTCTCTTTGGTTCTTCTCTACCTTTGTAGGAATTAGATGTTAAATATGATCACAACTACTACTTTTGAGAAATTCTCCACAAAATCCCACTACTGTCAAGAAACCTGAGAAAAGACTGCACTGAGTCATGGACAGCAGTTGAACAATGCAGCCCAATGAGTCTGAGCTTAATGGCTTTACTTTTCTCTCTCCAAGAAAGAGAACTATTTTTTAACACACAAAATTAGTTTTGTTAGCCCTCGACATGTTTCATTCAAAAAATATGTATTGAACACCAACTATGAACCAGGAATTGCTCCTGGGTGCTTAGAACTCAAGAGCACCAGTGAACAAAACATTCAAAGCCCCTGCTATCATGGAGTTTACATTCTAATGGGAAGGGACCAACGCTGAGTGACACACTTAAGAAAGAATTCAATGACCTAATGAGAGGTGACAAATGCTATAAACACCAGAAAGTAGAGCAGAATAAAAGGGAAAGGAGATGCCAGGGATGGGAGAGTGGTGGAGGGTGGTGTAAACTTAATAGTGGTCATGGAAGGCCTTTTTGAGAAGACAGATTTGAGCAAAGACTTGAAAGACAGGAGAGAGTTGCCCAAGCGTACACTTGGGCAATGAACATTTTGGGCAGAGGAAAGAATCTGTGCAATAGCCCAAGGTGGCACTGTCCTGGCTTATTGGGGCCCAGCAGGGAGCCCAGGATGGCCTGAGCAGAGAATATGTCAACAAGGAGATAAAGAGGGGCTGCAGCTGAGTGGGGTCAGATCATGTCAGACCTTGAGGACCTTTATTCTGAGAAATATGGGAGCCATGGAAGGGTCTTGAAGAGAGGAGTGGTCTGATTTATGTTCTCAAAGGATGACTCTGGCTGCCACGTTGAGAATTGATTGTGAGTGTCGACACGTGGAAGCAGGAAGACCCCTTAGGAGGCTATTTAGAAATCCAGGTGAGAGATGGCGGTGGCTTTGGCTAGGATGGTTTACCTGCAGTTGGCAGCTTAACAATTATAAAGATGTCCTAACTGCTTCATAATATTTTGCAAGTCCTAGGGTTGCTTTGATTCCATTGAAAACAAAGACCCCTGTAAAAAATTTAAGAATTAAAACAGCTCATTTTGTATTTCCCAAAACCTAGTGAAATCCTTTTCAACTAAAGCTAGAAGTTAACATATTTCCTGTTTTCTGTATGTCACAAAAAACATGTACATTCTGCTGGCTACTATCTTAGACATGAATTTCCATATACTAGCATGATTAACTAGGTCAAAATCTATTTTGATGCCCAAATGGTTAAACACTCTAAGATTCCCCCCAAGTGTATCAAGTTGTGTGTTTGTGTGTGTGTGTGTGTGTGTGTGTGTGTGTGTGTGTGAAATGGCCATAGAGAATATGTAGTGGAGAATCTATCTAAACTATCAGAAATGTGATGAACTGTTTACTATTCTATCATAAATATTAGCAAAAGATAAAACCAACTCTATTGATAAAACTCTTTGAAATATTAAAATATTATTTGTATTGCTTTCAGCTACAAATTCAACTTCCTTGTCAAATTCAAAGATTATCCTCAGCAAATGATTATAATAAATGCAAAAGCTTGTGTCAATTGATTTTTGCTGACAGAAGATGTATAATCAGGACTCTAAGTGGTAGATTTGTTACATTGATTTGGCTTTAGGCATAATACATGGAAAATAGAGAAAGTGACTCTTGCTCTGAGAAATTGCTTTCCTATTTTGAACTGAAACTTTCTTCAGCATATGCCCTTTTGCATTAGACTTTTCTCTAGTCTCCACATACTGCTTCATCAAATATTTCAAAGCACTAATACATTTCCTCTTTGGATATTCTACAGGTAAATATTTCTCTTGGTTTGAGTTTGGCCATTCCTCCCCTTAAAATGTTGAAGGTCATAGAAAAATCAGATAGTGGTTTCCTGAGATCAATTAAATTTTTACATTTAATAATGTGTTTGACTATTTTTGTTATGCTGGTTATACCAAAGCAGGGGTTTAAAAACAAACTAGAGATGCATTTGGAACAAGACATCTAACGTGTGTTGGTAAAATTCATATAAATTGTGCACAATGACAGGCACACAGAGTAGAAACAGAAGTAAATCCCAAAGGTTTTGTGGGCTATCCATAGTTGTGGACTTCCAGTTTATGGTAGGAAGGCAGATGAAAGTCACTGAGGTTGAGGTCCATCTCATCCTATCCCTGATGCTAAACTCAGTGCTTGTTGGGAAGACTCAACCCCGTCAACACAAACACTGGCTACTCTAGCAGGTTGTGGGTATTGCCTTTGGATCCCCTCCCCTCCATCCAATACGCCCATCACCATACTCCCATATTTTCTCATCTTTAGGAAAGGAAAATAAAGACAAAAGAAGGGGAAACAAAGTTAATGGGATGGAGAAAAGGGGGAGGAATCAATGGCATACATGGGAATCTCAGTTCCAATTCTATTTAAATCTCAAACTCAGTTGTCTTGCAGGGGCCAACAGATAACAGAAATCCATGAAGCAGCCTGGGGAATGCCCTGCAGGCCTAAGGAGCAGCCTCTTCTCCGCTCTAGAGATTTGTTTCCATGTTGGATCCCTGTAATCATATAATCTAATTTTTAAAAAGAAAAAAAAATTAATAAGAAAATTTCTGATTTAAAAATAATAGTGTGATGATTTTGTAATGTGCCAACTTGGCTAGGCTGGACATATGCCAGGGTTTCCTTCATGTATGTTCCCAGTTAGAGTTGGTTACAAGGAAGACTCTCCCAAGAGTTGGAGGGCTGAAGAGAGAGGCAGCATCCATTTTGTAACACACATGCACTGTTGCTGATCTGTTGACTTGTCTTGGGGTGAAGCAGCAACTGGGCCTGTAATCACTTTTCCTTCTCTTTGGTTCTTCCTTTAGTTTTTATGACTCCTGGGTCAGGTGTGTTTATGTGTGTGTGTGTGTGTGTGTGTGTGTGTGTGTGTGTGTGTGTGTATTCAGCTCTGTGACAGAATTTCAGCTTCTGCAGGTTATCCTAGTTGCCAAGCCCACGCATGGTCTTCTCTTCCAGACTGCCTGCCTGCCTGCCTGCCAGGGTCCAGCATTAGATGGAGAGATGGCCTTGTGGAGATTGCATAGCCTGCCCCCACAATTACATGAGCCAATTCCCTGTAACACACACACATAATCTGCTACTGGCTCTGCTTCTCTAGTTGAACCCTGACTGATACAGATGTTCAAATGATGTCCAAACTGACACTATGTGGGAATTTTATATTTCTGTTAATGGCTGGTTAGGTTATTTGGGGCATCTTTCTCACTGAAAACAACTAGAAAAGATGAACTTGATATTAAAAACTATATTCTTTAAAGAAACTAAGAATCACAAAAATTTAAAGAATGATCAGGCCCAAACTCCAAGGAACATCACACCTAGACAGGTAACAGGCAGGGAAGCTGCTTTTGTCCTGACAGGCTTTTGCTAATGCTGGATATTTTGAATTCATCTTTTGACAGCCTTCTAGGATGAGGACAAAATTCAAAGCCTGTGGCTGGCCAGGAATGAGGAATCTCACAGGAAAATTTCCTTACTATAAGCCAGACACACAAATTGTAGATTTGAAAATAAACCAAATAGAACTTCTAGAATTACATAAAATACAAAAGCTGTATATAATTAACTCAGTGGATGAGTGAAGTAGCAGTATAAACAAAGAATTAGGGAATTAGAATAAAGGTCAGAAAGAAAATTGTCCACAGGGTACCATAGAGAGGCAAAAAGATGGAGTATACTAGAACGAGTTAAAAGAGGAGATGGAATAAGAAGGTCCATTTTATTTATATGTAAATAATGTGATGGAAGGAAATTTTTAGAAAGTGTGATGGAAGCCAATTTGCTGACATGATAGCTGAGTTTTTACAGAACTGATGAAAGCTATCCATCCAGCCACTTCAAATGCATATTTAGATACATTATAGAAATTTGCATAAAACATAAGAAAAAATTCTAAATGCAAGCAAAGGAGTAAAAATACAAGTTATCACCAAAAGAATTACACTAAGACTCACAATTAACTTCTCAATAACAAGAGAGACCAGAGGACAGTAGAATCTTACCTTCAATGTGCTAAAAGAAAATAGCTGCCAACCTAAAATTTTATACCCAGTGAAAATATCATTCCAGAATAAAGCTAAAATAAAGTCATTTTCAGAAAGAAATGAAAACAAACAAGCCAAAAAACTCAAGGAGTTTACCACCAGTAGACTGTATAAAAGGAACTTCCAAAGGATGTAGAAGATAATGATCCCAAATGGATGATCTGAGACACAAGAAAGAATATCTAGCTAAGAAGCCTGTGAATGAACACTGCCTGTATAACATAGAATAATAATGTCTTATGGGTTTAGAAATCTATAGAATTAAAGTAAATTTCAAAAATAAATCAAGAGGAGAAAAACGGAGTTAAAAAACTGTTTTAATATTTGAGTATTGCCTGAAGGAAATCAAGCATGTGTAAGTTTTACTTTCAAGAAAATAGTGAATGACTATATATTTTTTAAAAGGCAATTCTTCACACTGAAACAAAGGAAAAGGAAATTTCTTACACACACACACACACAAACAAACAAAAAAGCAAACCACTGAGTAGGTCAGCCAAGCCTTGACAAAGAGTGAAACATAAAAGGTAAGCAGCCAGTTAGCACTCTTTGGTCTGGTTTTTAAGAAAGGGTCCAGTGGTTGTTGGCAGGGAGAATGCACGTTTCCCCATCAAGCAGCAGAGGATTAGAGGAGGCACAAATGAATCATGGAAAAGAGAAGCATCTACTTTAAATCCCCAAGGTAGTCTCTTTCTCCCTGAGCACTGGGAAGGCAGTACTGAAATAGTTGCATTTAGGGTTCTGTCTCAGGACCCAGCGGTGGGTCTGACAAGACTAACTTCATGCAGAGGGATGAGTCACTCATCCTGTTACAAAGATGTCGGCAGGGAAAGGAGGAAGATCAGTCTATATTCCCCTGGTGGAGGAAAAAATAAAGCCAGTAGCTACATGATGAAATGCTTTTTGGGTAGAAATTAAAATGCCCTAAAGCTTCTTGGAATTCTCTCTTGCTGATGAGCTATATAAAAACAGAAAATCTGTGTGCTAAGAAGCATGACAAATTAAGTGTCAGAGAAAAAGTAAAGTACACATTTATCGACTGTTTTATGAGGTTATGGAGACGGTTCATTAAAAAGTCCCCTCAAAAGATGATTCTTCTTGTAATGAGAGCCCGTAGCTGCAAAGTGATCAATAGACATTGGAATATTCGCAGCAGATTCAGGGAAACTCCTGATTAACGATGTTTCAACATGTTAAAATAAATCTCTTTGAAGTGTTCAGGAAAAAGGCAGAACGTCCTTTTTATAATGAATCAATTCTGAGTTGAACACAACCACAAAAGGTGTGTTTCTTTGCAGTGGCAGTTGGGTCCTTCAGTTTTTTCTAACACCATTTGTACACATAAACCCTTTCCTATTGGCTTTGGCAAACCCAGGTATGGAAATCCCAATGAAACCAATTATGTCACTGAGTTGAAAGACTGGTTAGAGTTTATTGCGTTCATCTTAAGAACTCTGAAGCTATGGATTTCATAGCTTTGAACAAAGCTGAAAACAGCATACACTCAGGGACTGAATCAAATATCTCACTGCTAAGGAACATGCAGCTGAACATTTCTCCAGGATTTAGAACTCTACTGAAAAGGAGCTGAGTATTCCCTTTTAAGGACTTTATAAATTTCAGTGGGACTTATGTACAGGAATGCACGACATAATTTTATGTCAAATTGAGAGCCAAAATGTTTATCTATTGTATAAGTTGCCTCTAAGGATCACCTACGTCCAATTTCTTCAACTCCTTTAAAAATTACATACAAAAGGAAAAGACTCACTGAATCTCTTTTTGAATGGGAAAAATGGACTCTACACATAAACTTTCACATTGTGGGGTTGGTCCAATTTGGTCCCCTACCAAATACAGACCAGCAGGATGGAAGTTCTTCATCCATATGTGTAAATGAAATGGACTTTTAACCTGGTTTTGATTGAGGCACATTGTTCTGTTCTGTAGCATCATGGTAAAAATGTTTGGAACTTGAGTTAATCCTTCCAGATCATAAGTATGGTTGAGTAAAAAGCTACCCTTTCAATTAATCTACATCTGTTAACTTGCTCTAAATCTAGCCAGAACTCCTTGCCACCGAAGAACTATTGTGTTTCACCAATTGGATTTTCAAATTTCTTTGGTTAAAAAAATTTTTTATACTTGTTTGTTCACTTTTAAACAAACAAGTTGTTTGGTTACCAAATGCTTGGAAAATCACACAGATTGTGATTGGGGTTCAGGACAACTGAAAATAGTGACACTAGGAGAAAATAGGAATGGAAAAAGAGCACCCTCTTGTTTAAGAGGAGGTTAGGAACATAAAACACATGATCACATTAGTTAGAATAAGTGGATAAAGAGGAAGTAAATGATATAATCGACAGTAAGGTGAAAGACACTGATGAATGGGAAGAGACATGATGCCATATAGTGTATGTTTTTGCCATAAGTGAAAGATTAGCCTTTCTTGGTTTCTAGTTAAAAACTGCTTATCCCACCTAAAAAACACTTGAAGGAGGAACTCTATTCCCCTCGGCAACTTCTGGCAAAGTTTGGCATGCTTTCCTCTTCATAAGAAGATTGCAACTATCTTTAATATTACCTACTACAGTGTCAACTCAATTTCCTTGTCCAACATTGAGTGATGGAACAGTTCATAAATTTCTAGATGTCATAAAATCACCCCGTCTTCTCATCCTTCTGACTGAATGGAACTCACTCAGTTAACCTCTTTTATAGGTACTGCTGGTCATTCATTTCCTTGAGTTGCTCCTCTTTCTATTTTGTTTCTACTTCTGTTAATTTCCCTCATATCTATGTCAGGTATCAAAGGCTACTCCAATACTGATGTGAAGAGGGATTATTTCAAAGCCAGTTCTGTTCTATTTCTGGTCCGCATCCAGTAATTATAGGAGCACAGATAACTGCTCTGCTGGCCTGGCCTTTCATTTGCTCAGTTTTGCCATCCCGTGTTTTGGTCTTTCTCCACATGACCTACACTTGATCTTATTGTTTTATTTCACTGTTTATTATTCCTCTTTCTGGTCACGGTCATTTCCCTTTATTAGCCACTGTGTCTTACAATATTAACAGTCATGGTTTCTTATTATATTATTAAAGTCATGGTTCCAAAGCACAAAATTTTTAAGCCCTGAAGAAAACCTCTCAATAAATGCTTTAGTTTGACGTGGAACCAACAATCTTCAAGGGCAACCTTCAAATCCAGACACAATAAGATGGTCATTAAAAGCAGCCTCATGGGTGAAAAGCAAAGAGGAATCATTGTGGTACCTAGTTACAGTCAAAAATAAAGGCAACAGAATGACTAAAAATTCATAGAAACACTTCAGATCTATTTCTCAGGGGCCAAAAAAGAAATGGAAAATTGCTATACATATGGTAGGGGGCACACTGTTAATTACCTACCCAACTATTATCTCTCCTCTATTTTTTTGATAAGAAAACATCAGTTTTGTTCAGGTACCTGGTGATCGTGGGATTGAAGAGAAGGTGAAATTCCTCTACCCTTTTGAGTAAGTCTTAATTACTCTAAGCCAATCATGAAAATTACATTCTTATGCTCATAATTGGTTTAGGAATGGAAATGGACACAATTCTAGCCAATGAGGGGAGGTCTATTGAGGAGATTTAGGAAAGTTTTCCTCAAACCTATAATCAGTTACAAGATGAAGGTTATGATGCATGGAGCTAAGGCAGACGTCTTGTGACTGTGGGTTTACAGCCTGGGGATGAAAGGCAATAAACTGAGATAACACTGCGGAAATTCTGAAAAATACCCTGATTCTTGATGAGGTTATTGAACCACTAAATCAGCTATTCTTCAAGTTTCAATACCTCTGAGCTTCCAATAACGTGACTTGCTAAATGATATTGTCGCTTAAGCCAGTTTTAATTGGGTTTTTCTGTAAAGCTGCTGCTGAATACACCTGACTGATAAATTATCCAACAGTTATGAGTTCTTCTAATGTTCGCTTATATCCAATGAAGAAAGCTACTACTAAATTTGATTTTCATCATGGTAAGCTAGAGCAGTAACATAAAATCTTTGGAGGATTATTTATACTGAGATTTATGCAATTTAAACACATTTGTGATCACATTTTATTTAGGAGTAAAGTAGCTGACATTTTTGAACAAAAATGAAAACAAAACAAAAATTGTGGGAATAACAATATTTTCCAAGAGAGATGTTTTAGAAATATAAAAACTGGCTAATGAAATATCAACCGTAAGCTAAATATACCATACCAGTGTACAAAGTAATGACAAATTGAAATTCAGACAGCATGGATTGAAAATGTATGTATTTGAATATATCACTCATTATTCTTAAGGTGTTTCTGAAATTTCAGTCAAACCTGGATCTTTGGCTCCAAACCTTTGAGCATTTAAAAAAAAAAATCAATCCTAAATGGAAAATACTGCAAAGTCTAAAATTATGTTAAAATGTATTCTACCTTACTAATGCATAATCAACTTGAGAGGGTGGCTAAGAATATTTAAATTGTATTTATAAAAAACATTAAAAAATGTATTTTTATATAAAAATTAAAAACATAATTTATTTATATAAAAAACATAAAAATGAGCAGCATATCTCAATAATGATTAATTCTTAGATTTTCACTACTGTTTGAGAATCTGTATTCCCAAGCCTAAAAACTTTGTGTAAAAAATATTAAATAAACGTTCTGCCCAATAAATAAGAGCAGAAACAACCACAAAAATATATTTTAAATTAGCCACAAGCAATCTATAAGAAGTATATTGAACAGACTATACAATGAAACAAAACTAACATTTGATCTTTGCAGAAATGTAATAGCCGTGCCTTTTAGAGTAGATATTTTAAACTGCAGATGGAAGAACAGGAAAACGGAAAAGCACGTTTTTCACAACAGAAAAATATTCAATGATGAATCAAAATGGATAGAATGATCTAAAACTGAGATTATGCTAACCTGAAAGTATTTGATTTACAGATATTCAGTTGGTTTAAAGTTAATATTCAAGGAATGATTGATTTTGACCAAATAAGCATAAGGTAATTTTAAAGTGGAGCCCC
This sequence comes from Monodon monoceros, assembly GCF_005190385.1. Classification (NCBI taxonomy): domain Eukaryota; kingdom Metazoa; phylum Chordata; class Mammalia; order Artiodactyla; family Monodontidae; genus Monodon; species Monodon monoceros. Next base: position 34,997,492 of record NW_021703769.1, on the reverse strand, counting down.
AATAAACTATTATTATGGGGGAAAAACATTTTTTTTTTCTGGTTTATGAAAATATTTTGTTAAATTAAAAACCAGGGTGACTTTGGTACAAGACATCCTCTGCTGGACAGAGTCTGCCATTACAATATTACATCATCTATTTAGAGCTGAAGAAACTTGCCTAATTTCTCTCTTTCCTGGTGGGGAGGTGGTAGTGGTGGTGGGGGGGAGGTGTGCTTTAAAAATATCTATGCCTGAGCTACATCCCAGACCAATTGAAACCAAATCTCAGGATCTGGGTTTCGTGCATTTGCAATTTTTAAAGATGACCGGTGATGAGTGCTTACTGAATATTGCTATCAAGATTTTTACCATCATTGAGAAAGTTACATGAGTTTCACATGCAAGAACTGGTCTGAGACTGTGTGAGACATACCTGAACTAGGGAGGTTTTATTCTAATTAAATGGAAAGAAAATGAAATCACTGTGTATTATTATTCCGTTCAGTTTACCTTGGGCTTTTCGTCCAGGATCTGCTGACGTATCTCTTTGTGTTTCTCTACGAGTTTTTCTTGCCGTTTACTTTGTGCCTCTTCTAACTATAAGAAAGTTACAAATAAAGTCATTTTCATCTAAACATTCAAGTGAATGTTTTCAGAAAAAATTAAAACCTTTTCAGATCTGTGGCATATGTTTATTTCATATCCTGGTCAAGAACTGACCTTATAAGGGTAGGAGAGTGCAAGTATTGAAGCTGGGTGATGGGTACACAGAGGGTGGGAGTGAGGTGATCGATGGATTATACCATTCTCATATTTTTGTTAATGTTTGAAAATGTCCATAATACCAATTTAAAAATTAATGAAAAACCTTTGGAGGTTGCCACCTCTCCACTGTTGGTGACAACTAAAGGTTCTTTTGTGGAAGGTCCCCTTGACATCATGTTTCTGGGTTCCTGACTCTAGAAATGATTCTTAATGTCTATCTTCAGATGAACCTTTCTACATAGAGGTTTGCAATTAAACTTGCAGAAACACTGATTACAGACTGGCTGCTCTGGGAAGTAGCTCTGCTGGGTGCTGGTGATAAAGAGTTACAATGAAGCATGGCTTTTCTCTCCATAGGCTCACATGGTATTTATCAAACATTCATACATGGTTTGCAAAAGAGAGAGAGACTCATCGGCATGACATACCCTCTTGATGTACTGCACCACCTCCTGGATGTATGACCGGATCATCTCTGTCTTTTCCCTGAAAGCAAATGACAAAAAGATCATTATATGAACTCATCCATCATCAACAAACATGGGAACCTCAGGCTTCCAGATGAAAGTTTACAGAACTCTCAACATCCTTCTTACTGCTGCAAGGAAGGTACCAATCTGCCAGCTCTGAACAAAGGTCAGGTTCCACCCAAGGCACAAGCTCTGTTTTCACTGAATGCCAGGAGGGTTGTCTGACAATATCAGAAGTGAAGATTTAGCCTTTCCCTTAGGGTGGGTCTTTACTCAGCCTTTACCTACAGGCCCTGTGGGCACCTCAATCCTTTATTGAACTGCTCTTTGAGTTCACTATGAAAAACCTTATAAAAGGGATCTTCAAAAAGGTTAATTAGAGGAGAAATTTCACAGATGGGCCTTTGTATGGTTGGAAGCTGTTATTCTGCTGTAGAATAATTCCCAGGTAAAAGGTGGGAGAAAGGGGGTTCTTTCTACTTACTCTTCCATCTGGCTTTTGTCTTTGGATTTAGCTTCTGTTATCTTCTCCTGCCTCTTTTTATCCATTTTCTTCTTTAATTCCTTCTTCTCTCTGAAGGCAAAATGGAAGTAAAAGGGAAAAATGGTCAAGCAAATAGCAATTGGTGTTTAATACATTTACGTACACAAATCTATTGTAATGAGAATGAAGGCTTACTTCTCACAAATTTCTTTAAGCTTCTTTAACTGATTATTCTGACATTCTTCAGCAACATCTGTCAATTTTTGAATAAGCTGAGGAAAGAAAATGCAAGTTGGCTATTTTACATTATCACAAACAAAGCACCTTTTCCCTTCCTCCCCCTCCACATCAAACAACAGTATCTGAGGTTAGAAAATCTGATGTTTAACAATAGTTAAGGGACTCCCCTCGTGGCGCAGCAGTTAGGAATCCGCCTGCCCGTGCAGGGGACACGGGTTCAAGCCCTAGTCCGGGAAGATCCCACATGCGCGGAGCAACTAAGCCCGTGCGCCACAGCTACTGAGCCTGTACTCTGGAGCCCATGAGCCACAACTACTGAAGCCCGTACGCCTAGACCCCATGCTCCACAACAAGAGAAGCCACCGCGATGAGAAGCCCACACACCACAATGAAGAGTAGCCCCCACTAGCTGTAACTAGAGAAAGCCCGCATGCAGCAATGAAGACCCAATGGAGCCAAAAATAAATAAATAAATTTTAACAAAAAACAATAGTTAAAATCATCAGACATCTTACATAGGAAATAAGGACATAATTTTCAACCATTACATTATCTAGGTTTTAATATGAAATTCTTCTTCTTATCTGTTTCTAATTAAACAGGATTTCTTAAATTATTGGGTTAGTTACTGCAGCTTGTCTTTGCCAAGTGCAAAGACAACGAACAGTGTGGACCCAGGTACCAATCTCCACTCTACGACTCACTACAACTATGACTTTGGTCACGGAACCTATATTTTCTGAACCTACATTTTCTTGGTTATAAATGAGATAATCAATGCCTTTATATCTTGGAGGTACTATGAAGCTTAAAATAAAACTGAGTGTGATACAAATGTAAGAGGTAATCAACTGTAAATTATAATTCTTGGTTTCCAGCTTTCATTCCTTGCTTAATTGCTTCAAGAATGACGTGAGTTACCCATCTTAGAAACTGATGTTTGTGTCCTGTGTGGGTAACTTCCAGTCGCTTCTCTTTCTTTATTCTACGTGAAGAACTTATGGAACCTTCTGCCATTGCTCAGGCAGCAATAGCAACTGGACTCAACCCTTCTTACTGGAGCATCAAATAGATGGTGTGGGCTTCCTACGAAAGGTCCATTCTGTTCCCCAGAGATGGAGATCCTCACATATAGCAGACTGAGTTAACCAGTTATATATATATATAGTAGCTATGACAATACCAAGGCAATATAATCATACCACTAGCAAACTTTCATTGGTAATTTACACATGCCAGGCATAGTTTGAAGAGTTTTAAATGTATTAACTTATTCAATCCTAAGAATTGTCCTGTGAGGTAAGAGCTACTGTCCTCGTTTTACATATGAAGATACTGACTCAGGGGACTCAAGTTCTGGGCTCTTGTACTTGGTGGTACTTGGCAGAGCTGGGTACAAACCCAGACAGATCAGCCTCCGCAGCTTGTGGCCTTCACCACTCCCCCAAGCTGCTTTGTTGTGATTTTAGAAATTGTTTTAAAAACCTCTTCTGATCTAAGAGAATAAAAGAAATCGAGGGAGAAATTCTCTCACAGAATTACCATAAAGAATCCACATTAACTTGACATGAACATGAAATTTGATGCACTCATCTGTGAAGTGGATTAAATCTGAACAAATATTAACTGGAGCTTGGGCCAGCAGAAAGCCTATTTGAAACCATTGAAAATCATTCAAAAGAGGTTGCCTGATCATGACTGTCACAATTAAAGAAATCATGAAATACTGCAGTTTAGTAATGCCATTTATCAAACCGTCTAGATGTGAAATCCTGCTGTGCAAAGACTCTGACCGTTTCCTTGAGGATTCCCACAGCACGTCTTTTCTAGCTGAGGGGTACACACAGGGCCTTCGCCTCCCCAGAGGACCTTTCTCCTCCCCCGTTCAGCCTAAGGACTTAGAGGGTTATCAGGGGAGCCCCAACCTTGGTGGCAACATCAGAATCCCTTGTGAGCAATTTCTTAAAAATACACGTTCCAGGACCTGTTCCTAGGCCTATGGACTCCACATGTCTAGGGGCAGGGCCTGGGAATCATTGTTTTCAAAATCTCCTCAGATGATGTGGATTCTTTGCCAGATTTAGGGAGTCTCAGTGAGCTCGCCCTCCTTCTATAGCCACTGCTAAGTCTCCCAGCAACACTTCTGAATTCAGTGACATTCATGCTTCTGTTTCCGTGTTCTCATCTCCATCATTCACCCTAGTCCAGAATCATTTCTTGATTATGGCAGCACCTGTTCACATTTACAGCTTTCCTCCCCACTCCTGCCCTCTTCCTCAGCAACATCAACATCCAGGCAATGAAGCCACTGAGCTTGAGATCTCCCAGCCCTCTACCCACTTGATTCTGAGTTTTATTTCCATTTGTTTTCAGCCCCCACACAACTGCCAACACCAACTTCCCTCAAGGTTCTGCAAAAAGTTTCCTGTCTGCTGCATCCCCTGGCCTTCCTTTTTGCCCCTCCCTTGCACCATCTGTACTTGTTTTTTATTCTTCTCAGAACTAATTCCCACCTCCTTTGCTCCCAGAACACACACCTTTATCTAAACTATTCAAGTTAGCCACAATTCAACAAATATTTATCAAATGTCTACTAAAGACCTGGCATTATTCTAGAAACACTGAGCTGATGAGTTGGCTTTCTAGATCTTGCTACTCAAAATATAGTCCAGGAGCCAGCAGCATTGGCATTACCAGGGAACACAGCAGAAATGCAAATTCTCAGGCCCTAACACAATGGACTAAACAAAAATCTGCATTATAACAAAATTCCCAGGAAATTCATGTGCACATTATTGGGGAAGATGGAGACAGTTTAGAAGAAGCCCTCTGTTATGCACTGAATGTTTGTGTTCCCCCAAAATAAATATATTGAAATCCTGACCCCCAGTGTAATGGTATTAGGAGGTGGGACCTTTGGGTGATTTGGTCATGGGGGTGGAGCCCTCATGAATGGGATTAGTGCCCATAATCGTAAAAGAAACCACAAGAGCTCTCTCACCCCTTCCACCACGTGAGGACACAGTTAGAAGAAAGCTCTCTATAAACTGGGAAGTGGACTCTCACCAGACGCCAAATCTACTGGTGCCTTAATTTTGGACTTCTCAGCCTTCAGAACTGTCAGAAATAAATATTAATTGTTTAAGCCACCCAGTCTCTAAGGCACCTTCTCAAATTCCCTCTTTTCTGTCTCAAAAGAGCTGCAGAACTTTATGTGCATTGTCTTCATTACCCAAGACTCAGCTTCCTCACCTCTGAGTCAGGGATAATGTTTCCTTCCTGGGGTGGTTGTGAAAGCTGGAAGAGAAGACACATGTGTGATTCCTAATAAACCAGGTCATAGGTTCTTAGCTTGGTTTCCTTACCCTTCCTTCCCAGAGGAAGGTTTTCCTTTGCTTTTTGCCCCATCTTCTTCTCCCTGTGGATCACCATTTCACTTTCTTCTCTCAAACTTTCTTCTGCACTGGATACATTCGTTCCCTTTGCTTAAAAACACATCTCTATTTTCTTATCCTCCCAGAACCCTGAACTTTTGTTCCACCTTTGACCTTTCTTTCCTTTCCATCCCTAAAATGGAAGACCAATGGCTGCTTCCACAGCTGCAATGCCCCACTGCCACCGTCTTCAACCCCACCGTCTCTTCCATTCCAACTACTGGCATTTACCTGATTTTGCTTTAAGACTACAAAAACTTTTTTGTTACTAAACTCATTGGCCATATCTCAGGATGAACTTTTATTATTCTAGAGATTCATAAATTTTCTTAGCTCATTGTATCCTTAGGATCTCAGTAATTTTTTCATGGCACCCCCTAGGCCAAAAGAAATAAAAGAACAGTTCCATTTATTTATTAAATGGTTAGGTCCAAATAACTTAATAGTAGTACTTTGCACAGAATCCAACAGATGTTGCTCTGTTTCCTTCAAAAACATAAGATATCCCACAATACCCCTGTGAGTTCAACGTGGTGCTTCAGAGTGACGTGGCGCATGGTTTGGGAATCATGACTTTATCCTTTTGATAGGATGCCAGCTGCCAACCACTCTCATAAGAAGCTCTCTTTCCTTCATTTACAGTATCTCCAGCAATTCCCACAGTCACTCTTCTCTGATTCTTTTAAGTGCTTCAATTCATTTCTGCATCAACTGCCTTTGACCATCTCTGGCTGAGGATGGCTCACCAGCATCTCAACACCTTTCACAGAGGCAAGTCATCGTATTTTCCCATTAAGTATCATCACTCAGGTTAAAAGTGTGCATTACATTTGACTGCCCTCTTGGGTGCTTTCCCCATCTGTTGAGTCCTGGAGAATTGTTCATTTCTTCTGTCACCATGTTATCTCTTGGCTCTGTGTTAACAGCGCTCTGGTGTAGGTCCTCATTAACTCCTGTCTGGACTTGGCAAGTATTCTCTCCCTGCCCTCAGTTTCTCCTTAGTCTTTCTGCTCCATATCACAAATAGTATTTTTTGTATGTCCCGAGCCTTAACTGGCTCTGTATCCTCAAATACGTTACACTCCAGCTCTAAATTTCCTTTCCTGATTAGCATTCAGCACCCTCAATAAACTAGGCTGTATTTTACTCTCAGGCTGTCTGGGCACATACCTGCTTCTATACTTTTTCTCATGTTATTTTTCCACCTGGATGGCATTCCCATTTGAATGAGAGACAGCACAGATGTAGGGCATCCCCATGGTTGCAGACATTCCACTGGGCTGTGCTGCTCAACTCCTGATAAGGGGGTAGGCACCAGCCGGTGGTTGTCTGGACACCAGGCTCTACATAAAATAGGCACTCAAAAATTATTGCGGGGCTTCCCTGGTGGCGCAGTGGTTGAGAGTCCGCCTGCCGATGCAGGGGACGCGGGTTCGTGCCCCGGTCCGGGAAGATCCCACATGCCGCGGAGCGGCTGGGCCCGTGAGCCATGGCCGCTGAGCCTGCGCGTCCGGAGCCTGTGCTCCGCAACGGGAGGGGCCGCAACAGTGAGAGGCCCGCGTACCGCACACACACACACACACAAAATCTGTTAAGTTTAAGAACCACATTGACCCAGGCCTTGGTTATGGCTATGGTGCATCATGTCCAAGCCATGGGCTGTCTTATTGAAAATACTTCTTAAACTACATAATTTTGATATTTAACAAGCTAAGTTTTGTTCCTTTAAGAACAAATGCCTTATTGTGAAATCCAGGCATGTGTTTTTTATTTTTTAATGTGGCTTTTGCATGAAACTAATGAAAATAGTGTCTCCATAGAATCCCAAAGAATATGTTTAAAAAAGGACAGTATCTCTGTGTTTAATATGACAAATGCTCTTCCACTCTACTCAGCTCCCCTTGGTCTCCCCAACTCTCTCATACAACAGACCCCTCCCTGTAACATTCTGCCCTTTTCAGCTATTTTCAAAAGATCACTCTTACTATAATTCTGCTCTTACAGCATTTACTGTTTTCATTTAAACTTCCTCTACTTAAAGTCCAGGAGGCAGAGTGATTAATATTATGATTTTGTTAATAATATGACACTATTGTCAGACTCACATTAAACTGGCAATGAGATTACGTCTAGGCGTTAATAATTTATCTCTTTCTTACCCTAGAAAGAGAGAGTGTGGGGCTCAACTATAGTTTTCTCTACCCAATACTACTTCAGAAAAAACTTCCTCTGCTTTCTGAGAACTGGCTCTGTGCCTAATGTGGTTTCCATGGAGCTGCTGTGTTCTTTACGCCCATCCCTGGGCCAAGGTAACTGGTCTGGGGAGGCATAGATCCAAGTAGGACCAGTCATACCCCGACACTAGCCATAGGTGATTGGTCTAAGGTTGCAAGCTTGGCCAATCATATCACACTAAAAAGGCTTGCCCCAAGATTTTTCCAACCTGTCATTAGTGAAAGAAATATAACTTGGAAGGGGTTGATGCCTATATTTTCTGACAAGGGGAAGCCTGTGTGCTGCTTTGGACAAAAATAATACTGACATGCAGAGAAAATCAGGAGAGAAAGGGAGAGAGACAGAGACAGACAAACATAGGAAGTGCTGTGAGTGGTTTCTGGTAGGCGTCTCTTTATCCCTTCCCTTCTCCAGTGTGGATGGCCAACCCTTCCTTACATGGCCTTCCCCTATGTACTTTTCTAGTATATACTATTCTTGTCTAAGTTAGTCCAATATAGGTTTTTGTCACTTGTAACCAAGGGAATCCCGACAAACAAGCAAAGAAACAAAAATTAAAAATTTTACTCCTTAATCCCCAAATAAGATGAAAGAACCTGTGAGCATTGGGTCCGGGGTTTCTATTTCATGAAGTGTGAAAATCGGACCCAGAAGAGGGATTTTTCACACAATAATTGAAGTGCCTTTTAACTGACCTAAGGGTACTCTCACTTTGGTGTATTTATTAGCAGACAGGCTCTACTCAAAGAACCGTTCAATCATATATTAGCCACAAGACTCACTGAAGATAGAAAAGAACAAAAAATTAGTTTAGAATTCCTAGGGGGAAAAAAGTCGAGAGTACATGGTAAACTGAAATGCAGTAAACAACATTTAATTTTAACTTTTAATATGATTTCTTTTTCTGGCCCAAAGGAATAGACATTTCAATTATTTTGCTTGTTTGTTTACCACTCATGACAACTCTCCTAGTTAAATGTTCCAAACCTTTTATGGAATGAAAAAGGAAAGCTCTGGGGAATATAATTTCATGCTTGTTCTCAGCTCCATGCTGAATTTCACTTGGTTTAGTCATTTGAGGGTGAGGGAATGGTTTCCAAGGAAGAGACTAATTCCTTGACTCTAACTTAAAAGGGATAGAAAAATATGTGGACAGAAATTGTCATGTTTAGAGCCTCTTATAAGAAGGACAATTTGGGAAAATGTGCAAAGAGCCAAGTGTAGAGTGTACATACTTCAGGGAAACTCGTCTTCCTTCTCCCTTCACTCATAAGTGGAGAAGATAGCACCTTCTTTTCTGCTAGTCAAAGCATCCACTCTGAGTTTTCACCATAAATTGCTTGTTTATCTTCTACAAAGTATTAATTTATGGTGCTTCTAAACTAAGAAATGATCTACTGATTAAACGCATTATTGATAATTTAAAAACTAGGTGGATTTTTATACTGGCGTGTTTCCTGTCCATTCAAATTGAAAAATATTTATTCATTCATTCCACCAATATTTACTGAGCACCTGTGATGTGCTGGATACTGTGTATTGATGGTCCAACTGAGAGGTGGCAGCGAAGTCCTGTCCAGGTGGAGCTCATGTTCCCCACCAGCTCACTTCTTTTCTCAGAAGGAGCAGAAAGTCTTGGACTAAAAGACCAACCACCTTGATTCTTTTCTGAGATAGTCTTTCATACCTATGAAATTCATTTCTTTTAAAATTTCCATATCTAAACAGAACTTATAGCTGCTTATTTGAATCTAAAGGTTTAAGGAATCCTTGAAATTTTCTTTTTACTTGCTGGGCAAAGCAATAAATGAAAGTGAAAATCTGAGCACGACTCCTAGTCAATGTCAACAAGTTGGCCCAATGAATCTACAGCATTTAAAATTGTTTTTCACTTTTAAAATATGCCAAAGTAAATGTCAGCTTCTTAGCTTTCTGGGAAATATAAATGGGTCAATGTAGCATACGCCCTTGAATGATATTTCTGGTATTCTTTTATAAGGCTATCAACTGGAAATATCTTCAAACTTTAAAAAAAAATCAAGAAATTTGGTAAAGGAAGCTCTAGTAAATGTGTTTTATCATCCTAGATGATGCCTGGGTTTTTCCATCTTAATTCTTGGGCCTTATTTCCTGACCAGTAAAATATAGCAAAATTTTAAAAGTATATTATGTGTGTTTTTAAATTTTTTAAATTGTTTAAAAATTCAATGATGATTTTTAAATGTCCCGAAAATCATAAAAAGTAGATATTTATGGCCATGAAATATTTATTTTAGTGATAACTGGAATTCATTTTTCTGATAAAAGAAGTTTCACTTAAAATGATTCATATATAGTTTTCAGTACAAATTTATAACAGGCAAAGAATTACCCCTTTGTAATTATAAAAGGTTAATGAAGTTACTCGTAAGAGTTTTTTTAAAAGTTGGTGTAGTATCACATATGACACAATTATGGATTTTTGATTAAATAAAAAGAAAATGAGAAAATGGTTGTATAGGATCAAGTTAGTTGAGATCATTATATCTGATTAAACCAATTGCAAACAAAAATCCAAACCACCAAAATTTCAGGATCAGGCTTCATAATTCTGAAAGATATCAAGACCATTTAATTTAGAATAGATGAAATAAATATTGCTTATCACTCAGATGTGGGAAAATAACTATACTGTTCAAACTGGAGGTTTTCAAATAATTAAGAAAGGAGACCTGATTAAAAGAGACATGATTTGTCCTGTGGTTTGTAACTGAAATAGTGCAATAAATCAAGGGCTTAATATTCAATAGTCTGTTTGAAAGCTAGAACCAGAAGAGCTGCCCATGAAGATGAGTAGCACAGCATGTCAGCTTCTTTTTCCCTTAATGCAAAATATATCGTTTCAAGCATCTTGAAACTTACCAGATGGAGTGCAATGAGTCTTGTAATTCCAGAGGGCACAAACTAAATTGTCAGACTTGTGAATTCTATTTTGGAATTTTCCTTTCAGCAGAATTTCTTCTGTTCTTTAAGCTTCTTTAGGTTGATGCAAGTCAAAACTATTATTTTCTTTGCCTTTGGGGATAGGTTTTGTTTACTGACTCTTTTCCCTCAGTCTTATCTAAATAGTTATCAATTAACACAAAAAATATACTAAGACATACTGTGTGCACACAAAAGTAAAAACAAGATTTTTTTATTGCTTTAAACTGAAATCCTTAATTATTATTTTAATAGATCTGAGAGTTGAATCATCTCTGCATTCTATAAACTAAGTTAAACTAGCATTATAGTTAGAGGGAAACTTTACAAGCACTCTTGTACAAATTTTTATTTAGAAACAAGGATACAAACACTCAAAGAGGTGAAATGATTTAGCTAAAGTTACGTAACTAAAAGTGAAAGTCATGTCTCCTCACTTTAAATCCTGTACAAATTGTCCTTTGATAAAGAGTGATGACTATGTTCTAGGCACTGTGTTAAGTTTCCATGGATTATTTTATTGAATCTCACATCCAAACTGTGAGGGCTATGTGTTGATTCTTGCAAAAAAAAAAAAAAAAGGCCTAATTCTCCACCATTCCCTGCATTCACACTCTTTGCAATGTGACTTGTGGTTCCTCTGAACAAGAGATAGTCTATTTCCCTATCCCTTGTATCCAGGCAAGTCTTACGACTTGCTTGGAGATAGATCTGTTGAGACTTTACCTACTTCTGCTTGCTCTCATTTGGAATCCTTTCCAAATTCCACATGGACAAGCCCAGGCTAGCCTTGCTGGATGATGAGAGATGTGTATCAGTTATCTGCCTGGACCAGTTGACAGTCAGCCAACCTTCAGGAGCAGAGCCTCTAAGTAACTGGCAACTGAACCACAGACACATGAATGAGCCCAGCCAGGACTAGAAGATACATCCAGTTGAGTCAAGCTCATATTGCTACACATAGAAACATGAGCTAAGTAAATAGTTGTTGTTTTAAGGCAATAAGTTTTGAGGCATTTGTTATGCAACAAAGCTAATGGATAAAGATGGGAATACTATTACTAGGTCCATCTGACTTCACAACCTGTGTTCTTAACCACGGTAAGCCCTTGAGGGAAGAGACAACATTTAGGCTTGGTCCACAGGAATCCCCCCACCAGTATGAGGACCACGGGAGGCCTTCAATAACTTTGACTTAAACAATTATATAAGCATATTTTATGCTCTCTAAATTACCCAACCTCCCAAAAACAATAAACTAAAAGATAGCATAAACTCTGTGGGTCAAAAGAACAAGACAATCCAACAGAAAAGTAGGCAATGGATATAAACAGTTTGTAGAAAAAATGAATACAAATGGACAATACACACATGGACATATGCTCATTTTTTTTAAACATCTTTATGGGAGTATAATTGCTTTACAATGGTGTGTTAGTTTCTGCTTTTATAACAAAGTGAATCAGTTACACATATGTTCCCATATCTCTTCCCTCTTGTGTCTCCCTCCCTCCCACCCTCCCTATCCCACCCTTCTAGCTGGTCACAAAGCACCAAGCTGATCTCCCTGTGCTATGCCACTGCTTCCCACTAGCTATCTATTTTACATTTGGTAGTGTATATATGTCCATACATACACTACCACTCTCTCACTTTGTCCCAGCTTACCCTTCCCCCTCCCCATGTCCTCAAGTCCATTCTCTAGTAGGTCTGCATCTTTATTCCCATCTTGCCCTTAGGTTCTTCATGACCTTTTTTTTTTTAGATTCCATATATATGTGTTAGCATACGGTATTTTTCTCTTTCTGACTTACTTCACTCTGTGTGACAGACTCTAGGTCCATCCACCTCAATACAAATAACTCAATTTCATTTCTTTTTATGGCTAATATTCCATTGTATATATCTGCCAAATCTTCTTTATCCATTCATCTGTCGATGGACACTTAGGTTGCTTCCATGTCCTGGCTATTGTAAATAGAGCTGCAATGAGCATTGTGGTACATGACTCTTTTTGAATTATGGTTTTCTCAGAGTATATGCCCAGTAGTGGGGTTGCTGGGTCATATGGTAGTTCTATTTGTAGTTTTTTAAGGAATCTCCATACTGTTCTCCATAGTGGCTGTATCAATTTACATTCCCACCAACAGTGCAAGAGTGTTCCCTTTTCTCCACACCCTCTCCAGCGTTTATTGTTTGTAGATTTTTTGATGATGGCCGTTCTGACTGGTGTGAGGTGATACCTCATTGTAGTTTTGATTTGCATTTCTCTAATGATTAGTGATGTTGAGCATCCTTTCATGTGTTTGTTGGCAATCTGTATAACTTCTTTGGAGAAATGTCTGTTTAGGTCTTCTGCCCACATATGCTCATTTTTGATCATGATTACATCAATAGAAATGAAGATAAATATCATTTCTATCTATATATCCATATCTATCTATCTATCTCTAGAACAAATCAATTCTATTAGGGTTACCCAATGATGATTAGGAAAATTAACAAATAAGAACACATTTCGACAAATTGTTTCATTCTTTATTTCATTACTAAAGTCTTGTACTGATTTGTCATTTCTTGTTTGGTAGAGAATGTAAAGTTTTCAGAAAAGCTAAATCATTTATTTCTCAAGAAAGATGATCCTGCCTTAAAGTCAGAATATTGGAGGAAGACAGATCACACTACCATAGAGTTAGTTACTTCCTGACACTGCAATTACTCCTGGCACATATACTTCAGCTGAGCGACCATAGAAGTGAGAAAATTCAAGGCTGGCTCTCAGACAGGCTGCAGCAGCAAACGGTGCTAATAGAAATCATCAAAAAGGAAGATGGTGAGCACCCTCAGGCTGTAGCAGGATGTCAAAAACTGCAAATACACATGTATATTTGAGCTTAAGATTTCCTAGCCAATTCATGTATTGTAAGAAAAAAAGCGGAGGTTGGGGGGCTTTCATTAAAAACAATGATTTGTGCACATTATCTCATTATTCCTCCTTAAAGTTCAATAAAGTGAGAATTATTCTTATCTTCATTGGAAAGATGAGAAAACAGAAATTCTGAGTGGTCACACAACTACTCTGCGTGAGCAGTGGCCAGAAATGAGGACTTTTGACTGCAGACCCTCACTCATCACCACTCACATCTGATGGGCCATTCCATTAGTAGCTGGTCAGTATCCACCCAGAGCTTTCACTGTGAAACACAACTTTCATTCCCCAGGATTGGCAGGGAATTGGGAGCACTCAGCTCAACAGGTACTAGTGTTGGTTTGAGGCCCAGGAATGATTGCTGGTGGGACAGGCAGGAGTATGTATAAGAAGAATCCCAACCATTAAGGTCTATGTGAAGGAAAGGAGAAATGAATGGGCTTGGAACATGTGGGAGACAAAATACGAGAAAGAGGAGAAAAGGTAGGAAGTAAAGCAAAACAAAACAAGCCTCTGCAGAGGATAAAGAGTATGGTGCTGTGAGACAGAATGAGGAAATCTTTTCTTGATGCCACTGAAAAGGAGAAAGAAGAGAGAAGACAAAATGGCAGGTCAAACCCTGCAGCAACTGAGAAGCGACCCCATGGATGTCACCACAAAACCTCCTCTCCCTAGGTGGTGGATGTTGAGCCTTGAACGTGATGTTGGGGCTGATTCTGAGAGTGATTGAGAACCCTCAGAGGGACCCCCTAAGAATTTCTATCACTTACCAAACTCACATTTAAAATTAAGACCTTACCCTAATGGTATGACAAAACCCAGGGTCAACCTATGGCAGTTGATGAAAAACAGGTAAGTTAGAGCAGATTCCCCAACCATAGAGTTCTTTCCTGGAACAGACATCCTTCACTGGGCTCCACAGACCCCCAAGGTATCTATGAGGGGATTTCAGGGGGTGCAAGAACTTCAGTGGGGTTGGGGAACCTACATCTTTATTTTCACTCACCCTTAACTGAAAGTACTGTTTCCTTCTATAATGAACACAGGCAGGAAATCACAGGAGTGATTTCCATAGGACCTGTGCCTTTGTCACCAAGAGATAACCATCCAGCTTGATGGTCAAGCTATGAAGAGTGGAGAGCATGATGCATTTCCTATTTCAACCAAGAGGAAATTTACACTTATTTTAAAATGCATTTTGAACAGAGATAAGGATCAATGGCTCTAAAACCTGATTCTTCAATGTGAATGTGTAACACATCACCTGGGACTCCTATCAAAATGCGAATTGTGATTTAGCAGGTCTGGGGTGGGACCTGAGACTCTGCATGTCTAACAGGCTGGCTCTCAGGTGATTTGGGGACCCCACTTTGAGTAACTGGGCTGCAGAGCTGCTTGGATGTAGAGTTTTAAAGATGATGTTCTTATTTAGACAGGTAGAACGAGTCCTTAGAGTCCTTTGAGCTATAGAGTCTATGAAGCTTGGTGTGCATTTAACACCTCCTATGATAACATGAAAAGTTATCTCAGAAACATTCTCTTGGTGTTTATTAATTTCTATGGTTAGGCAAATTGTTCCCACGTCTGTGTCTCCATAGCAGTTTGCTGATGGCTGTCTATGGTTTCATTTATCACATGGTATTAATGACTGTAGTACATGCTCCCTGTGCATGTGCTGACCACGCCTTCCTCATCTTTACCTCCAGTGTCTATCACAGGGTTTGACAGATATTAAGTTGCAATGCACATTTGGCAGGGAGTTTATTGATGCCATGGTTTCTTTCTCAATCCTTGAACTGTGGGTTCACATTTGCATTTAATTCCCAAAGCAATTGTGGGAGATAAAATGTCTTCTGCCTAATGCTCCGCATCACCCAAATACTCCATTTTACCTGGGGCCGACTTGCTTTTTAATTACACTTCCACTTGTCTAATTTAGCCTAAGAGGCTTGTTGGTAATTCAGAACCACAACCAAAGATAGAACTGACACTTCTCGGTGCGTTTCAGCCAAAAGACTTCCTGGCAGAACAATTTGTAGTTATTACAAATAGGGTTTATAGAAAGTTCTGCCACATGTTAGCTAAAGGCATGTAGTGTAAGTTGTGGATGCCCTGAAATGGCCATAAAATAAACTCTGTGTGGTTCTAAATCCCAGGTGTTTGGGTCTTAGCCTTCTTAACAAAGGCCCATACAGGTACGTTCAAGGGCACTGGCACTTTATCTAAACCCAAATCCACAATCACAGTGGCGAAGGATGGAGCATTTTGAGTAGGTTGCTTATATTTGGCCTGAACGGGCCGGGCTGGCTTGGATGTATATGTATGTTTTTCTGAAAACGCTTTCAAGCTTTCATCGTGGACACACTCAGTCCTTCTTGGGGAAAAGGAGGCAGAGGCACATATTCTGAGATTGTCACCTCGAGTGGCAGTTCCAACAGCTCTCCTGCTCCAGTGGCCCTTCGGGTGGGATTTTCCCACCTATAACTTCAGCTTGGTCTTCCCCAGTTCCCCGCCAACCTCCTCCTTCAGGGGAAAATCTGTTGCGCAGCTTTTCATGCCCCCATCTGGTGGGATTTGATGTGGTGCTCACCCTCACGTATGCCTCCCAGAACTCTGAGATTGTGTAGCTGTTGCCTGTGATTTCTGAATCTAATTTCTGAAGCTCAAGTCTCCTTCTTCCCAGGAGGCCTTTCTGGGATGTCTGGGCTTCTGTGTTAATTCACACTCTTAATTCTTTTTTCAGGAATGTTCTGTGAGTACTGGTCTTCCCTCTTATTCTGCCATGTCTCTTATGAATTGCCATGTTTCTTCCCTTGGGGAATGGATCTTGCCAGAGGCTGGCACTCTGAGGAAGCTTCAGATGATTATGGCTGGATTGCCTCGTCTTTGAAGTAACATTGACCCTGTTAGTCAACTTCAGTAATATGCGGGAGAACCCCAGGACTTCTAACCCTCAGGCTGCTATTCCTCTGAACTGTGCTTCTGGATGGCACTTTCCTGGGGCCCCATTCCTCACCATGTACTCCTAGCTCAGCCCCAGAGCCATCCTTGTGAAAGTTACTTCAGATCACATCACTCCTCTGCTCAGAACCCTCCACTGGCTCCCATTGTGCTCTGAGTGGAACACAGAGGCCACAAGGGGCCTACAAGACCTGAGAGATCTTTCTCCAGCTCCAGAAGTCCCATCTCTCTGACCTAAGACCCTACAGTCCTCCTTAAACACGGTCACCCCTACTGTTCCAACACACA
This sequence comes from Monodon monoceros, assembly GCF_005190385.1. Lineage (NCBI taxonomy): Eukaryota > Metazoa > Chordata > Mammalia > Artiodactyla > Monodontidae > Monodon > Monodon monoceros. The sequence continues at coordinate 34,980,743 of NW_021703769.1, read as the reverse complement.
GGCCCATTCCCAGCCCAGAGTCTTTGCGTTTGCTAATCCTTCTCCCTGGGAAAATCTTGCCCCATATGTTTGCATGGGCCCATCCTTCTCCTCCTCACTCAGATGCTGGCTTCTCAGTGAGTACCTCTCTGGTTACTCTATGTAAAATTTCAAACCACGTTCCTCATCCTTCCCCCACACCCACTCCCTAGTTTTCCACTTGGGATTGATTTTTTTTTTCCTAAACCCTTATTACCAACTGACATATTTTACCAACTTATTGTGTTTATGGTCTCACCCCCACATCTAGAATGTAAGCTCCATAAAGGCTAGGATTGTAATTTTTATCCTCTACTATTTAAAAGTATTTGCTGAGTGGCTATTAAGTATTTGTTGACTAGATGAATGAATGAATCAGGATTTCTTTCTGAGATGATGAAAATGTTCTAAAATTGGTGATGGCTGTACATATTTATGAATATACATAAGCTAAAAACCATTGAACTGTATACTTTAAATACATGAACTGCAAGGAACGTGAAATAAAGCTTTTTAAAAAGAGAGGCATGGTATCTCAGCCATCCTAATGCAGGAGTTGGCTTGTGTGTGCTCTGTGCTCTGTGTGAGTAGACGTGAGGTCGTCTGAGAACATTGGTGTGAGATCTGAATTAGGAGGCATCTGAACAATGGTTATAAAGTAGGGACTCTAGAGTCTGAGGACCAAGTTCAAATCCCAACTACTCCATTTTCTGGTTGTGGAAACTTGGGAAAGTCACTACATTTCTCTGTAAGTTTTTAATCTGCAAAATGGGCTGAAAAGAGTACCAAATGCCAGTGTTGTGAGGATTAATTCAGACAATTTCTGCAAATGGTTTAGCACAGCATACCCCATTGGGTGTGTTCAATACACAGCTGCTATTTTAATTTTTATTATTGTTATTATTTTCTGGAGTCCTAGGGATGGGGTACTGAGAAAGAAAGATGGCAGTGGTTGTAGCTCCCAAAGCTATTATCTCCCATTAAAATTCACCTGGATTTTCTCAGGTCTGTCAAGGCAATCCCAGGTTTACACTAAACCTGACCTCTGCCCGCATGTTCTTTCACTGCTTGATCTTACTTCAGTAGTTCACAAACAAGGCAGCCCATCAAAAGCGTATGGAGCTTTTAAAAATAAGTCCTTGAGCCTCACATTTAGGTATAGAGCAGTGGGTCTCAAAGTGTGGGCATGGGACCAGAAGCATCAGCATCGCCAGCCCTACACAAGGCCTGTTGAGTTGGAAATTCAGTGTAGGGCCCAACAATCTGTGTTTTAACCAGTCCTCCAGGTGATTCTGATGCATGCTCAAGTCGACAGTACCTGACCAAGTGGAATCTGATTTTTGATAAGCTCCTCTTGTGATTTTGACCTGCTCATTTGCATACTGTCATTGGGAACCAGTACTACAATGACAGCAATACCCTGATCCATCTATTACATAGTCATGACTAAACCATTCACTGTTTGCAACCTATTAGCAGAAACAGCCTCAGAATTCTCTTACATAGACAGGCCTTCGGCAATGAAATGAACAGGTCATGTAAACAGCTTTGAGAACCCATTTCCCCTGGGTACACTACTTTAATTTCTGTTAAGCTTACTCACTTGTTTTTGGCACAAGCTTGTTTTCAAGGCTACTTTATTGCTTGATTCATTTAATTTATCTGTCACCAAACATTTATCATGTCCCTACTCTGTGTCAAGCCATCAACAACAATGCAACATATGTTGGTGAAGCCACTATGGGAAACAGTATGGAGGTTCCTCAAAAAAGTAAAAGTAGACTTGCCATATGATCCAGCAATCCCATTCCTGGGCATATATCTGGACAAAACTCTAATTCAAATAAGTACAGGCACCACTATGTTCACAGCCGATGGCTAATGGCTATTCACAATAGCCAAGACATGGAAGCAACTTAAATGTCCACTGACAGATGAATGCATAAAGAAGATGTGGTACATATGTACAATGGAATATTACTCAGCCATAAAAAGAATGCAACCACACCATTTACAGCAAAATGGATGGACCTAGAGATTATCATACTAAGTGAAGTAAGTCAGAAAGAGAAAGATAAATACCATATGATATCACTTACATGTGGAATCTAATATATGACACAGGGACTTCCCTGGTGGTCCAGTGGCTAAGACTTTGCACTCCCAATGCAGGGGGCCTGGGTTCGATCCCTGGTCAGGGAACTAAATTCCACATGCTGCAACTAAGAATTCACATGCCACAACTAAGACCCGGCAGAGCCAAGTAAATACATAAATTAAAATATTTTAAAAAATAAAAATTAAAATAAATAAATAAATAAATAAAATATGACACAAAGGAACCTATCTATGAAACAAAAACCAACTCACAGACATAGAGAACAGACTTGTGGTTGACAATGGCGGGTGGGGAAGGGGCGGATTGGGAGTTTGGGACTAGCAGATGAAAAGTATTATATAGAGAATGGTTAAACAACGAGGTCCTACTGTATAGCACAGGGAACTATATTCAATACCCTGTGATAAACCATAATTGAAAATAATTTTAAAAAGAATATATATATGTATATATATACATATATATATATGACTGAATCACTTTTATGTACAGCAGAAATTAACACAACATTGTAAATCAATGATATTTCAATTAAAAAAACAATGGATTGTCACATTTCCTGAGAAAACATTTTGGAGGACAAAACTGATCATTCATGGAGATGACGGCATTTCCTTTCATAGGGAGCCTCAGGAATTGGGTAGACAACATTCCATGCAGGCCACTTAAATACTGACTTTTCTAAGTGTAGGAGAGTGGACTGTACAGTTCTCTTTGTATCACTGCAAAGCTACACTGCTACATAAAAAGTGAACATTTATTTGCAGCACGTTCTTAGTTTTCTTAAAGATAAGTGTGTAATTATCTTGTGCGATTTCAAAAATCCCAAAAAACTACTATAGCCCAAACATGAGTTAGTGAAAATAAAAATAATAAAACATAGCTTCACTGGAGAACAGAGAGGAACTTGGTAAAGATTCTGGAATAGTGGGGCTTGTAAGATATCAGTATGGTGGATACTATTTGGCCCATGCAATTTCCATTTCTAAGAAATGATGATTTTATTGCTTTTTAAAACCGAAGTACTGGGGTTTGATCCTGCTTTTAAGTTAAGCACGTGTTAAATCACATGTCACAATATGGATCTGAGAAATGCCTCTTATCTCCCTCTACAACCTGGCATCAAAATAAGATTATTCAGTCAGGAAGCGAAATGAAAGTGCCAGCCAGAACTGCTGCTGTCTCCTGTTATGTTATCCAAGGGCATCAAAATTTTTCTATAGAAAAGAGGGTTCCAGCTATAGAAAGAGAAATCACATTTCTCAGGCTTACCAGTTTAATATGTTCTCGCTTCTGGTATTTTTCGCTGTAATACTGTTCTTGTCGAAGATTAAGCAACTGCTGCTGTTGTTTGTCCTTCAAGTCTATTAACTTTTGGGTCATTTCGGCATCCAGGGCAGCAAGGTCTTGCTCAATTGTTGACGAACCATGGTCAGGGCTGCTGGGTTCCGATCTGCAGAGACACAGAGCTTGACTCACAAAACATGTAGGTCAGAGCAAGGTGGAGGGAGGGCTGCTCACCAGAGTCCCTCCTAGAGACTCTGTTTGGAAATAAATATTTCGATAAACCACTTGAGACAGAAGCTGATACCCCAAGGACAAGCTTAGCAGCAGAAGGTCTCCAAACACAGAAAGTAGATGAAATTTGTGCTGCTCTAGAAAGAGGTAGTGGCAGAAAAGGAAAGCCAAGAGGCTGGGGGCCCTGGCAGTGGTGGTGGAGAGAATGACAATCCCCCCTTGGGAAAAACAATGTCTAATAAGGACTTTTATTTTTTAACGTAGCACGTATAATGTAATTTCCACCTACATTTCTCCTGTATACTCTGCTGCATTGATGGCTCTGTAGGGGGAGTTGAAAAGGTGATGAAGTTTGCATCTGTGTGATGTAGACTGACAACAGAGGGCATGTGCAGACGTCACAGGCCAACAACACTCCCAGCTGACATGTTCTGTTTCTTGACGTCTTTTAATAGCAAGATTTGTTATTAAAATAAGTTTCTTTGGGGGCTGAACCAACTTCATTGATATCTCCACCCAAAATGGCACTTTGGTTCCAAGAGAAAGGAGGATGAATTGGGTTCATTCTAAAATATTTATCGAGTGCTCACTCTGTGCAGGGGGACTTTCTTTGAGTTATTCATAAAGAATTATATAGCTATTTTGACATTTAGGACTAATGTTGAAATAAAACAAAGCAATTCTCACTAACATTATTGTGTTAAAACATATGGTGTGATTCTTTCAAATTTTGTGCTCTTACTTCTTGTAGGACAAATAGAATGAGAGACAGTGTTGGAAACGGGGTACCAAGAGCAGGTCTGTTCTTTTCATTTATATGGAAACCGCTGCAGAAACAACCACCTAAGATACCCAACACATCAGATTCTGTCTCCATGTTTTCACTTGTGGCCAAGTGGAACGAGTAGAAGAGGTTTCTTGAATCAGCTGGTGCTAATTCCTCTTACTTTCTCTTTGAATTAGGCCAACACAATGGTGCCACATGGAGAGGCAGTCGGTAGAAGCTAGTGTTAGGATCCTATTTTGTCAAATAAGGGATGCAGAATTCCCTCAAAGGTTTCTAAACATCAAAATCACATGGCAGCACTGAGGTGGCCCTCCATCCTGGCATGAGTACAAGTCTATTTATCAACATCAGAGGAGAGGAGCATTGGAGGGGTGACCTCCTTGGCATGAACACAAGATACATTTATAATCTGCTGCAGCAGGAAGTTGGTGTAGCCAGACATAAAGTGTTGCTTCAGTGAGCCACAATCACCATAGCAGAGGCAACAGGGCAACATTTCTTGACCACTCAGCAGGTGCCAGGGACTTTCTGCTTTACTTCTGGCTTTCACAACAACCCAGCTAGCAGGTGTGACAATCTCCTGTTTACATTTGAGGAAACTGAGTTTCAGTGAGACAATTTTCCTAAGGACACAGTATGGGGGAGCAGCGGTGCAGCTTACCCAAGGACAGACATCTAGAAAACAGCAAAGTCTGTGCTCTGAGAACAACACAGTGTGTGACAGAAACCATCTTTGAATGATCTACCCTTCACATTATGTGAAAACTCAGTTGACACTACGGATATTTGAATAAGAAACTGATCTAATATAACGTTGTACATATGAAACATATAATGTTATAAACCAATGTTACCTCAATAAAAAATAGATCTAAAAACTATATATTCATTCATTAGAAAATATAAGCCCATTACATATTAATATATTTTGTGAAAAATAATTATACTTTCAAAACAAGAAGAAAATCAGTGAGATTAAAAAAATCTCACTGGCAAAAAAAAATGAATATAATGGACGTTATGCCCATTTATTACTCTGAGGAGTTTTCAGGATTTTAATGTGTATCATGGGGGGATGGGAAATGGACAGACATAATCAGACCTCAGTGTCTTTGCCTCTTGAAGAAAAGTTTCTCCTGATGTATTTTTTGACACAAGATGCTTAGGGATTTTTGTTTGTTTGTTTTTTGAGGGAAAGTAAAGAAAAATAACCAAGGGACGAATGTTTCTGCATCTTCTCTAAAAACAGGGTTGAAGATATTATCCCCTGTTGCCTAATGTTGCCTGTTTATGATCCAAGAGATGAATTCTTTTGTAATTTAATACCAGGAAAATGTTTGTCCCTCTTGGAAATGCAAGTTTCCTTTAATCAGATAAGGAGAATTATCTAACCCGTATTTCCTTTTCTCAGAAGCTAAGAGCTAGTTTTAGTGTTCAAGGACAGAAATTACATTAAATGATTACTTCTGTCCAGTCGAAATACAAAACGGGTCACATATTTGATTTTTTTCCACATACGTGATTTGAAATTTTTAGTAGCCATCTTAAAAAGTAAAAATAAATGAGTGAAATTAATTTTAATAATATATTTTACATAGCTGGATTATCAAAAATATTATCATTTCAACATGTAATTAAAATCAATACACATCAATATAAAAATGTGAGATTCTTTTTTTTTTTTTTTTTTTTAGTGAAGTCTGAATTCTAGTGTGTTATTTTATAGTTGAAGCACATTTCAATTCCAATGAGTCACTGTTTGTGGTTAGTGACTCATGTATCGGACAGCAGATCTGGTAACTTGTAGGCAGTCTGTGTGCATATGTATGTGTGTACATTTTTTTTTCTATTTTTATAGGATTTTTTTACATGTCGTCTATGAATTTACTTTAACATTCTATTGGAAGTTTTCAGGATATGACTTATAAATAAATGAATACAGGAATGAACAAATGACTACATACATATCACTAAGATCAAAATTTAGAAGTTTTAGGCCAAGCTTTGCCTGAACTGTTTTGTAACTGTGGGTAAATGTTAAGCCTTTAGTTTTCAGATTCCTCCTTGAAGAAGTGATAACAGTTCACCTAGATGGCTTCTAAGGCTGCTCCAGGTCTAAAAAATGATGTTTTTGCTGCTTTTAAAAACCCAGGTACTGGGTTTTGATTGTGCTTTTAAGTTAAGCACATGTTAAATCATATGTCACAAGAATCGTATGTTTCAGATTCATATGAATCTTAAAAATGCCTCTTACCTTTCTCTCTAACCTGATCGGATTATTGAATAAGGAAGTGAAGGGAAGGATGGAAGGATGTGGTACAGCCTGCCTGACTCTTAGCTTCTATGCTCACATAGTTTCCCCACGTTACCACGTTAGGCACTTTGGGGTGATAACTGAGTAGGTCGTACTCACTGCTGTGTCCCCAGGGCACACAGAAAGCGCTCAATAAATATTGGTTGAATGAATGTGTGAGAAACGCTTCTCTCCAGCACGGTCTGAGTACATGGGGCTGTGGGGACTCTTAGGCCCCAAACAAGGATTATCTGTACAGGGCTTTGTGGGTTTCAGATAGAACAGCAAAGGGCAGTAGAGGTTCTCTTTTCAATAAGACAAGTTGCCTCTTCAGCTTGGTTCTAGTCCACAGCAAAATGTCAGACCCCCCAGGTTGGCAGCTGCAATATGGCAAGTCAGCCAGTTGGTCCTGGGCCTACAGGCTAGAACTCAATGGTAGGACTTCCTGCATATCTAGTCTCAGAATTTGGTCAAATAAAGAAATTCAGTCTACAAGCAAAAGTGAGCTGAGAGGACACAAAAGCTGTAGAGAGTGGAAGGAGTTGGGTGGCTTTCCTTCCTACAGTGGTGTAGATCCAAAACGTGGTGCAAAACACTGAAAATCCATCAACTAAACTCCAATTAAAAGAAAAAAAGAACTATCAAGCAAAGACTGTGATATGACGATTTTCAAAGGAATAAATATAAATTGACAATAAATATGCCAAAAAATTCAACTTAATAAGGAAATGCAAATTAAGACACTAATGACATCACTTTTTTCTCCATCAGTTTTGCACTTTCGTATCTTGCTGATAGTTACAAACTGAAACAGAAAAGTCTTTAAATTGATCTAGGGATCCCACTTTTAAAATTTTAAGAAAATAGGGATATACGAAAAAATTTATACATACATATTTATTAATACATTTCTTATAACAGCAAATAATCAAAAACAACACTTATGTTCATCAATAAAAAATCATTTAAATTAATTGTAGTTTGTCCATTCAAAAAAAACAACACTGAAAATCCAAGTAAATGACTCTCCTCCTTTATACTATAAAACTAACAAAAAATACCCCTTCAACTTACTTTTTCTTACTATCCTTTTTGGCTGTCTTTTCCAAAGCTGCCCTCCTTCGCAAGTAGTCATTCTGGATTTCATTATATTTTGTAGTGTGTTCTTTGATAAGGTCGGTGGTTTTCTTGTGGTGTCTCTTAACCAGGTCTTTCATTTCTTTGTAGTGCTTCTTTTGAAGTTTCACAAACGACTTCTGTTGCTTCAGCTCTTCAATTGTCTGCGCTTCTACTTCTGCAACAAATGGGTATGAGAGCTGAGAGGCCTGGAAGGGCTGAGAGGACAGAGCAGTTGCTGTTGAGCAGTAGTTTTCTGACCCCAGCCCACTGGACCTTGAGAGCAGAGCTTGGAAGTCAAACCTGTGTTCCAGGCTGGCTTTATGGCTTGCTAACTTTGTGACTATGTTACCAAATTTCTCAAAGACCCAATTTCTTTACTCATAATTTAAAAAAAAAGTTTGGGTTCCCTAGAAACAGAGCCCAAGAGAGGGATTCAGGTACATGTGATTTACCAAGGGGGGCTCTCAGTAGGAGGGGAGTGAGGGCAGCAGATACAGAAGAAGAAGTAGCTAAACAAGGATGTGGTCTCGGCTGGAGTCCGGCTTCTGCCTGATCCCACGGGGAGCTCTGGAGCGTGAACTGTACTACAGAGTTAGTCTCACCTTGAGGCAAGAAAGCCAGCTTTTTGCCTATTTGGGAATGTCAGTTGTGGGGAGGCATAAACTCCTAGAGAGGGGGCTTCCTTTTGGCTGAGGGCAATTTCCTTTCTTTCTTTCTTTTTTTTTTTATAAAAGATCTCCCACACAATCTTCAGCTATCCCTGTGGTTTGCTAATATGCTTGCAAATGGCACTGCACCTGCTTTTGTATAAATTTTTGATGCCTAGAGCATCAAATGTATCAGGGCGTTGTCAGAGACATAGTTGTGTAATAAACAGCTCAAATGGATACAATGAGATATGCTCCATGATCAACAGAGTAGCAAGATATTTATCAGATAAGAAATCCCTCTTCATGATCAGTGTGCCTTCCATGAGGGCAATTTTCAAAAGCAGAGGAAGCTATGCGCTGTTAGTAGCCAACGTTTACTACAGCTGGGAGCTGGGTGCCACAGATGGTAAAGGGGATTTTGGTGGGCACTAACAGGATCCACTTTAAAGATCACACAATTTCCACTTTTTAGGGTTGTTATGGTGATGATGAAATAAAAGAATTAATGCAAAGTTTTTAACATAGTTTCTGGCAGTGTGCCTGTTAGAGGCTTAACAAATGATTGTACAGGTTCTACAGCACCATTTCTAAGGGGCACTATTCACAGTATAGATATTGTAGGTTTGTATATTTATCACAACATCGCTGCAGTATAGATCAGTAAGGTGAGGGAAGGTCCTTGCTGTGATTTACCCAAAGGAACCATAAGGGTTGGTGGTAGTTTATATCACTACATAGTGTTTTATTTAATGCCAAGAAAACATTTAATGTGACAGAGCTTGATTTTAAAACAGTCTGTGTTTTACTGACTTGTTTAATCAATTGTAAAAATATGCATTTAAAAAATACGTTAACATTTCTAAAACTAAGATGCATCACGTAGTCAATGGAGTGTCACAACTTGTTGGTGCTTTTCTTTCGTGGCCATCCATGAGTAGTGAGGTACCTTAAAAAGGATGGTGCCTTAAATTCAATTAATTATCATTTATTTAGACCTAGATTAAGTCATAGTTCACATGTTTTCATCCTTTGATGTGAACTTTCTGCTTCTGGGAACAAAAATAAGTTATCATAAATATTTAGAACTGTCAAGAGACTCAGAAATGATATATGCCATGAATAACAACAGACCTGGAGAGCAAATGATATATCTAGTGGATAAATGTTGAAATCAGAATAACAATTTATGTTCTTAAATGATAAGGTCTTTAAGCAATTGAAATATGTTTCCCTTTTTAATAATGTATCTATTCTCCTGACATTCGATTCCTTTTGAGAAAGAGGCCAGGGAGAGAATCAGGTACATTTATTTAATGGTTTCCCTCAGGCCCAGATGGACTCATTATGGTTGCATAATGACTGATTATATTAAAATTTATAATCCTAAGGAATTGCTGCAGTTTTGGTGACAGATTCAACCTCACTTCTTTAAAAATGGTGTGCAGCACACCAGCTGTGGCAAGTTTAGCAACAGGGTTCAAGATGTTCCAACCTATGACTAAAAATAATTCCACGGAAAGTATCATTTTTTAAAAAGTCTGTGGATGAAAGGCTATTGTTTGAATACGTCCTTAAGCATAAAGGTAATGTCCATTTATATAAGGAAACAAATACCACTCATAAACCAACCAGAGATAATCACTGCTAATATATTGATATAGACACCCACCTTTCATCTATGCATTTGTGTATTTTTAAATAATGTTGGAATCATGCTCTTATTTACACTTCTGTCTCTTGTTTTATGTGTGAACATTGTATTGTTTCCCATGGAATTAAATCTTTAAACACATGTTTTCTTTTCATACATTCCTAAAGTAAGTTTTTGATGCATATTTTATGTATTATATTGGTAAAATCATAAATACACATCCCTCTCAATTTTCACAAAGTGAAGAGGTTTCTGTAGCCACCACTTAGATCAAAATCAGAATATTATCAGCACCCCAGACACCCTCTTTTCAGTTCCAGCCTTCCCTCCCACCCCCTAAGTATAATCCAAATCCATATTTCTAAGAACACAAATTACTTTTGCCTGTTTTTGAACTCTGTGTAGCTGGAATCATAAAGAATGTGCTCTTTGGTGTCTGTCCTCTTTTCTTCAACATTATGCTGTGAATTTTATCCATGCAGTTGTGTGTAACTGTAGTTTATTTCTACAGCTGTATCCTATTTTATTCTGTGACTATACCATAATTTATCCACTCTACTGGTTATGGATATTTAAGTTGTTTGCAGTTTCTGGTTCTTATCCATAGTGCTGTTTTTTGTGTACATTTCTGTTGTATGTTGGGCCAACATGTTATACACTGCTACATACTGCTAATTGTATTAAAGAGAGCTGGTACCAATTTTAGCCCCACTAGCTTAAAAAATTAACCAAATATAAAATATTCCCAAACTGTATCATCATTCTTAAACTCTGTGTATTCTATGGTCACAAACAGTTCACATTCTGCATTTCTAAAATATGCTTTATTGTGGGCACTTTGGGAAGACTGCATTCCTGTTCACTGGGTCACATTTCCAGTATGAAACTATTCCTTGATTCCAAAATACATCTTGTGAAATTATGTTATTTTTTTATACCAGTAGGGTCCTATTTGCCAAGTATGGTTACTTCTCTGTGATTATATTGTGTAACATGGCTTGAAGTAGGATGTATCTGTAGATGGTTTTAGAAGAGAAATATTAATGATTTTATATTTCAAAGATGAAATCTCCTCTCCCCTAAATACTTACCCTGCGTAATATTCAGCTGCCTAATTCCATAGGGAAAAAAGGTGGTATTTACCTGTTAAAACACTCTGAATAAGATCTTCTGTTTTGGCAGGTGCCTTTACAGAGCCTGAAAAAAAAAAATAGCCTCTTTTAACTTTTAAAATTGTTTTCTTCCTGTAAAACAATGTTTGGCTCTTGACTCTAAGTCTCTTTATGGAGAAATTACAAATTGCAGGAGAAAATTTATCCTAAAAATATTCTAAGAAATGTCTTCATTTTGTAACTTTGGGGCAAACCTAATTAAATGTGAATCTATATACTCTGGTTATAGAAAGGCCATTCCTCCACTTTGAATCAAAACTCTGTCAACAAATTCAGTTTAGGCTACTGCTACCTTCTGGCCATAACAGGAATGACAAGTGATCTTTTAAAAGATACACAGACTGCCAACAAATACATGAAAGGATGCTCAACATCACTAATCATTAGAGAAGTGCACATCAAAACTACAATGAGGTATCACCTCACACCAGTCAGAATGGCCATCATCAAAAAATCTAGAAACAATAAATGCTGGAGAGGGTGTGGAGAAAAGGGAACCCTCTTGCACTGTTGGTGGGAATGTAAATTGATACAGCCACTATGGAGGACAGTATGGAGGTTCCTTAAAAAACTACAAATAGAACTACCATATGACCCAGCAATCCCACTACTGGGCATATACCCTGAGAAAACCAAAATTCAAAAGGAGTCATGTACCACAATGTTCATTGCAGCTCTAGTTACAATAGCCCGGAGATGGAAACAACCTAAGTGCCCATCATCGGAGGAATGGATAAAGAAGATGTGGCACATATATACAATGGAATATTACTCAGCCATAAAAAGAAACGAAATTGAGCTATTTGTAATGAGGTCGATAGACCTAGAGTCTGTCATACAGAGTGAAGTAAGTCAGAAAGAGAGAGACAAATACCGTATGCTAACATATATATATGGAATTTAAGAAAAAAAAATGTCATGAAGAACCTAGGGGTAAGACAGGAATAAAGACACAGACCTACTAGAGAATGGACTTGAGGATATGGGGAGGGGGAAGGGTAAGCTGTGACAAAGCGAGAGAGAGGCATGGACGTATATACACTACCAAACGTAAGGTAGATAGCTAGTGGGAAGCAGCCGCATAGCACAGGGAGATCAGCTCCGTGCTTTGTGACCACCTAGAGGAGTGGGATAGGGAGGGTGGGAGGGAGGGAGACGCAAGAGGGAAGAGATATGGGAACATATGTATATATATAACTGATTCATTTTGTTGTGAAGCAGAAACTAACATACCATTGTAAAGCAATTATACTCCAATAAAGATGTTAAAAAAAAAAAATCAAAGGCTGACCAGCAGGCAGGAATAATGTTGCAGGCATGATCCATTAGAGGGTGCCAAAATCACCGGACAAACGTTTAAGGAGAAACAGGGTAGTTGCATAGTCTCAAAGTGTCTCCATTAAGATATCAATTAACTATAAAGGGGAAAATGGTAACTTTCAGTGGAGAAACCTGGTAGACGGCACCTTAACCAAGTGATCCCACATCACTGATGATGAGACACAGCAACATCAGATACCCCCGACATAATGCTCTCAGAACAGCATTGCTTCTGTGATGTTCTCGCCAAAAATGTGTAATTTTAGTTTAATCATGAGAAAACATCAGGCCAACCCAAATTGAAGGATAATCTACAAAATAACAGACTCTTCAGAAGTGTCAAGGGCATGAAAGACAGGACAGACTGAGGGACTGTCACAGATTCAAGGAGGCTAAGGAGACATGACAATTAGTACAATGTGGGATCCTGAGCTGGAACCTGGGACAATCAAAGGCATTAGTGGAAAGCAGGTGAAGTTCAAACAACGTCTGTGGTTTAGTTCAGGGTATTGTGCCATTGTTAATTTCTTGGTCTGACTCTGACAGATGTTAATGCCAGAGAAGAGGGGTCCAGTTTTGCAATGTATTCTGTGCTATTTTAAAAATGATTCTGTCGGTCAAATGATTCCAAAGCACCCAGGTAAAAACATCAAATGCTAAATTCTCTTTTACTCTCAAAAGCACAAGGTTATATTCACTATTTAAATTAATTATTCATACTCTAGAAACACACTAACTGTTTGTATTTGGTATATAAAAACTTCATTTGAAAATATCACTTCTTTTTATACACAGGTTATCTCCTTATTACTATTAATCTCAACAACCTCCTTTCTTAAGTAGTCTCAGTAGGAGCATAGAAGCTAAAGGGAAGAATTTTAGGATCGTGGAGAACTGGTGTCAGTCTTGTCTTCACTCTTCAATAGCGACCTGGCCTTCAAGAAGTACCTTGTCATTTCAAAACTGCAATTTATTCATCTGCACCATGGGGGCAGTGGTAGAATCAACCCTCAGAAGCCTGGTTTAAGAGTTAAACGAGATAATCCACGTGAAGCATTTAGCAACGTGCTCAGCACATGATAGGCACTTAAAATTGGTGAAAGGAAGTGGGGAAAGATGCGAAGGAATTCTTGGCAGAAACGTAACTTAGTGAGGTAGAACTAAGAATGTGCTTCTAAAGCATAGCTGCATATAAGGTGCTTGAAGAACACTTCACACACCCTGCCAGCAGATGGACCATAATCCATCGCTACATAAAGACATGGGAAATCTGGGTGATATTTTGTTGTGGCTTCGTAAATTGTCAGCAGAGCCAGATGAGCACTTATGAGTCTCTTGGCCTTCCTTCATTCCTTCCTTCCTTCCCTCATTCATTCTCTCATCACATGTTTCTGGAGCATCTCCTAAGTCCATGCATTTTTGCCCAAGTGATGTTTTCGCTAAGTCAATCATGCTACCTCCTTCAGTGGTACATATAAACTAGAGGCTACTAGTCATGTAGCACAGCTCTCTCATCAGAGTGTTTACCTGGAGCTGGTTGGCTGTGGAGAGCCTGGGAGGGTGGTTTGGGTGTCAGGGATGTAGTGTGATTCATCCCGTTTTCTGCTGGAGTTGTCCTGGCTTCACTTGGAGCTTCTGACTGTGTTTCCCCAGGATCAGCCTAAAATCATAAACATCCTTTAATTTTTCACACTTCTTATGGTTCTTTTGTGATCTTCCTAAACCCAAAAAGCTACATTTGATAGCATTTTCACAACTCATTTGGACTCTGAAATATCACATCTGAAATTGTGCAGAAAGCAGGGTAAAAACAGCATGGTGTTGAACCATGATTTTGGCCAGTTAATTGTATTAAAGGACCTGATATTTATGCTTTTCTATGCCCACTGCTCTTGGACGTGTTCTCCAGCACTGACTCTGGACCTGAGCATGTGATTTGCTTTGGTAAAATGAGAGAGTAGCAAACTAGATATAAGTAGTGGATTGAAAAGCCATTTGCAAATGTTTCTTCTCTTTCTCAGACCCCTGCTATAGCCAGGGAGGATGAGAGCCCACATGGAGGAGAGCTGAGTCATGTAGACAAGGATGTCCTGGACCAGCCAGCCCTGAGCTGACAACATACACTTAAGTGAGCCCACCTAAGATTAGCTGAACCTGGTCCAGATCAACAGAACTGCTCAGCTGACCAAATGACTCATGAACAATAATAAGTAGTTGATGTTGTAAGCCACTGAGTTGGGGGATTGTTTGTTATGCAGCAGTAGCTAATTGATACACTGGTTATAAACATCGATTTTGGAGCCAGACTTACCTGGGTTCAATTTCTGGCCCTGCCACTTATTAGTATTGTGATATTGGGCAAGTCACTTAACTGTCTGTCCCTCACTTTCCTCATCTTTATAGATGGGGATATGTATGTACTGGGGATCATAATATTATCTATATTGTAAGGTTGTTTAGAGGATCAAATAAGTTACTATTCATAAAGTGCTTAGAATAATTCCTGGCACAGAGTAAATTTGTGCATGTTAAGTAAATAGATAAAACATTTAAGCTTGTATAATACTACCAATAAATAATAATAACAGATACATTAAAACTTATGAAATCTCTACTCCATTCCCTCCAGCAGCTAGTCTGCTATGCCCTGTGCAGAGCAAACATTTAATGTTTGAGGAGTAAATGTTGATCTTTATAAAATAATTGCCTCAGTAATTATATACCATTTTAGCGAAGCTTTTCAGGGTTCTGCAACTCTTGTCTCAGGATTGCCTTCTGAGTCCAAGGCAGATTTTACTGACATTGAGGATATCCTGATGCTCTACTTTGTTGTACATTAAGAAAATATATTAGGAAATGGCCAAGAGTCATCTGGAGCTCAATGTTGTGACATTTTGTTATGTAATTACAGACAGTAGATTGCCTTATGATAACATTTTTAGAAAATGTAAGATGAGAATGAAAATAATGACACATTGTCACAAGTGGCTTTTAATCTGTCCCCCCAAAGCATCTTTAAAACACAAGTTCCAACACTGCTTTTGGTGATGGCAGAACTTATTTTAATTCAACAAACAATCCCTGTTTACCTACTACAGCCTGCTCTGCTCAGAGCTGATGGTATTGAGATGTAAGGGATGAGCCTGGGGTCAGTGGCGGGGCAGGGGGCAGAGTGGGGGCTAAGGAACCTAGGCCAGTGACCTTGGCAGCCTGTAGAACTCATGATGCAGAACTCTGTCTTCTGAAAAATGGCTACTTTGAATGGGGAGGTTCTGGTATGTTTGTGTTGTTCAGTTACATCCATGAGGAAAAGTCTCCCTAGAATCATTATGCCAAGGGGAGGGATTTCATATTTTTTGTTCAGCAAGAGATTGCAAACTGGAGGCTTAGGGTCCAACTGGAGTGCACTGAAATGTTCTAGGGTCCAAATGGAGTGCATCGAAATGTTCACCCAATGCTGCCAGATTTTAAAAATAAGGAGATTTTACATTAATAAAATGGATCTCTTGCTTCAGTTGAAAAATCAGATTGGGCAACACTGGGCCTGCTTTCCCGCTCTGGATGAGAACGGAGGGGTTTCTGCCTCTTTAAGGACACTCCCCTGTGACTCATTTAAACTTTACCTGCCTCAGTCGTGTAGGCATTTGGGTTTGCAGGAGATACTTGAGAAGACTGAACTATCATAGATGTTTGACCACACAATTCATGAAGGAAATGCATTTACATTGCACAGGAGAGACTGAAGTAAAGGGAGTGCTGGACAGAGCACTGGGTCATCAGCAAAGTTACCCATTGGCCTTGGTCCTCTGGCTTGACTACAGTGGGGGTAAAACTTCCCAGCCTCCCAGCCATAGGGGGCGCCCGTGGTCACCAAGCTCAGCTGCCGGGAAAACAGGGACAGAAGGTGCTCCTGTTCCATGGGCGGCTGATCTTGCCCATTTTTTATATCCAGGCAGGTTTCTGGAAACAGGTGGGGATGAATCAGATTCTTCCCGGTGTGATAGCTGGCTGAAATTAGCCCTCTGGAAGAGGATAGGGAAGAAGAAAATTTTGATGGAGGAAAGCATGGAGGTGATGGAAAGCCAGCTTCCATGAAGGCAATACTGTGTGGCTTCTTTTTGGCAACTAGGTGTAGTGCCCTGGGGGTCTCAGGCTGGAGGTGTATTCAAAATGAACCCAGCAAGCTTATTTTGTCTGTTCCAGGTTTGCAGGCATTCCATGGGGCTGTGTGCCCTTGGGAAATCAAGTTCAGTCATTAACTTGAATCAAGATGCAGGAAATAGAAGCTCTGCTTATCAAGGGTATGTAAGACAAAGCCCTTACATTGCAGAAACTGATATAATGTATGAATTCAGACATTTTTTAAAAAATAGATAAATGTTGAGGAAACGCACTGGCAAACACTTTGTAGTTACAACTGAGGATCAAGAGATCACCAAAGTCTGGTGCTGGATTTGAGGTAAGCTTTGGAGAAATGCTTGGTCCAGGGGTCCTGGGGATGCCTCCAGGCAGGGTGGACGGCACCACATAACCCTGGGGGTTGCAGGGGCACCCTTGGCACTGTACAGTAACAGGTAGTCAATAGAAATGATGGAAATGAGCGAAATGGACTAGATTTCACGCAATAGGGCAAAGCGAGGCTGTGCCCAGACCTGGAGGGGGAGCTCCTGGGAGGGGCGACTGAATTCCAGCCAATTATTGCCTAGGCTGCGAGGAAAGCTGGGAAACCGACTTTTTGGTGCAATATCTCCCAATTTAAAACCACTGAGATGCCAAAGCACATCTTCAGAGCGCAAGTGGTCCAGAAGCTGCCCATCCGTACCCTCTGCTCAGAGGAGAGAGTTTGCCTGGATTTTCGGGATTGTGTCAAGTCAGCAATGTACCCAGAGCCACCGCTGGAAACGCAGTGGGCGGGGCCAACTGCTCTGCAGCCCCGCCCCGCCCCCCCCCCCCCCCCCCCCCCCCCCCCCCGGGGACCCAGCAAAAGTGGAGAGAAAAGAGCGGGTAAGGAGGACCCTGAATGCTGGGCTAAGGAATTTGGGGCTCCTTGTGTAGACTGACCCTTGTCAGGGACCTCTTAGGATTTTCTGGAAACAGATTTTATTAACTTAGTGAGAATCTATAGTGGCAAATATATCGGACTGATGCTTAAAATATGTTGCTAACAAAGGGCAGTATATACAGATTTGAATTGGCTGTTCCCTATTGGAGATTGACCATAGAAGCAGCTGTAGATCACCGCGAGCCAGACACCGTTACACACGCCAGCTTCGTCGCAGCCAGACAGCGAAGGCAGCCGCTCAACTCCATTATACAGCAAAGAAGTCAGAGGCGTTATTAAAGACTTTACTAAAGACTTGCTAGAAGCCACACTGTTAAGGGTGCGACTGGTGTTTGAATATATGTCATAGTCTAAAGTTTGAATTTTTCTACTGCACTAGTTCACCCTGTATTCTATGATAATAGCAACTTAAGGAACCACAATAGTAACGTTACTGCGGAGATACAGAGATGTATAAATGTAAAGACCATTCTCAAAGAGCTTACTCTGTTGCACTAAAAAGGCATTCAGGTATTAAAAATTAAATTTTTGATATCATCACTGAAAGGTTGAATAATTCCCACTCTGTGGATATGTGAGATGAAATGCAAAAACCAAATTCCTTGCCCCACTCACAAGCATCAGTGGAAGTCAACACTTGTGACTTGCTTTCTCCCCAGTCTTTGTCCAAATATTCTTTTTTATGTGCTTGAATGAAATAAGCCTGAAATTCTTTCGCATTGCACTGGAAATTACAATAGAAACAAAAGAACTAGAAATATCAGTTTTCTCAATTTAATGGTGAGACTCTTGGGATCCAATTAAACAAATTTCAAGGAAAGAAGGTTCAGAAATTGATATTTCACTTGCACCAAGTTTTGCTTAGCTGGGTAGAGAAAAATCAACTACAGCAGAAGTAGGTCACTGCCCTCCAGTGGCCAAATGAGAGTATTACACTATTTTTCCTTCAAAACATGAAACAGTGGACTTTTTAAAGCCAAGATTTTATAAAAAATAATATTTATGTCCTTACTATATCAAAAATAAACAGAAGCGCCTTAAAATATAACACAAGTGGATCAGTAAAAGTATAACTGGAAAGGCCATTTTTACAAGTTTTAGAGAAGGAGGAGATGCCATTTGGTATGCTAGTTGAAAAGATTTCTATCCCAGGCACTGAAAATTTGGATCTGATGATGAAGCAAGAGAGAACTCAAATTTCGGGAATTTAGTGGGGTGGTTAAGATGGTAAGTTAAGGGTCTTCCAAACACCAGAATGTGTTGACTGAGCTACTGGAGGTGTCGGTGTCCTTCCTGAGTCATCTAAAAAGTACAGTCCCTTCCAGGTAGTGGTTAGGATGACAGCATCTTGACTCAGATACTAGATGAGTGAGGGCAAGGGCAAGGTCATCAGTGTTTCCAGAATACTGAGGGCAAGACTCATAATTTCATCATGCAGAATTCCAGTCCACTCAGGACAAATGTGGGCAGTGGATGTGGCTTCATCAAAACTAGCCTTAAGAAAGAGCTTGCTTAAACACATGTACAACTGGTACCTTAAATTTATATTACCTGAATGAAATTAGATGATGTATCTACCCCACATTTCTAAAAATTTCAGAACATTTCTAAAAACTATATCCTGTATGTGTTCTGAAGCATTGAGGGAGGAAGTATGCTAATATTTGCAGCCTACTTTGAAATGCATCAAAAATCAGTTGCAATAATGAAAGGATAGAGGGATTTATAGATGGATATATATGTGATAAAGAAAATGCATCAAAATTGGAATTGTGGAATCCAGGTGATTGATATATGGGTGTTCTTTTTCAACATCTGTGTATGTTTGAAAATTTTTAGAATAAATTATGACAAAACTCTGATATTTTTAAGAGTTTACCAAAGTGAGTTAAAGCAAAAGACAGCTTTAAGGAGCTGAATAAATTCATCTGTTGACTTCAGTTTTTGTCATCATATGTGTCATCATACAAAGAAATCATCAGCATTCACATGGTGTCTCTTTGTTGAAGCCTTAGTGACAGCTGCAAGTTACATACATATGTGTAAATTTTTATTCCAGTCTTTCTCCAGACTTTAAGGACTATGAGAGCATCTGATTTTTCTCATCATTATATCTCTATATTGCCCAGCATGGTGACTGATGCAGCGTGTTAAAAAAAACTTTTATTAAATGAATGCATTAAGACATACACAGTTTGTTTCCTCCTCGTGTATAATCAATAGACGTAGTATCAGTGACAAAATCCTGAAACTAAAGAACCATCTAAATGTTATGTTAAAAAATATTTTTGAATGAATGAATCAATGGGTGAAAAATATGAAGATGCTGCTCTTTCTGTGTCTGTGGCTAGAGAATCTGCATTTAGTTCATAATTGCAACAGCTTATTTAGAAAGAGATTAAAGGGTGACAGCTCTGCTGACTATTTTGTGTTGCCTATGTTACCATTCCTACCAGCTTTAATTTGTTGGAAATATTTTGATACAGTCTCCAAACAAATCAGCAGAAATGAATTCTTTGAGTTAGGCAGAAATCAAGGATTCCTCCTTTAAAGAAAACATGGGCCAAACATCCTTCACATTCATCTTTTGGAAATGTATCTTTTATATTAACTAAGCAAATTATTTGTCAAAGACTATCATCAATCACTCACAGAACAGATTCTGGACAATCCTCCAAGGAGAGTTTCTCCTGTAGCTCTTCCCAGGTTCCTGAGATTGAACTGACATTTTAGAGTGGATGGAATTAATGGCTATTCAATTGCATGTGGGGAGAGCCAGGTGCTTGTGAGAGACAGATGCAGGGCTCCAAAGCATTGGTTCTCAATGTGTGGTCCCTGGACCAGCCTCATTAGCATCGCTACAAACTTAGAAATGCCAATTCTTGGTCTACCTCAGACCTACTGAACCAGAAACTCTGCGGTTGGGCCCAGCAATCTGTGCTTTTAGGAGCCATCCAGGTGATCCCGATACATACTAAAATCTGAGAGCTTTGCTACTCAAAATATGGTCCAGCCCAGCAGCGTCAGCATCACCTGGAATCTTGTCAGAAATGCAGAATTTTGTGCCCTGCTCCAGACCGATTAAATCTGAATCTGTATTGAAACAAGATCCCTGAGTGATCCGTACGCACATTAAAATTTGAGAAACCTTGCTGTAAAGCAGAGTGAAAAACTTTGTCATTTAGTCATGCTTTTATAATCCCTATGGTATTGGTCATGGCATGGATTCTGGATTCATCGCTGTTTTAGGCAGATGAACCCAAAGCCCCTCATTAGAATCCATTGAAATTTTAAAAATTGTTATGGAGGAGGTCTGTAAAAGCAGTGGAATTGAACTGTTCATTGAGTAGTTTTAACTCAAATGAATATATGGTCTTCTCTTGAGATCTCATTTAAAAAGACCCTGGTTCCTCCATTTATTGGCCATTGATACTAAGCAAGTCACTCTATCATTATAAGCAACTGTTCCCTCTTCTAAAACTGGGGACTATATGTTTGTGCTAGTTCAGGCCCAGTTTTACCCAGGGTATCCAATCAAAGTGGCTTATAAACTCCAAAACTGTGTAGAAATGAAAGGGACAGGGTCATTATCTAAAGGCCATTACCTAAAAGGCAAACTTTCTCTTCCTACTTTATTGGATGCTTTAAAGTTCAGGGATGGTGAGAAACTATTGTTTCTGTAAGTTGGTATTTTTTTTCTTTTCTTTCAAATTTTTATTTTAGATCATAGCACATATGTATTTGACTTAAACCTGGAATACTACACTTATGAGTCTTTGCAGGAAATAAATTCATGTGACTCCATAAAAATTTTCTTTAAAATAACATGACATTACTTCTGTGATATATGTGGCATATTTTTATACACATGCAAGTGAAAAGTTAGAATGAAATGGTCCTTGATCTATAATTTAAAAATGTTAAAAGAGAAAATTTCTTAATATTTTTTATCAAACTATGGGACTATCACCATCATTATCAAGAAACATTTATTTAGTGTATGTATTTTTCTAAGTACAGAGGTTTTTTTGAGATATAATTGACATATAACATTATATTAGTTTCAGATGTACAACATAATGACTCCATACTTGTATATATTATGAAATGATCACCACAATAAGTCTAGTTAACATCCATCACCACACATAGTTACAAACATTTTCTTGTGATGAGACCTCTTAAGACCTACTCTCCTGGAAACTTTCAAGTATACACGTGGTATTATTAACTATAGTCACCATGCTGTACAATACACCCCTAGGACTCAGAGCTTTTTTATAAGCCAAAGTATAACCCCTCCCACCTCCCCAACTACCTCTAATATTTGTTTCTCTTTTATGTAAGTTGGTATTTTGCTAAATCATTATTTGAGGAGGAAGAGAATCCAAAATGACCACTAAACCTCATCTTTGATTTTAGTGCCAAGTTCTTGGACAGTGGGTAAAGCATCAAGCTCCCATCTTGGAAAATTTAAATGACACCCAAGGCCTTATTAAGTTTAAACACTCTAACTTTTTGAGAGCACCACCTTGGATTTTTTTCTGTTGGATTATCCTACTGGTAAAGTTCATACCATACCATAGGATCTTTTTCTTTTCAAATAATCGATCCCATTGAAGATGCCCACAGTGCCATACACAGAATTAGGAAATAAATTATTTTAGATAAATTTCAGTTCACTTATAAGAGCATATGAATCTGACAACTTAAAAAAGTAGGCCTGGGCTTCCCTGGTGGCGCAGTGGTTGAGAGTCCGCCCTCCGATGTAGGGGACACGGGTTCGTGCCCTGGTCCGGGAAGATCCCACATGCCGCGGAGCGGCTGGGCCCGTGAGCCATGGCCGCTGAGCCTGCGTGTCTGGAGCCTGTGCTCCGCAACAGGAGAGGCCACAACAGTGAGAGGCCCGCGTACCACAAAAAAATAAAATAAATAAATAAATAAATAAATAAAAAATAATAAAATAAATAAATAAAGTAGGCCTCTTGGAATAAATGAAATTTGAATACTACCAAACAGCTTTTCTCTTTTCAACATCAAAAGAATGTGAAGACCACTCACACACCTTCACTTGTATCATGAACACACAGGTGATAGAGGGCCAGCAGGCAGTGTACAAACCAGCCGAATAGATCCCACATATATAAACCTAACTTACTGAAGAACAAGTTCTATTAATATCCAGTGATTGAAAGGGAGAAATCTTGACATTTGATTCAACAGAAAATTCAATTCAAAGGATTATTATTTAAAGTAAAGGTCTTATAATCTGTGGTCAGTCATCCAGGTGACCTGCTACAGAGGACAGAAAGATGAAAAAGGGCTAGTCCTTACTAAAGGTTAGTAGAAAATTACAGTTTTGTTATTGAGGTAGTGAGATGTGGTGTAGTGTAGACCCTTGCTACTCAAGGTGTGGACCATGGAAGTGTTATCCCATCACCTGGGGCTGGTCAGAGATGCTGAGCCTCAGGCCCTAGTCCAGACCTATGTTATTAGATGGGATCAGCCTGTTATTATGATGCCTTGGTCTGCACATTAAACTTCTAGAAGTGTTGGTGTGGAACATGAGTTCTGGAGCTAGATTGCTTGGATTTCAATCCCAACTCTGCTCCTTAGTAGTTGTGTGGCACTGGACAAGGAACAGAATCTCTCAGTGCCTCAGTTTCTTCATCTGTTAAACGGCAATAAAAATAGTCGTTAAGAAATACGGATGTTTTAGGACTTAATGTGTTAATAAACATTAAAAGGCTCAGAATGGTGCCAGGTACATTGTAAGCACTCAGTAAAATGTTTCTGCACTCCTTGATGTGCTAAAAACAAGTCATGTTCAAATATTGCATTTGGAATATCACATATATTTTGCAGTCAGTACATTGGATATTTACTTTATTCTCCTTAGAGGTGTGTTTTATTTTATTATTATTTTTTATTTATTTATTTTTATTTTTTTGCGGTACGCGGGCCTCTCACTGCTGTGGCCTCTCCCGTTGCGGAGCACAGGCTCCAGACGTGCAGGCTCAGCGGCCATCGCCCACGGGCCCAGCCACTCCACGGCATGTGGGATCCCCCCGGACCGGGGCACGAACCCGTGTCCCCTGCATCGGCAGGCGAACCCCCAACCACTGCGCCACCAGGGAAGCCCTAGAGGTGTATTTTAAAAATAGAAAATAAAAATGTTACTGATGTCTCATTAGTCATCTCTATTAACCACATTAAACTATTAGGGCTGTGGAACATTTTTTTTTTAATTAAGAACTTTTGTAAAGAAAAATATATACACATAGAAAACATGCTAGAAGGACATACACCAAAAGTGTTAACAGTATCTGCAAGATTACTGAGAAGCCTTTTTGTTTCTTTGTTTTTAAACAATATTTTATTTAGGGAAATAACTATAAATATTATAAAGCCTTTGTTATGATTCAGATTAGGCAACCTTCTATGACTTTACTAACACATCATCCTGAATTGTGACTTTAAAAGAGACAAAATAAATCCAGCAACTCAAATCTCTGTTATCCCTTAACTTCCAATTATATACTGGGATTATATATATATATATTTGTAATTCTATCTACCTATCTATCTATCTATTTCACATGATCTGAAACAAATGTCTGCTGTTCAAAGCATGGGGGAATTTTCAACTTTCCTACTTATTTGGTTTGCAAAGTACTCTATGAAGATAATTTATTAGACTGTTTCAATTCTGGGAATATTTTGTAGTCCAACAAAGTCTTTCATTTTCAAATAGAAATGACCTTTATAACTACCAAGTTAAAAGGATTATACTAAAAAAGTCTTTGCTGCTAAAATAGTGTCTCCAGTGCCTGCCATGTCCTAGATATAATTTTCTTTTCAGAAAACCAGTTACTTATTTTCAGTGGCCTCATTCAAACAAACTTACATTATTACAAGACAAGATAAAGGGCATACTGGTGTTCAAAGGTGTGAAATGACTTTCCTCTCCCAGCATTACATGGTAGGGCAAATGACTTTTTTCTCAAGCTTTAAAAATGAAATCAGTTAAGGGTTTAGACATTTCAAAGGAAAAAATTGTATTTTCTCTATTGTCATATGGAATCGATGTGATTCAGTGCCTCTAAAATTATTTCTAAAATTGCAAATGTTCAAATATTCTTTGAGTTTAATCAGCATTACTGAAAATCCTTATGACTATTATTTTTAGAGGAGAAACAAAAATAATGTTGACCTAAAATTCTACTTCTGTATTTTTATAACCATTAGTATTACATTCTCCCCAAATAGCTTTTTTTAAAAAAAAAAAAATTGAAGTATAGTTGATTTACAATGTTGTGTTAGTTCCAGGTGTACAGCAAAGTGATTCAGTTATACATATACATGTATATGTATATATATATTCTTTTTCAGATTCTTTTCCATTATAGGTTGTTACAAGATATTGAATTCTCTGGGCTATACAGTAGGTCCTTGTTGATTATCTATTTTGTATATAATAGTGTGTACCTGTTAATCCCAAACTCCTAATTTGGAAGTAAATTCATGTCTACCATTAGGCATAATTTTCCAGCAGTGTAAAATTTCCCTATAATACTGCATACAACAGAAAGCATTATTTATAAAACTTTCCAGTCTAACTTTAAATTTCATCAGAGAGGATGATATGTATTTATTGGTTCTATAGGATATGATGCCTGCAGTATAAATAAGAGCCCAGAAAATTTTACTCTGGTGTTAAATATTTTTCTTTTTTACATTTCATTTTTTCTCATGTTCAATTAACTCAACATCTTAGATCAAAAATTTCTAAAATTCTATACAAAAAACAAGGAAATAATCATAAATGTGCTCAAAAACATATTTATGTGATGTTCCCTGAAGATCTGTTTAAAATAGTGAAGCACTCAAAATATCCAACAATAGGAGATTGGAAAAATAAATTATGTACATATGTATGATAGAACATTATGAAGTTATTAAAAGTCATGTAGAAGAACATTTTAAGGCATGCAAAATGTTTGCATTAGGTGGAAATAAAAGGTTAAAACACAGATTGTGAATATTATCCCATTTTATGAAAAAGTACTAATTGTGCATAAAAAGATGAGCTACATATATACCCCATATTTACAGTGTTATCTCTGGGTGGCTTGGGTGTTTGGATTATAGGTGAATTATTTGGGATTTTCTTTTCTCATTTTTATTTTAAAAATTTTCTATGATAAGTCTAGGTTTCTTTATTCTTTTGGAATAAGAAAAAGATGATTTAATAAATAATGTCAACTTTAACGGACTTGCTATTAGTTATAGTTACCCAAACAATTTTCAAGGTTTTCTTTTCTATACTGATAACTCTCCATTTTTCTCATGTTTCCCTGAATTTAACCTCTGAACATTCAAATGAATTATGAAAATAGCTAGTTTCTATCACTGTTTGTAATATTGCTGTCATCTCCAATAATCATTAAATTCTATTTCAGTCTACACAGAGGCTTCATATTTTTAAACTTACTTCTATTATTTCTAGAACCTTCCTTAATTATTCTTTGCATAGTGACATCTAATTTAGAATAATACACCAATTATTTTGGGAATATGTATTATAATACATATATATACAGTAATAATAATAATGACTTTATGGCTCACACTACACACCAGGCACTGTGTTAAGTACCTTATGTATTGTAAGAAATCACAAAAGCACTTTGAAAACCCTGTACTTTAAATTAAAGACAAAAGAAAACACCAAATAACTTGATGATCATCTTCTTTTTTAAGTGCCTTATTCACCTTTAATCGACATGAAATTATCTAGAAACTTTCCCCTGAAACAGCAAGATGTGTACTGTTTAATGTGATCACAAAATAAGATGCTGGTGGTGGCTACAGAATGCCAAAAGAGAATGAAATACGAAAAATTCAGGGTATCATATAGATGTTTTGGGAGATGAGGCTGAACTCCATCAAAGTGGTTTTCCAATGTGTTCTTTTCTTCTCCTGAGGGGTGATGTTATGTAGGCAAAGCCAGCAACGAGATGTGGTAATCATGCTTCACGCTGTGCCCAAAACTAGAACACCCTCTCACCTCTTTCTTTACTTCTTCTTCATCTTCCAGCGTCAAAGCTGCCAGTTGTTTAGCTCTCTGCTCCATCAGATTCACATATCGGATTGGATTTGACAAAGCTTCAATCACATCTAAATAGGGAAGAGACATTTTAGATCCAAAGGTCCTGGAGATATTGATTATCCACCATCCATCAATCCATCCATCCATTCAATCACCCATCCATCCATGCATTTGTTCATTATCTATTTACTTACCTATCCATTTACTGATTCACCATCCATCTTCCATCCTTCCATCTACCCATATGACTATCTACTTATCCAACCAACATTTTGGAAATGGACAAGAGTGAGGACCCTTTGCTGAACCCTCAGGAAGAGAGAACTCAAAGGAGGTCATCTCTGAGAGCCAAACTGGACAAGCTCCAACTCAGGATGCCTCAATACTCCAAATTTTATAGTTTATTTTTGAGTGTTTCATCCATTCCAGCAATGGCCCACACACCTGTCTTATTTGGGCCAAATGGTGTTTCATAATGGAGACATTTCACATAAAAAGACTGCTTTCCAAACTGTTGAAAAACTCAATGACTTGGCAATATGGGTCTCATTTGCACATGATACTGTCTAGCTGGAGTGAGTTATAGCTGCCATCTTTGGATGGGGCATGTGCTCCAAGACTGCCAGAGTCTCCACCACTCCCCAGTATCTTGCACTCAGGCCACTTGACAGTATAAGCATTTAAATTTATGATTCCTGGTTGACATCATCGTAAATTAATTCCTCTAATTTAGGATTTCACCCGTGGAAAGGATCAGGGTTCTAAAACTGGCTGAAGGCAAATTCATTGCACAGGCCTAGATAGACTGTATAGTATCAGGTAGCATTGGTTAGAAAGTACTGGGTCCATGAGAATCATATTACCCAATGGATAAAAATGGTCAATACTTTATGGGGACTTAAATTAATTTATTCACAAAGGCTTGATCAATTTACCTCTAAACATGCATACAAACATAGAGGTAATTCTGAGGCCAGAATCTCCTGCCTTTGTTTGGTCCACTTTGCTTTCCACTAAGTCACAAAAATATGGATGACCCCAGATGGAAATATCCTTTTGAGTTAGGTTGTTTACCTGCATATGTATCTGGGACATAGTCCTTCACCTCTATGTAGACAAAGAGAGCTGGCAGCATCAGAGGCTGGTTCCTTTCATTCCTCAGACAGATGTAGTGATAGCCTGGAGGGTGACATCATACCGTGCATCATATTTTCTTGTAACACAGGACATCTATTTGACATGTGTGTTTATTTTAGGTGACTTTGGGTGACAAACAGCTCACTTCTTTTTCATTTTAATCATATGGTTTTGAGTGGTAGGGTACTATTTTTCTCATCAGACAGGAAAACAATGTTGATGCTGATTTTTTTTCCTTTCACCATGTTTATCCCCACAAGAGAGAATTTGAAACCATATGTCATACATTGAATTATTGGTCCAAATTTATCCCTTGTATATGATCTCTTGACTTGGGGCTTAGCCTGCTTTGGACAATGGGATGTTAGTGATGTAGTACAAGCAGAGGCTTAAAATGCACTTGCAGAAACAGGTGTGCCCTTATGCATTCCACTGGGCTGCCATGAGATGTCTGTGGGCGCCACTGCTCCTTCAGCTGGGGCCCCTGAATGAGCAGATGTGGGAAGACCTAAGCCCAGCCCACAGCCTAAAGCACAGCTACATGGCTGAGACTTGCCAAACCCCACCACCCCACAGACCTGTGAGCATGAAGATAAAACACTTGTTATAAGCCTTTGAATCTTCAGATAGTTTGTTACACATAATTAACTGGCAAGAGTTGACTTGCCTACTGATCATAGCATGTCACAAAAACATAAAACTGCCGGATTTAAATACATAAATTTATAGTCCTTTTTATGTAACAAAACACCAAAGCAACAAATGGATTCCTAGATCATTCTTTAACAATCATGTAAGGCAGTGATGGTTTTCTCGACAACGTTGATAAAAAGTTTCTCACCACGCTATCCATACCTGGTCGAATTGCTTGTACTGGCAAGATTCGGTGACCAATAAATTTACCTCCTTCTTCATAAACTGCTATCCTCAAACAGGCCAGAGAAGGAAGAACTACCTATAGGACATTAACAGTACATGTGGTTACAAGAAGGAGCAACTGCAAGAAAGAATTAGAAAGGTATTATTTAAACTGGCCCCACTTTTCCAAATCCAAGAAGTTTCTAGTGAGCAAATTGATAAAAAGTTGTTGGTCTATAATTTAGATTTTCAAAAAGAGAAGGATTACCAGAGATATGGCTTCATCTATGTTTCCTCACCTTGTCCAAATGAGGAATCTGTTCAACAAATAGACCATTTTCTTTTGACATGAACATTCTCAAGGTAGAAATGACAAAAGTTCTATGTTTAGAGACAAAGAGTTGGTGGTTTTATCACTGTTTGAGCATTCACTATTATATTTTCAAAGCAAATTACTTTTATACTTTGGAGCAAAAGCAAAAATTAAAAAGTAGCTTTCAAGGATAACTGTCAGAATGGGATTGATTTATATATTTGTAAATTCCCAAATTAGCCAAAAGTACTGCTCACTTTTTTCCCCCCAATGTAAAACATATGGAGTACACATATCCCATGTCAAGAACATGAGGCCAATTGTATCCTTAAATATTTATTTCTTTGGTAACATAAACAAACTAACATTTATTGACTATTTTCAGTGTGTTCGATATTTTCTAAATGTTTTCAGTGCATTAGGGAATATTTATAATAACTCTATGAAGCAGACGGTATTATTAAATCCAATTAGCCTATTAAAAAAAAAACCCTGAAGCACAGAGACCTTTACCATAGATATTCTCTCCACAAAAGACTGCCTTTGTAGATATTTTGGCCAGAAAAAAGCAAAGGGTGGGCTTCCCTGGTGGCGCAGTGGTTGAGAGTCCGCCTGCTGATGCAGGGGACACGGGTTCGTACCCCGGTCCGGGAAGATCCCACATGCTGCGGAGCGGCTAGGCCCATGAGCCATGGCCGCTGAGCCTGCACGTCTGGAGCCTGTGCTCCGCAGCGGGAGAGGCCACAACAGTGAGAGGCCTGCGTACCGCAAAAAAAAAAAAAAGCAAAGGGTAAGTATCCACTCTACTTTCTACTAGACTTAGCATCTCCCTTTGTGTGTGAAGCATGTGTGAAAATGATTTGCTCTCTGGTGAAGGCAGAGGGAAAGCCCAGTTGAATATAAAAGATTTTAACTCTATCAGACAGACTCCAGACAAGCTACAAAGACCAGCACCAGTGGCTGGAGATTCTAGGGAGTTTAATTAATATACTTTTTAAAGGAAATATGGACTTCCTTTCTCTCCGCTACCATATTATTCCCTACTTCCCACTCTACTTCATTTGAATTATAGTGAAAACATATCATTTATCACTTGTATTATGAGAGGCTATGAGTTAAATTTATATCTTATTCTGGCCTTCCAAATGAGGTATCCTAGAATTAATTGATTTACAATGCAATTATGAAAAATCCAAAAAAGTAACTCATGGAAATCTTGAATAGTTTTTAACATACCTTTGAAAATGCTATTGCATTATTAATGTGTAAATTCCCAAATGAAGCAACCAATAATTCCTCATTTTATTTTTTCCCCAGTGTAAAACACCTAGAAGATGCAGTAACATCTCATATTAAGGACACTAGACCAACCTTTTTGAACACAATGGGTTCTTCTTCCCAGACAGGATTTACAGCATTTCCTTGTGATGTCTTTGTCTTAAATGCCTTCCTCCTTGTGTCCACAGGCAAACCAAACATATCCACTTCCACATAAGTCCCGACTTTCTTATCAGAGAGAAACTGACCTGAAATAATCTAGAAAGTAATAAAAAAGGAACTCTTGATAAATGAATAACAATGATATAAAAGAATACTTTAGGGAGGTACAAATGCTGATGGTGAATGTTGAACCATAATCAAAATAAAATAGAAACCAGAGTACAAATATGATTTCTTTTTCTGTTAAGGAATTTGTAGAGGAATACTGAAAATGCTGAGGTTAGAAGTCAATTAATAAGACAAAGTTTTATAGGAGGAAGTAAATGAACAAGTATCAAAAGTTTGATGAGATTATGCCTTTGCATTTGAGAGATACATCTATTAAATGTTAAAGATTGATCTGTAGAGCCTTTATCTGAATATAAATGTTTTTCTAATACTTAAAAATGTTATAAGAGAAAAAAATTCTCATTTTAGCATGATTGTAAATGAAATTAAAAGGTCATTTAAGAGTACAAATTTAAAACATAACACACTAGAAAGTCTAGCATTTAAAAAACTTCCTCTTGTTCATAAAATTTGACTTGAAAGAGTGGTTATAACATCATGCTATTCCAATTCTCAAAGCTGTTAGACTTTAAATAAAAAGCCACAATGATGATAAAAAAAATACTGAAAACAAATAATGACCTTAAACCATTAAGCCCAATTTATCATCACTCCTAACCTCACCTGGTTAGCCATCCACACAGTAGTGGGTATCCTTTGCCTAGCTATAAAATTAATGAATATTGTGGAGTTAAATGAGATTTTAAAACTACATGTTCATAAAATGTCTCCCACGTCTGCTTCTTTTTCTAACCGAATTTTCAGACTCTGAGGTGTCCTCTGCTTTAACAGAGAGGGGAGCAAGAAAGCAAGTGCTGATGGAGCAGACCCAGAGATCTGATCTGGGTTGTCTTGTTGACAAACCTTCACTTTCTGAGCTCTGGCTGGTGAAAGGGGACAAAATTACCAAGATTGTGGCTGGGCCAGAAATGAGACACAGCGGCGGCCTGAGGATGGCCATCAGAGGCTGAGTGAGGCCAAAGGCAGCTATATGCTGATGTGGCCAGAGATGCCATACAAGATAGAGAGAAAGCCATGAGGAAGAGGCTGTCTGAATTTACCCTGGGACAACTCATTTCTCCTGAATGTTCTCTTTGCCTGGGTGCATGAGGCCTGCAGGCAACAATCTCTTTGTTTAATTTCAGGTTCTTCTTAAGAACAACTTAGCTGACATTTTACAACATGTTTGAAACTTCCAAGTTAAGCGATGAGTCACATTGGGAATTCAGATGCATCAAAGATGTTGTGTACTTAAGAGTTTGATTAAAGCAGAGTCCTTAACTAAATTAACGACACTGAGCTTCAATGTTCTCCTGAGTAAAATAGGATGATGGAACACCACTGGAGCTCACAAGTCCATTTTGGCATGATAAAGTCTATGTCAGGGGTTCAAAACAAAGGCAGTACTAGGCGGAAGTGAGCCACATCCTGGCTCCAGATGTAATGTTGAAGGCAGGGCTCAGCTGCAGGTCTCTGATGCATCACGGCCTGTCCATTCAGAGGACACTGACATCTCCAGAACACTGTCTCCACTCTGGACTCAAGCAGCAGTGTACACCTGCCTGGGACTCAACTGTTTCCCCTCAACTTCTCTATGTCGTTGTTTATAATCCTGTCTCTATGTCATTGTTTATAATTGCTTACATTGTCATAGTGGAATTTTCAAGAAAAAATAAATATGCAAGCAAACATATAAAACAAGATGAGCTGACAAATGAGGACAAAAGATTATTATTTTGTCAAAATATTTTTAAGTGGACCCAACTATAACTACAATTGACAAGGATTCTAAAAATAACATTTTATCAGTGTGTGATACTTAAGAGTTTATCTTAAACTTGACAGGAATTAAACATCCTCTGCTGAAAACAATTTCCTAAACTAAATATAATCTTGAAGCTCTGATTCTGCCAAGTTCACTCTGCAGATATACAGTGTGAAATAATTTCAAATGATATCACTGTGAGACACTTCATTGCAATTTTATTTTTAATCGTTGGTGTAAATAACATAAATTTTAAAGTAAAATGGGCTCAACAAGATTAGGGTAGATATAAATTAGTGAAATTGTGACAGAGCATTTTTTTTTTTGCACAGTTTTTTATATGCCTTTAGTTTAGGGTCAATTGGAAAATTGAATTTATGCCCGATTAAAAAATGTTTCTTAGTTCTGCACTTATCCAGTTAAACAGAAAAGAAGTGAAACTTTAAAATGTAAATGCAACTTAAATACAACAACCACAGGCTTATAGGATTCATGTAAAAAGCTCTTTATAAAAATGATTTCCCATTCATAGTATTAAAAGTGTTTTCTCACAACTAAAAAAAAAATTGTATCTCCTGTAACATCAATTTCAAAGACTGCAGAAATCATTTGGAATTAATTTTTTGAGGGTCAGATGTATGCTTAATGACATGATTCTTGTATTTAATATCATTACTACGTGTTATAAATCCCTGAATACTCTGATAGATTTTCAAAAGCCATGCTATGGTAACTTGAGAGCTTTTATTCAATATTTAACAATTTATTGAGAGAATACTTTTTCTCTAATTTTGCTCAGTTTGGCTATCTTCCTAGGACTAATGGGTGGGGGGGGGGGAAAGACCAGAAGATTTCTTCAGTATAAGTCAGTAATTTTCGTGGTAAATTTCACCATGGGATCTTTACACCAAAAGAAAGGACAAGCCATGGTGAATCTCACCAACTTGTTTTATTAATTTTGGGTCTGATTTTTATCCTATTAAAAGTGGGGCTTAGTCCGTTTACTTCATGCATGTAGCTTTTGAAAACTGCTAATTCAGATTTAGTCCTTGAAGGAAAAAATGTAAGAAAGAAGTGAAGACTTTACTGGGAATTAAATTCTTCATGACTGAACTACTTTATACAAAATAGGTGATGTTGAAGACTTTTGCTGGGTACAATTGTGTGATAGGGTAGCACATACCTTAACAGATAAAGTGTTGGCCACGATCCCATCCACAATGCCTTCGGTGAATGGATCAAAGTGCTTGTCAGGTCTCCTCATGAACTCTGGCTTCAGTCTGTAGCCACTTTTCCCATTGTATTCATACATCCCCATGTTTATTTGCATAGCCAGGTCTGCATATCAAAAACACAAACTTTATTGTGACTGTATTTATACTTGGAGCAAGAAAGCAAGATTGTATTACAGTCCACTTTTGTTCCTCCTTTAAAAATAAAGATTTAATCATTATAGAAACAGGAAATACAGACAAGAAAAAGAAATTGAGCCGTCATCTCCAAATCCAGAGGTAAACCACTACCAACAGGTTGGTATATATTCTGTTCTTCTAATTCAGATATATTTTGAAAATGCAGTACGTCCATTTCATTAAATATTCGTCTGCTTTAATTTTAACAACTGTATAAACTTCTTTTGAATAGATATGTCTGAATACACGGTTTATAACAGCCTCCTCTCTTCCAAGTTTTTGTCATTATGTATAATGTTTTGATGAACATCATTGTGATGAAATCTTTGAAGCCATCATTAACAATGTTCTTAGGAGTGAAATTTCTAGGTCAGAAAATATGCATATTGGAAAAGTTTTTTGATAATTCTTGCTAAGATGCCCTTCAGAAAGTTTAAATCACTTTAAACCTCCAATCCATGTTTTTGAGGATGGACTTCTTCATACTTCACCAACAGTGGTGAAGTGGTAAAATTCTTCTTTTTTCAATTATAAGAAAGAAAAAAGATTTTCTTTTAAAATTTTTCATTTCTTTGATTATTTACTACCAGTATCTAATCACACACTGACTAGTTTCTAATGGACAAAGATTCCTGGTCAAAGTTTTGCTAAGACTCAGTCAATGTATGAAATAAATGTCTACGTTTGTTGCAATTGCTAGAGCTTAAAAAACAAAAAAATACTTTAAAGTCATAAGGAATCTGGGAAACTGTCAATTTCCTCCATATTATCTGAGTCTATTTAGGTGGACAGTAAAGAAGAGATGGTAGAATCATTCCAATGTTCCATGTAACAAACCATTTTTAGAGCAGGGAAAATAAGTGAAATTTTATCTCTCATTTTTTAAAGTATTATGACTATGATACCAAAATTGGACAGAGTACCAAAAAAAGAAAATGATGGACTTATCATACTTAAAAAAAAATAACTTTAAAAGTCTAAAAAATTAATTAGCAAAACATATGTTCTAAAAAATAATACACAAGCAAGTAGAATTTATCCTGGGAACAAAAGGATACTTACATATTAGGAGATATATTAATATAATTTATCACATTTCTCACAAAAGAAGAAATGAACATACGATCATCCCAATAGATGTCAAAGAGACATTTAATAATATTCAACATAAATTCCTAAAACACTGTTGTCACTTAAGGCAAGTGTAGATTCCTTTAGTGTGTAAAAGACTAGCTGTCTCAAAGTCACAGCCAGCATCTACTCATTGGTATCACAATGTGAAATTCCTGTTAGTGTTAAGATGAAAAGGAAGTGCCCATTCTTAATATTATTATTTAATATTATTTTACAATGGTCAGTCCAAGGCACTAAGAAGGGGGAAAAAGTAGATGTGATTAAATTATTATAATTGTGTATATGAAAAAAACAATAAAATCTACTGGCAAAATAGGCTATTATGAGTTTAGGAAGATGATAATTTCTAAAATACATTTATTTATAAAATAAATATACAAATACCAATATCCAGAAACAATCTGTGAAAAATGTAATGTTAAAAAAAGGATTTAATCTAAAGAAACTATACCTCTAATGAAGACAAGTGATTTTGTTGAGAAACTAGATATAATAATTTTCTGTGATTACAAAAACCCCTAAAAATTAGAAGTTGTCAGTTTTCTTCAGATGAATTTATAAATTTAATGGGATTTTAATCAAAATCTCATTTTCTTTTCAGTGGGGGAGAAAATAACAATTAAACTAAATTCACTTGGAAAAAGAATCCCACTGTCAAGGAAAGAAGAATTGAACATTAATAGCCATGAAGAATTTCCACTTCCACATATTAAACCATATTATTAAATATTACAATAATAACAATAAGTTATTGGCTCCAGGAAGGTGAAAAATTTATTAATGGAGAAGACTATACATTGAAAAAATGTACCCAAATTAACAACTAAAAAGGTTACATCTAGGGGCTTCCCTAGTGGCGCAGTGGTTAAGAATCCACCTGCCAATGCAGGGGACACGGGTTGGAGGCCTGGTCCGGAAAGATCCCACATGCCACAGAGCAACTAAGCCCATGCACCACAACTACTGAGCCTGTGCTCTAAAGCCCACGAGCCACAACTACTGAAGCCCATGCTCCTAGGGCCCGTGCTCTGCAACAAAAGAAGCCACTGCAATGAGAAGCCCATGCACCGCAACGAAGAGTAGCCCCCACTCTCCACAATTAGAGAAAGCCTGCAGGCAGCAATGAAGACCCAACGCAGCCAAAAATAAATAAATTAATAAATAAATAAATTTTTTTAAAATAAAAAGGCTACATCTAATAAATTGTAATTTCAGTTTGATCTCTTACTGAGATTATACATGAAAATTAAATTTGCATGGATGAAAGGGTTAAATTACAGATAAAAAAGAAACCATGAAAGAAATAGGAGTAAATATGGATGGATCATTGGGTGTGGAGCCTGTAATCATGACAGTAAACCAAGATTCCATAAAATAAAACATTAATCAACCAGATCTCATCTGTTTCACAAAATAAGGCAACATGACCTTTATATAAAAAGTACTGTTATAAATGAATAGAAAAATTGACAAGAGTCCTGAATAGTCAATTCATAAAAGCAGAAATGTAAAAATCAAAACACATACTTAAAATGTTCAACCTCAAAAATAATCAAAGGAATGAAATAAAAAAGAACAAGGAGATATTTTTCTGAATTATTATTATTTAATTATAATACTTAACCAAGATCTCAAGTGAGAGGGAACAACTTATACATTGCTGATGGAGGAGAAGTCTAGTGCAACATTTTTGATGAACAATTTGGCATTGTGCACAAAGGTTCTTAAAACTTTCACTTCTTTTAATTCTATTTCAGGAGCTGTTCCAAAAGAACATTAGGAGATAGACTTGACAATTTATATTCAAGGCTGTTCTCAGGGCACTATTTATAGTAGGAAAAAAATACCCTAATGTTCAGTGATAGGAAATGGGTTTTAGTGAATTGTGAGATGTGCTTAATATACAGCTATTAAAATTCATGATTCTGTATCACATTTAAATATATATAAAGATATATATATATTTAAACAAGTTATTAAGTGAAAAAGCATGTATATGCATATCCAAAAAACTTACAGATTACGATGCCAAAAGTTAACAATGTTGAATTTCTGAGTGGTAACATTCCTCGCAGTTTTATTCTTTTCTTTATAGTTTTTTTTTTACATTTTCTATAATAAATACATATTACTTTAAAAAGTATAAAAGTTTTTGTTTGAAAATAATGCAAAACAACTAGAAATAAAGACTTGTTTATAAACCATTGAAGACAATTTCTCAATTTTCAAAATTCACTTTTTTTTGCAATGATATTTCCTTTATGAAAATGTGCTTTTGTTTGTTTTTTCAGTCAAGTCTGGCAGTTTTTTTCTCCTTGGGAATGGTTATAAAGCCACGAGGAAATGTGCCTTTATAATAGAAAGGAAATGAACATTAATTGTGCTACTTACCCACTGTTTGGAAATTAAGTGCAACCATTTGGCAGCCTGCGTTCCAGAAGAGCTGGGGCATGTAGTTGGATGAATCCACACGTGTTCCTTTTGGATATATCCTGCTAAGCTGCATTTTGTTATATCTGGACCATCATGTTAAGTAGTGAATACAATTATAAAAAGAATTAGCCAATAATATTAGCTGAGAAGCTGCCTTCCATCTTTCTCCATTGGGGAAATAAATTAAAGATTGATGATCTCACTGGGCTGGTGGGTGAAATAGGTAAAAAGCTTTCTGAACAAACAGAATAAATGTGCTTTTATAATAGAAATGTAGCATCACCTTTGCAGATCCCTGTGGGTAAAAACTAATGAGGTGCAAAGATGGCTGAGTCAATGTGATTTTGTGGAGATTATGAAGGACTGGCTTAGCAATTAAGGACACATGAAGAAGTCCAAGCATAGCAAGTCACGTGACAGGTTGATATTGTGCTTGGCAGAAGCAGATATCATGAACTGTATGGCTATTTTTGAAATGCTCTCTGCTCATTTTCTTAACCTTCTCAGGGAATGCTATTGGCCAAGACTGTGGTACTCTTTATGATTGATAACAAGGTAAATATAGCACAGAAGGTTTTGACCTTGTCTCATATTTTTGTTCCTACCATCATCAGTTTTCCATCCTGAGACCCTTTTAGTTATTGAAGGATGCTATGTCTTTAAAGCACAACTGACTATTTCTATTACCAAGTTTGGTAGAGGTTAGCTCAGGTTCTGAGCTCGGCAGGGGAGTTAGGCCAAATAGAGTTTGAAACTTAAATTCTGGAAATCGTTAGCTGTATGATTCAGGACAAGTTATTCCTTTTCTGTGCTTCAGTTTCCTCATCTATAAAAGATGTGAATTCCTACATTATACGGCTATTGTAAGGAGTAAATAAGACATATAACAAAAGGTCTATCACATAGTTAGTGCCTGATGAATACTAATGATCATGATATACTGTCACTTTGCTTATGGAGTTTACACTTGTTTCCTCTATTGTTGATGAGTTTTAAAGGTGGCTTTTTTATTATAGGACTTTCATGAAATTGGGTTGTTTGGGACATTTAATATTTGTTTTATGAAAAAATTTTAAAGATCTGTGTCATTTCATTTTGATTCAGGGATAAAGTTAAAAATTTTTGGTTGTCAGGAGTATCAAATAAAGCCATTATTAGTAATTTATATTCTCATCACCATCATCCCAACTATTTTTCAATTGGACATCTATTACATGTAAGGGTGTGAGACACCAAAAACATGTCTATATTATATACATATAATATATACACTTTATACCTATCATATTTTACATATGCATAAAGCATACACACACATTTTACATATGTTGTCCATAACCCAACAGCAAGCCATAAAGCTGTTATCATCATTTCTGTTTTACAGGTGAGAAAACTCAGAAGGATTATGCAAATTACCAAGGGATAAAGAGGTTGGTGGTCTGAAGGTATCCTGGAAATCTGGGCTTCCTCTACTCCAAGGCCAGTTCTCTTTTCCACATGCCAGACTATCCCATTCACCATTACATATGAAACCTGAAACTATTTATTGCCCAGGTGACAGACTTAAGCCATCTCATGCACCTTTCTCCTTTATTAAAGACAAAAAATTAAACAAATAGCACGACTTCACTCTTGCCGATTCAGCAGATGTCCGTCAAATCAAGGATACTCTACAAATTCCACTGGAGACTTTGTAAGTTGCTCAAGTCCTTTGGTTTCCACAAAGGAAGACATTTCGAAGCTTCTGTTTCTTTCTGAGTTAACAACAACAACAACAAAAAGTGAGAAATAAAATTCAATATTATAAATGATAGCATATAAAATGTAGGCAAATGTTCTGTGAAGTTGATGGCAAAGAATCCTCAAATAACTTTTATATTTAATGTTGTTTTCAGTGGACTATTTACCTGTAACAAAAGTCAAGTCTTAGTTTTGTCTCTTCTAATATTTGCTACCTGGGTCAGGTGTTGGGCAAGTTAGGGACCTGGTGGCGTTAGGGTGGGAAAATGAATTTTAGACTTGGAGAGTGTGGCCAGGAAAGCTGTTTTGTCAAAAGAGCAGGGGCCCTGTGGGAATCTGTTGCTCTAAATCCATTCAGATTGCTTTCTGGAAGCCATCACTGAGAATTAACAATACAGACCGTGTGTACATTCCTGCTAGATGCTGACTCTCTTTTATACCCACACTGTCATTGCCTCATGTTTGTAGAGACCCTTTAGAAACTACTAATTTGACATAAGAATTTTGTTATTTTAAAGCAGAAGGATCCTTGGACATTTTTCAGTCCGATGGCCTCATTTTCAGATTAGATGACAGAGGCTGTAGAGGTGAATGTACTAGAGGGCTCAATATTCTTGGACACAGAGAAACATCTTGAAAGTGAAAGCTAAGCTTCCAATTAGAGTGAGAGAAACCAAACAAAGTTATCTTAGTTTAGAAAGACTAAGAGTCAAACAGCTTCTCTGTCCTCTTCCCAACTAGAAAGAAATCACACTGTTACATACAGACTAAGATGTGTTATCTGGAGCTTGGTGATTTAAACTGAGTTACCTTGAGGCATCTTTCCTCTTTGATGCCCACTTTCCATAATTAAAGCCTCATTCTTCTTCCTAGTCATTCCCAGATTTCTCCTTTATCCACCTCGTCACCTTCCCCAATTTAATTGACTCTAAAGGAAACCTTTACTTCTCTTATTTTGGTCCATCAAAATTCTACTTTCATATGACTATCTTAAGCGTGACTGCTAATTAAAATTGAGTCAATTTAATAGGTTCTTTGTGAAATATGTGCAGTGTTCTTTTGAAAAAAGTGAGAAAATGATATAAAACACAGGGAGAAAAGTACTTGTTTGTAAATCTTTGGCTGGTGATATTGTCACCAGGTTCTTAAGGGCCTAAATGTATCAGCCCCTTCTCAGTTTAGCTACTTGTCTGGGAGCTTTTGACTCATGAATTAGGAAAACTCGTTTTACAGCCAAAGGAAGTTATAGTAATATAAAAATAACTACTTTATAGTATGTTTCACATCGAACAGCTTGTAGTAAGAAGCACCAGTAATTACAACATCAAACAAACTGTTGAAATCTTTATGTATAAATCTTATTGGAAGTTAAATTCTTTGTTGTAGAGATCTAGATACCATATGTTATTTAAGTTAAGACTCTTTGGGCAAAATTATATAATTATACATAAGTGTGTTAATGTAGAGGCTTAGAGTTTGGTATATCTATAAAACTCTCCTTTATAAGAGGCTGCTGTGTTTAAGAAAAAAATCAGTTTTTAAGAGCATATGCTTATAAAAGTAGCTAAACTGTCCCATTACATTACTATTAACCTAATAGTATTTTACAGTTCATGCAAACACAAAGGGCAATTTGATAAAAGAGCTCCTTTCTCTAGTATGAGGAGAGATAATGTACATATATAATTTGCATCCAGTAAGGATGGGTAGTTGGATGAGCGGAAAACACCAAGTAGTGTGCAGTTAATGATATATTCTTCTAAATATATAAAACATAGGCTGAACAAATGGAATGTGGATGAACTGGTTGATTTGGTTTTATTTCTATTCAATATTGAGACTGATCAAGTCTCTGATTGCTTCCTTTCGAGGGGATGGTTAAATAGTTTATTTCAACACTGTCATTTATATAATTGATGGAATGCCCATGTGGTCACAAACGAAAAATAATGTAAAATACTCAGTCAGCTGTACTCTGGTCTAATATCTTTTAGATAACCACGTATGGCCTGTAGCTCTATTAAGAATTTTGGGAAAACATATCATGGAATACTTTCTCATATGGTTATATATATATATAATATACTTACATATAGTCATATATATTTATTTAGATATATAAAAAACAGATAGTAAATTCACACATATACTCAAGACTTCATAGAATGGTTCTAATAAGGGTCGCATTTTTTGGTCTAGTAACCTTGTGTTTAAAATATACTTATCCTATGCTACATTAGGGGTTTTTCTCCAGGGAAAACTTACTTTTTGAAATTTCGAATGACTCGAACTTGACTGGCTGAATATAGTTCACCAGATTAGACATCTCTTCTGTGGCCATGGCCTCGCTCCCAGCAGTCCCCTGGAAGCAGGAGTAAAAATAACGTTCCCAGAGTCAGCATTATGTTTTCCCAGGGCAATGATCAAATGACCCAAGAGAGCAGAAGATTATCACGCCTCTTCTGAAAACGGTTATCGCCAACAGAAAATGGATTACGGAAGAAAGGAAAAGCAACACCTCACGTTACACAGTGCGGGGTGGGAGGAGGGAGGTTTAGGGGCAGCTCCCAGGGCACTCTGGGACCAGCGGTATCAGCACCACCTGAGCAGCCTCTCAGCCCCCTGCGCAGGCCTCCTGAACCAGAATCTGCATTTTACTGAGGTGATTCAAATGCACAGCAAAGTTTAAGAAGCCCTGAGCTGTGTCTCATCTGCCAAAGCAGGGAGTCCACAGGTGATGTCTGAAGTTACATACCAAGAATTCACTGTACAACATGAAAGTGAGTATGTAGGTGACCACTGGCTGAATCACAAACTGTTATAAAAAAAGGTTGCTGGTGGAAGTGGATGGGGATGGGTAAACGTATATGGCTTTTTTTTACAAACTTTCCTCTGTCCCTCCCTTTCTGGCTCCTGGGCACCTATTAGGCAAGCAGCCCAAAACAGTGTAGGTCAGTAGCTCAGGGTTTAGAGCCAGACTGTCTAATTTTAAATCCCAAGCCCACCACTTAGAAACTGTGCATTCTTGGGCAAGTCACTTAACGGTTCTGTGCCTCAGCTTGCTCACCTGTAAAATTATGATAAAATCAGTCCCAACAGCATATAGGGTTTTTGTGATTATTAAATGAATTAATTTATGTGAAAGCTCAGAACGGTATCTGGCACATAGTAAAACCTGGTGTTACTTTAGCTACTATTATGTATTACATACCACTTTGATAAAGTATTTAATAAAGAAGAAAGCCAATATTGCAGTATTCGTGTGGACAGACCTCTGTAGGCTGATCTAATATTTTCTCCCATTTTTAGAAGAGAAAATACATGGAGACATGGTTTCTTTTGAAAACTTCTGTAGCAATATTAAGGTTAAATGTGAATTGGGAAATATTCATTTGCAAACGGCCATCCAGCTAGTAAGACAGTTTTAAAATGATCAAAAATCACTGACAAAAAGTTTACACAATTGAAATAATTCTGGAAAAACTACTCTGTAACAGTTTTCCTTCTGGATATTGAGTTGAAATTTAGTGGGGAAACATAATTAATCAAAAATTTAGACTCTATTAAAGGAAATAATTATAAGAGGAAGAACATTATGTGAGAACACCTTATTATTTGTTATTTATCTGTATTAACTAAAATGTAAAGATACAAATACTGAGACAGATACTTTCCAATATATTTGAAAGCAGATTCAGTTTAAACTTTTTGAACAAGACTAAAACAAAGTTTTTAAAATTCCAATTGACCTATCCTTGATTTGTTTCTGGATTCTGTGCAATGAATATTTCTGAGCTGATGAAGTTATTTGGGAAGCTTGAGCTTCTGTCAGTATATAACCGCTAGTGGTGTTAAAATTACAACGGGGAATTCCCTGGCGGTCCAGTGGTTAGGACTCTGCACTTCCACTGCCGGAGACCTGGGTTCAATCCCTGGTGGGGGAACTAAGACCCCATAAGCCAAAAAAGGGTCAAAATTATAACAACGAAATTAATGTCATGTTTATAAACATTTCTCCAAACCTCATGTCTTCTCTGGATTCTGGACCATTGACAATCCATTTAATTGCCTCAAAAATTGAAGCGGGCAGTTGGAGGTCACAAATTTTTTTTTTTTTTTTTGCGGTACGCGGGCCTCTTACTGTTGTGGCCTCTCCCGTTGCGGAGCACGGGCTCCGGACGCGCAGGCTCAGCGGCCATGGCTCACGGGCCCAGCCGCTCCGCAGCATGTGGGATCTTCCCGGACCGGGGCACGAACCCCTATCCCCTGCATTGGCAGGCGGACTCTCAACCACTGCGCCACCAGGGAAGCCCGAGGCCACAAATTTTGAATTCATTCTCAACATACCACATTTGATGGAAGGCAGCTTCAGCAACACTGTTCCTTATAGAGAACTTTGCTTAATGCAATGCTTGTTCCTCTAGCGACCAGTTTGCATCTTCAGTTTTCAAACTCTTTTCACCACTAGATGGCAGAAAGCGACCAGGAACTACAATCCAGAGGGAGCAGTCTGGACGGGCAAGTTAGCTGAAAGCTTCTGTGACCAGAAGTCAAGCCCTAGAAACCTACCTCATCCATCGAGGACTTTTTACAGTCATCCTCATCGTCATCA
Organism: Monodon monoceros; assembly: GCF_005190385.1. Classification (NCBI taxonomy): domain Eukaryota; kingdom Metazoa; phylum Chordata; class Mammalia; order Artiodactyla; family Monodontidae; genus Monodon; species Monodon monoceros. Next base: position 34,936,970 of record NW_021703769.1, on the reverse strand, counting down.
TCGTCACTCTCCGTATCAGCTTCTCCTGTCAAATTTTAATAACAGATCATGAAGTAAATAAGCATTTACAGGTTCGAAGCACATGTGACATGTGCATTACCCAAAATTTCCTTGGAAGTTGGCCTTTCACCGTTCTGAAGTTATTCTTTTGGTTTTTTAAATTTTATTAATTATACAGAATTATACTGACATTTTGAATATGGATTTAGTTTTCTAAATTTGATTTGTGAATACCATTTGAAATTTCCAAGCTCTATAAAAGATGCTTGTCTTTACATTTTTATCTATATGTTTTACAAAACATACGGCATCTTATATAGTTAGCTCTCTCTGGTGCACATATCCTATTTTGATGTATACATTCTATTTTAGTGTCTCCATGACCCTAAAACAGATAAACTATCACTTTACCACCTTTCCCTCTTCTTCCTGGTCCTGACTCTTCTGTGTGATGCTTGGCCAGAGCTCAGTGACCTTGTAGCTATTTTTCCAAGGCCAGAGAGGACATCACAGAAGTCGAGGTAGAAGACAAGAGCTGGGACAGGAATGGAGGCTATAGTAGCACACCTGATTCTACAAAACTGTAAGGTACCACCTGTATCCTGTGATTTGCCTGCAGGCTTATTTGATGGAGGCATTGTTGTCTAAACAATGCACATATCTTTAAAAATGGAGATATTCTGTTTAAGACGGCAGGATAAAATGGGTGAACTCTTAACATAATTATGCATGTAAATCTACCTTGGTCAGTTATAATGCAGCTTCACATGTAGTCAATATACAGTCATTTCAATAGATTGTTTTTCTCTCCAAAGTTTAGGTGGATGATTCCACCAGCTTAAATAGTCACATTGGTATGAGGCATTACATTCTTCCCAGCTCTGGGATTCAGTCAGACCCAGTAATATCACTTATGTAAAAAGATTTTCAAGTATAAAGTAAAGAAAGCACACTTTTAAATTGTTTGATTTGACTTCTGTCAGGGTCCATACAATGCAATAGGATAATAAGCCCAGAAGATGGCAATATTAGTTCAACAATGAGGCAACTAACACGGGCCAGTACCTCCCCTCCCTGCCTTCTATAAATTAGCTGCCCTGCGCAATCTCTATCAATGACACTGCCCACAGCACTACCTCCAAGAAGCTTATAAATGTTTTCATTTGGCTGACAAAGTTCAATCGATTACTAATGATAGCAGTTAGCATTAGGGAAGCAACCTTTAGAGGGAAAAGATGTCTGGGACCAACATGGCTTATTATTTTCAGCTTGTTTATTAAAGAAAGCCACATACAACTGCTTTATGACGTTAATATTGTGTTAGTTAATAAGGGGAATCAATTCCACTTTGAAAAGAAAACATAGCTTATCCTATTAGAGACATTCTTTTAGGAGGTTGACACAAAACTTTTTAGAGTCAAATTTGTTGCCTCAAGTTTTTGTAACTATTTATCGTTTTTTTTTAATTAGAGAAGGGGTTCTTTTTATTGAGTAATTTAAGAAGTTTGTCAGGACAGTGCTTCATGTTACATTAACAACACACCAGAATTTCAAGTAATCAGGCCATTCTCTAGTTTATGTGGGAAGGAAAGAATTTGTCATTCTTTGCTCTATGAGCAGGGACCTGATTTCTCCCTTATAAGTGTCTGGAGGAATCTTGTTGAAAAAAAAAAATATATATATATATATCCTAGTTCTTTAAGACAAGTGTACAGGCAAACGACTGGATCTCTTGGGGGAAGATCTGGCCAACAGGCGTCATGATAAGTAGATTAGCTTTGATATAAGAAACATGTTTTTCAAGTTATTTGAGTTCCCAATACTGAAAACATCTACAAACCAAATGGTAAATTAGCAGTGCTGTTTATTCAGGGCCCTACCTACATATTTAAATGTCCAAAAATTTCCATCGAAATAAATGAAAATTGCACAACAGAGTATGGGGCTAGCTTAGGAAATCTACCAAATTAGTAACAGATTGCTGCTCTTTCTCTGAACTAAGCAATAATATTCACTGCCTGTTAAAAATTGTTATTTGTGTTATGCATCCGGTTAATAAGAGGGAAGAGAACTGGGGAAGGCAGATGGTAAAACGACAAGCTCCCACATGCAAAGGAAGATACAATTTACTCGCTAACACTCAAGAGATAGAATCGTGCTGAGAAATAGGTGGCCTGTTAGTGACTTTTCGTTCCAAAACTTCAAAAAGAACATTCTCACTGAGAACAAAAGTTATTTTTGAGAAAAGAATCAGAATTGTGTAATAACGTTTGAAACACACATTTAAAAACTACCAAAAAAAAAAAATCTTTCAAGGAATCACATAACGTCTGTGGACAAGGATGTTAATCTAAACAATAAAAGTAATTCCCTGGTGATGCAGTGGTTAAGAATCCGTCTGCCAATGCAGGGGACATGGGTTCGAGCCCTGGTCCCGGAAAATCCCACATGCCGCAGAGCAACTAAGCCCGTGTGCCGCAACTACTGAGCCTGTGCTCTAGAGCCCGCAAGCCACAACTACTGAGCCCATGAGCCACAACTACTGAAGCCTGGGAGCCTAGAGTCCATGCTCCGCAACAAGAGAAGCCACCGCAATGAGAAGCTCGCGCACCGCAACTAACAGTAGCCCCCGCTCACCACAACTAGAGAAAGCCCATGTGCAGCAACGAAGACCCAACGCAGCTGGGGGGGGGGGGGCGGGGGGCGGGGAGAAAAAAGTAATTGGTAACTGTAATGGAAAAATACAGGAAAAGATAAATCAGAGTCTTGGCCAACCTTTTTTTTTCTGATTGCCGTAGAGTTTATATTTTAATTTTTAAAAATTATTTTTAAACCTTTTAATTGACATGTGATAAGTATACAGAAAAGTACACATACCATACGTGTACAGTGCCTTAACATACCAAACAGACCTTAGGAAACAGTACCCAGATCAAGAAACAAAATGTAACTGTGTGCAGAAGCCTCCTTGGGTCCCTTTTAGTCACTTTTTCACCAGGGGTAACCATCTCCTGACCTCTAATAGTGCAGGTTAGTTCTGCTGTTTTGGCACTTTATATAGATGGAATCAGATAGTGGATACTTATCTTTTGCATTTGACTTCTTTACTCAACATTATGCTTCTAAAACGAGATTCATCCATATTGTTGTATGCACTGTAGATCATTATTGCTACATATTATCCCATGGGGTGAATATAGCACATGTATTTATCTGTTGATGGGCTATTCTGAATAGTGCTGCTTTAAGCAATTCTTCACCAATGTCTCTTGGTGAACATCTACATGCATTTCTGTTGGGTATATACCTAGGAATAGAATTCTCTGGGGCAGAGGGGGTTCATATGCATATGTTCCGCTTAGCTTCTGTAGATGCTGCCAAACAGTTTTCCAAAATGATTATTCCAAGGTTAGCTAAACTTTTTATTGAAGAAGTTTCTAGATTTAAGCTTAAAGTTTCCTTTACTTGTTCACCCTCCAATCAGGGTGAACATATCTGCAATGCACTTTTAAGATTGCCAAGACTCTGACTAGAGTTGGAAAAGAACTTAGACTAAATGACAAATAATTCAAAGGAAATGCGTGACCACTCTGAATTCTTTTCTCATCAATCACAAAAATCTATTTCAACTTAAATCTAAACCAAAAATTAGTGACAGTAAATATCACCTAGTAGCTTTGATAGATAATTCAAGTAACTTTACCATTTCACATTTTTAAAGAGCTCTGTAGAATATGGATAAGTTGAATGGCCCAGAACTCTTCAGCACATCATCAATGAGAATCCATTTGATGAACATCTTGTGTCCAGACCTGTAGTTAGTGTCAAGGGATCCCTGCCCTTGAGAAGCTTAAAATAACATGGTCACTACAAAGATTATTTGGCTTATGTGGTAGCCAGAAATTATGGCCTCCCCCAAAATGCCCATGTCCTATGAACATCTCCTGTGTCCTGTGAATACATTGCAGGAGGGAATTTGCAGATGAGATTAAGTTAAGGACCTTGAAATGCAAGAGATTACTCTAGATTATCTGGATGGGTCCAATGGAAAGACATGAGTTCAGAAAAGCAGAGGACCTTTTCCAGCTGTGGTCCAAGGGAAATGTGATGACAGAAGAAGTGAGATGGGACATTCCTGGCTTTGAAGCTGGAGGAAGGGGTCCACAAGCCAATGAATGTGGGTGGCCTCTAGGAGCTGGAAATGCAGGGAATAATATTGCCTAGAGCCTCCAGAAAGAAAAGCAGCCCTGCTGACACCTGGAGTTTAGCCCAGTGAGGCCATGTGGGCCTTCTGTCCTGCAGAGCTGGGTGTTCATATGTTTGTGTAGTTTTAAGCCTCCAGGTTTATAACAGAAGTCAAAAAAACAACACGCTCTAAAACTGTGCCAGGTAGAAATGTTAAAAGTCCTTCTAAGTTAATTCCAGGGCAGCAGTTCTTAAATCCATACATAATAGGGGAATGAGAGCCCGCCAGCCCCTCACCAGCTCCTGGGGACGAGGGCTCAAACACGCTGGAGGAGTCGCTGTACGTGTTGGAGGTCTGTTCTGAGAGCTTCTTTTTGCCACTTCCTTCTGACGATTTGTGGGATTTCTTCTTATTTTTCACTAAAATTTTGTACATTAAGTCCAGAGGGCTTGGAAGAGGAACTCCAGATTCCAGCTAATGGAAAGAAAAGACACATTCTTTAAAAACACTGTCCCTTCCTTTCAAGTTCCTTCCCCAAAACAAACTCCCAGGACTGCATTAGATACCAAGGGCTTCTAGATTATTCTTTACTACCTCAACACAGCTCATTAAGCTGCTCTAAGGGTGTCTTATGTAGGGGCTAGTTCATAGCTCTTGCTTTTTTCACATGAAAGGTATATTTTAATTAGTGTACTGTAATTATTTTTCCATGAGAAATCTACATGAATAACACCACAGAAATGTACTGGGTGATTTGGCATGCTAACCCAAAGTTTCATGAGTTTTCTGATGGTCCCTCTGAATCCAACCATCGTGCTTTAGGACAGATAGGACGGCCTTGTCTTGGATTTTCAAAGGATGGAAGCCAGTTAGAGTGTGGCATCTGCCAGGAGGATGGTAAAGACAGGCAGACGTTTCCAGGCAAGCCCTTAGAATCAACTTTTCATATGCAGTTTGTAAACAGCAAAATCCTCATCCTGGCACGAGGTAGTTAAGTGGCACATCTTCTTGGCATCAGCAGAAGTGGACCAGGTGGCTTTAGATTTCCTGGCTGCCCTGAGATTCAAGCTATTTGCAAGCCTTCTTTCTGGTGTGTCCAGCTTGTACATCTATGGGAAAATCAATTTCCCTTGAGAAGGTTATTATATATTGTAACAGACAGAATGTATGCAAGTCCCAAAACAGGTTATTTTTAGAAATCTATGAACTCCTGTAAGCAGGCCCTCTATTCTTCACTTGCAACCAGTCCGGGGACTGGTATGAAATCATGCAAGGATGTGTGGAGACTGGGGAAAGGGTTGAAGACAGAAGAGGCTACTTGATGATCTTTCTGCTGCTTTCCTTCCCAAAGCAAGGATTGTTACCACGGCAATAGGAGGTCCGGATTCTGCTGGGAGAGTGCAAGGAAGTGAGGAGTGGCCAGCAGGGATAGGCTGGAATGTCATTGTGCCACCTTCAATGTCCCATTTTGCTGACCCATTTCTTTCAAAGGGGTGTGATGAGGTTCCCTGGGAGGTGGCCAGAGCCTGTCCCTTGGGACTCCCTCTGTGGGCTGATTGTGGTTGTGGGAATTCTGCAGTCCTGACTGGCTCACATCGGGGAGTGAGGGAGGGAGAAAGCTGTGGGCAGAGGAAGAGGACAGATGCAGGTCTGTCCCCCTCAGGAGGTCCCTGCCGGCCTCCACTGGTCAGAGGGCTCATTGTCAACTCATACCAAGAAACATAAACATGGAAAGGATGTAAGGAAGTCTCTCCCTAATCCAATCGTAAAGAAGGTGTGCGTTCCTTCGGGATGAGCATCAAAACTGCTTACTGGGTACTTTTCCAGGGGCTCCATGAGAAGGGCGTCCCCGAAGATCAGTCGGCAATACTCTGCCATCTTGGCCTGCTGCTTTGGGCTGAGGGGAGAGAGAAGGAAAGCAAGAAGGTTATTCAAAGAGGCCGGACAGGATGACTTTGTGTTATCAATTACAGAGAGAGGTCATTTCCTCCTCCTACCTGTCAGGATTGTTTTTATTATTCTAAATCCCTGTTTACAATTCTGACTTGTGTGGATTTGAATGCCACACACAGGTGGGCAGGGGAGGCTCTTCGCAAAGCTGAGCGGCATGGACATAGATGGAGAGGACAGAAGGTCACCTGCCTGTCACTGGATGTTTGAATGTCGCAGAGTTACAGACTCAGTCCCTTTTGCTTAAGTTCCTGATTCTAAGTCAAATGCCAGATACTTGGCGGGTGGAACTCATTCAACTCTACGTGAATTCTTGGGTGAAATTTGTCTAATGGACAGAGCTGCACTGCAAAGAAGTGTTGACAAGGAAGTGAGGGAAGAGAGGAGAGGGATCTGGACAGAGAGAGGGAGAGAGAATCTCAAAATGCAGAAGAGAAAAGGCTGAGAGGCAGAAGTATGTCCACTTGGGAGGGGGCCCTGGAGGAAAGACAAGAGAAGCAGGCACCTTGGGGAAGGGTGTCTGCAGCCCTTTTGTGCACTAGAGGGAAGCAAAGGTGGCGTTAGCCTGATGAGGTGCCAGTAGGAACCTGGTTTGATTGGAAAAGGTTGGAGCTGCTGGGTTCACTGAGCTGAGCTCCAGGCTATCAACCACTCGGGATCTATAAAATGCAGAGGAAAGTAATTGTTCTTGGAAAGGGGCAGAGGATGCTGAGAAGATGAAGTGAAATAATAGATGAAAACACTTTGAAATGTAAGATGATTGATCCTAGAGATGCAAGGCAGCCTCCGCCAGCTAGACCAGACAAACGAGGGTCCGTTCACATGTAAACACAGTTGATGTGAGGGAACATCCTTAGTCTTTCAAAACTCCTGCTTCCCTTGACCTTTTAAAAAAGCAATTCTCATTCTGTAGGATGTTAAATATCATTATAAAGGTATCCAATTCCATCGGGTTTTATGGACTGTGATTTTGACCTATAGGCTGTCGGACTTGATTTCCAATAGTTGTCTCTATGTGCTGCAATGTTAATACGTTTTAGCAGAACTGGGGCTGTAGTAAGAATAGGTAAGTGATAAAAATCCTTCTTAACTACAATTCAAATCGATTATAAAATGTGATTCTTATTTTCATTCCTTCTACCATGACTGTTAAACCTGGATCGTGAACAGTTTTTTCACGGGAAGGGGGGTGCTTTGGGGGTTCAAATCATACTGCGATGGTCCACAGGGAAAAGCACTCTTTATATCACCCTTTTAAAAAAGCATATATTTGGGGGATCAGATGAATTCTCTGGGCTTCAAATATGAGCCCAAGGTCACCGCTTTCTTGGAACTGCAAGGAGAGGCAAAGGAAAGATTCAGAGAAGACCTACATGACAAACTCCCAAATTCTCATCATGCCTTTTTTGACCTGTAAGAGATTTTGCTGGGCAGCTCATGTAGCTCTCAGAATATCCTGCAGCTTTCTCCAGCAGTATCACCGAGGGAGGAAAACCTACCAATTGGAGAACTGATCCTGGAAAGCACTGGGGCTGGTTGTTTAGGGATGACGTGTTATAGTTAGGGAACAAGCAGAAAAGTGACTGATTTAGCAGAGCAGCCTTGGGCATCCACAATTCAGACACCCTTGCTCAACAGACAGCTGGCCCTGGGGCTCCACCAAGCCAGCGAGCTCTGTGTCTGTAGCTGAGAAAAATCCATCTGTGCTGGACCTACACTTTCCAGGTTGCACAAAAGAAATTGTCCAACCCTCCCATTTCACTTTCATGGAATGATGCTATTAAATAGAGCTTTGCTATTCCAAGTGTGGTCCATAGACCAGCAGCATCCACAGGGCCTGGAGCTGGTTAGAAACGCAGATTCAAGGCCTCCTAGGAAGGCAGGCAAATTGAGTAGAAATCTCTGGGGAAGCAGGGCTCAGGGGTCTTAAGAAGCCCTTTGGGGGATTCTCATGCACACTCAAGTTCGAGAACCACTGTGATGGATGAACCAAGTCACCAGGTGCTTAAGTAAATGACACTTTTCTTGAGGGCTGGAACTTGAGAGCCGCAACTTCCTTTGAACAGAGGCCTGGAGGGAAAAGGAAGGATTGTACCCCAACATCCTGCTTTCAGGACTTCTAGTGGAGCCATAGGCTCACCAGTAAAGGGATTTCTGGGTGGTGTTCCAGGTGTCCCTAAGCAGGTGAAAGGCAGAGTCCACTGTCCTCTGTCAAGCTGTCCCCAGATCAGGCCCTGAAGGATTTTGCTGGAGCAAAATCTTACTCGATTCCACTAAAGAATCACCTGGGCTGTTAATGCTGCAGGTGGCAGGGCCCTGTGCCCAATCCCCTGATACACTGAGCTGGGAGCAGAGCCCTGGAACCTGCATTTGTAACAAGCCTGCAACGAATTCTGAGGCAGGTGGTTAATGGACTACGGTGTTTACAACTGTGCTCTGACACTTCACCAAACCACCTGGGGTCTTAAGAAAATGAAGATTCCAAGGCAAAGTTTGAGATGGAGATCAAGACTGCATTTCTAACAAGCTTCCCGACACGCAGATGCTGCTGGTCGATGGATCAATGTCACTTTGAAGAGCAAGCATCTGTGTCTGACCCAGACTTCTAAAATCCTGCTTAAGCATCAACCGAGTTGGAGAGAACAAGAGGCAGGTGTCCAAGGAGAAAGGAAAATGTGCTATTTGACAATCAGGCTTTTCGTGTTCTCCACAAACACACATGCCCGCCTGACAGGGAACTGAATCAGAGCAGAGAGAAAACTGAATAGAAAAAGTCAGAGGAAAACAAAACAACTTTAACTGTGGGGCCAGAACTGCAGAAACAAGACATTGCATTGGCCACGAGAGCAAAAAAAATCCTGAAGCATTTGGAACATCAACATCAGCTACCACGGAGATGAAGCGAGAGGAAAATATTCACAAATACATTTTGAGCTTCAGGCCACAGCAGACCCATCCGGTCACATTTAAACACCTGGCAAAGTGGTCAGTTTTCTGACCAAGGAACAGGCCCACATCTTCCGAGTTGAACTAAACCAACCTCCTTCTCTATAGATGAGGGATCTACAACTCACGGCTATTAAGGGACTTGTCCAAAATCTCACATTCTCTGTGGCTGAACCAGGGCTAGTGGTTTCTGCACTTGAATTCAGTGGAGAACTCCTTTAGTGAAAATGCTAGTTCACAAACTAGGTGGCCCATCAGTTAATTAGGACTTTAAAAAAATTTTATTTGCAGAAATTCAAATAAGGTATGGGGGTGAAGCTCGGGAATCTGCATTTTATGGGATTCTGATGTAGCAGGTGGAGAAGGATAAGTCACCAGTGGCTCATGGCAGCTTTCTCTTTGCTGTCCATGGATAGGTGATTTCAAATATTTGGAGAGAGAACCAGAAAATTAAGAGGCTTTCTTCCTTTCTTCCAGTGTGGGATTGTTTTGGAGTACGGCTCAAGTGGGCTGGGGCCAGGGTTCTGAATCTGGTATTTTGTATACACAGCACAAAGGAGAAAAAAAGAACTGCTGCTAGAGGTAACATATAGGTTTCAGATATTTTGGGAGCTGTGTCCCTGTGTCACTGTGTTGAGTAGGATTCTGAGGGTGTACCTAGTTTCGTGGGGAAGACTGCTGTTACTGATGAATGGTGTCTGTCACTGGTTCTTTCAGCAATGAGGTGGGATGGCCTGCAGGTCAAGCACAGGGTTTTACCAGCAAAGGAAAAGCTTGCAGGTTTTCTTTGGGTGTGTGATAGTCCAGCCAGGAAAGAATTGTAGCTGAATGATGTTGATATGTGTGTGAGGCTCAAGGACAATGGAAATAGGAAGCAAAAACTTCCTTCCACAATAGAATTCAGTATCTCAGTATTTCACTGCCATTCAGTTATCTCAGTGGTTTGGGATCAATATCATGGCATCCAGGGAAGGTTGTTATCCTGTTTTCTTTTGTATTCATGCATTATTAATGAATTTTTAACAGCTAAATTTCTCACTTTTAAACCAGAAAGGGCTGTATTATGGTACAATCTTTTTTGATTATGTGTTCAATGTGGATTTCGTTTTCATGCTCAGTTTGGTTCTCTGTAGAATTGAGGCTGAAGACTGAAAAAAATAAGCTGTGGTTAAGGGTCACGAGCCACAAAAATGTGACCATTCACAGGCAGTTGCCTTGTGGGATGCTCTGGTTGTCTTAATTCGATGCTTGGAAGGTTGTGATGCTTTTGTTTAGGTGTGGGGGATGGAGTTGGTTAAACAGATGAGTTTTGAAGCCGTACTAGCCAGCTTTGAACCCCTGCCACATTTTAGCTGCATGACCTTGGGGACGTAACTTACCCTCTTTGGGATTCAGTTTCATCATTTGTAAAATAGGGATAATAGTAATAATATTTATTCTTAGGAGCACCTGGCTTTGTGGTGAGGGTTACATGAGCTTATGCTCAGCACATAATACACATTCAATAAATATTAGCTGTCATTATGTTTGTGGTAGTGGTGGCTCTTGATACCTCTCTGGCTGCATGGCAGAGTCGTACCAGTGTAGCGGGTATGACCATCAAGAATGGAAGTAGAGTTTTTCATTTTGTCTAATTTATATAGAAACATTTCTTGAAGAAAATAAATGTGCTAGATATGGAGATATTTCTCCAAAAAGGAAATGACTGATTGTCTAGGAACTAGAGTGCCTGAAAAAAAGGTGCTAAGGCGTTGTAGAGCCCAATTACAAAGGGACAGGCCGAGATGAGGAAAGTCACATGCAAATCAGAGCTGTCACAGCAAATGAAGTACTAAATACAGTACCTAAAGAGGTTCCCCCTTTAGTTAGAAAAGAAATAGTGAAACAGAATAAATTCTTGTCCCTTCAGTTGGCCCTCAGAAGTGGTAGAAAAACTCTATGCCAAATGATTACATTATTCACTGGATGATTGTTTCCTAATGAAACAGAGTCATGAGCTGGTAAATGTAGTATGGATTTCCTGAGGGCAAACTAGAAATACAGATAGCTATAATTTGGTTACTTCAAAATAAGGTCTTTCTCCACATATACATTAACAAATGATCACATTGAATTACTTTGAAATTCCTCAAGCTAAAATTTGGTCACTACCTAACTGGTTCTTTAAGGTTTAGTAAATCCTTTAAGAATTAGTGAATTGACGCATGTGTTGCAAATTAGTTGGACAAAGGGAATCAGTGACCTGGGAAAGATTTTTGATAGGAAGGAGGATAAAAAAGGATCTAAGGAACTTGTGAGCCAAATTAGGATAGGTGTTGTAGGCTTTTAGTTGAGAAAACTGTCTTAGGTGGTTGAATGAAACAAAGGGCTTCCCAAATGCTCTTTTGAGCAGTGATGGTCACTACTACATAGTCTTCAGACATTAATTCCAGGGACTAGAATTTTAGTTTCTTGAATTTTGATTCAGTAATAGATGAGAATCTTTCATGTTGAGGCTCTTTAGATTGAATAACTATATAATAAACTAACATCCTCGTGTCTGATGTAGATGTGTCTTACTCTGATCCTCTGTCATAAAATGAGTATAAGAGTTAAGTCAAAATTACCTATTCTTTGTATAGCTCAGCAAAAAGTGCAGGCTATTTTGAAATAGGAAAATATTTACAAATACTAACAAACAGGGGAAACCAACGAAAACAGGAAGTAGGGAGAATTTGGTGGTCTCAGTTCTATGTAAGTTCAAAGTGGCAGAATAGAATTTATTTAATTTATTTAGCTTTCTCTACACCAGCTCCAGCATGTACAGAACTGGCTATTTTAGGGTGGTAAAACTGACTATAAATCTGCACACAATAGAAGAAGCAAACGAAGGAGGATTATAAAAGTGGTCCCCTGAAATAGACACACCTGTTATACAAGGAAATGGGTTTCACTGCATTGTAAAAAGAGGAGTCCTTAATTTAAATACTACCATGGCATGAAAATAGATTCCACAAGTCCAATGGATCTTTTTAATATTAACGAGATTTAAATGAATGAATTCCATTATATACAGATGAACACATGCCACTTAATATATAGCATAATTGAGGAACACCATTAGTAACATCAAATAATCTCATATCTGATGAACAATGACTAAACATGCCCTATCTGGGGAGAATACTCCCTATTGAATGTGCTGAATACTTACGAATCCACGTGGTTCTCAAATGAAAGCAGAATTGGAAAAGGCGAAGTCTTAAATGCACACTCAGCAATGGCTTCTATCACTTCCTAAAATGAGAATAACTATATTCAATAAGCCAGAATCTTAATGTGTATCGTTTTTTCTTTTGGGTTCCACCCTTTAATATCACTGTCTTTTTCATTCATAGAATTTTATCAAATGGCCTAAAATGGCTAGAAGCGGTTTGCAGGCTGCTGGATTATAAATTTTCTTACTCTTGATTTGGGAAGATAAAAGAAAGAAAACTGGACTTGGGTGGAGGGGGAGTCATAACTGTGAGGGTGAATGGTTCTCCTCTTTGGTAATTATATCTACTTTTTTTTTTTAATAATGAAAAAAATCAGATCACATTATAAAAATTTTGGACAAGAGAAGGCAACATTTTTCACCCATAAATTCACCCTTTGAATCAAACCACTGCTGACATTTGGTTATATTTATTTCTAGTTTGTTTTTCGTATATCTGTATAACTTAGTTTTAATTACAGTAAATACTCTATTTGTATTTTTAAACATCGTTAAGAGATATAATTCACCCATTTAAAGTGTACGGCTAAATGGTTTTTAATATTCACAGGGTTGTGCAACCATCACCCCAGTCTAAGTTCGGACATTTTTATCACCCCCCCAAAAGCCATGTCCCCATTAACAGTCACTCCCCATTTCACCAACCCCACCCCACAGACTCAGACCTAGGCAACCATTAATCTACTTTGTGTCTCCATAGATTTGCTTACTCCTAACATTTCAAATAAATGGAATCATACAATATGTGGCCTTTTATGTCTGGCATCTTTCATTGAGCCTGCTTTCAGGGTTCATCCATGCTGTAACATGTGTCAGTACTTCATTCCTCAATCTGTATTTAGAAAAAATGTATAGGTCATAGTTTTAGTATCTGTATAAAATTCTAGGGAGTGGCAGTATCATAACTGATTTAACCATTACCCAATTGTTGGACAGACATATTTTAAGAGCTATCATTCAAATAATTCTCCAAAGAACCTCTTTATTTTTTTCCCTGATATGTTGAATTATTTTCGGGGAATGAATTCTTAGAAGGGGAATTATTAAATTAAAGAATAGGAATATTTTTACAGTCTCCTGTGTTTCTCCAAATTATTTTTCATCTTAGATTGCCTAGAGTAATATATGAAGGACCAGATTTCAATGAATATTCACCAGCTTTGGGCATTTGTTTTCCTTATTGAACTGGTATTAAAGGATGATCTCATTTATCTTTAATTATATCAATGCCAATACTCCTGTGGCTTCATATCCATTTTTTTTTTTTTAGTTACGTTTATTCTTTACATCTTCTCCTCTCAAGTAGGAATTTTCACTCTGATCCCTTATGCCTGAGGCTTTTCCATTATCTTCTCTACCTTCCTTAAACAATTCATAGTTTGCTTTCTATCCATGCCAGAAAGCTATTTCTCCAGCCCCAGAGTATAAATAAGGCTTTCTAATTCTGTACTACATTTGCATATATCCTCTAAGAAGGATTTGCCTGCATGGAGCAAAAGAATCACTCACTGTTTCTTAAAAGTGAATCCACAGATTGCCTTTCATACATTATGATAGTTGATACCATCAAAAATAAGTACACTATAAATAGTAAGCAATGCCCAGATTTAAAACTCTTTATTTGATTTTTTTGAGTACAGGCTTTGGAGTCCAACAGGCTTGTGTTTGAATCCTTCTTCTTATCCTTACAAGCTGTGTGACCTTGAGAAAAATAACTTAATGCCTATGTGCACTTGGCTTGCTGGCCTGTAAAGTACGAGTGATAAGCCTCATTCCACAAGCCTGTTGCAAGAACCCAGCAATCCCTCTACTGGGCATATACCCTGAGAAAACCATAATTCAAAAAGAGTCATGTACCAAAATGCTCATTGCATCTCTATTTACAATAGCCCGGAGATGGAAACAACCTAAGTGTCCATCATCGGATGAATGGATAAAGAAGATGTGGCACATATATACAATGCAATATTACTCAGCCATAAAAAGAAACGAAATTGAGCTATTTGTAATGAGGTGGATAGACCTAGAGTCTGTCATACAGAGTGAAGTAAGTCAGAAAGAGAAAGACAAATACCGTATGCTAACACATATATATGGAATTTAAGAAAAAAAAAGAAAAAAATGTCATGAAGAGCCTGGGGGTAGGACGGGAATGGAGATGTGGACCTGCTGGGGAATGGACTTGGGGATATGGGGAGGAGGAGGGGTAAGCTGTGACAGGGCGGGAGGGTGGCATGGACATATATACACTACCAAGCGTGGAATGGATAGCTAGTGGGAAGCAGCTGCATAGCACAGGGAGATCAGCTCGGTGCTTTGTGACCACCTAGAGGGGTGGGATGGGGGGGGTGGGGGGGAGGGAGACGCAAGAGGGAAGAGATATGGGAACATATGTATATGTATAACTGATTCACTTTGTTGTGAAGCAGAAACTGGCACACCATTGTAAAGCAATTATACTCCAATAAAGATGTAAAAAAAAAAGAATGCAGCGAGAGGAGGTAACGGACACAGCTCGTGATGGGCAGATATTCTCAAAACAACTAAGGTTACTCAGCTTGCTGGTGCCCCCCCCCATTCACCCTAAACCCAACTGATACAAACAAGAGCTGCCATTAAATGAGCATTTGCATTCTAGATACAGATCTTATCTCCCGCTATAAACATTCCTTAAGGAAAATATTATCTGTCATCTCACAGATTATAAAATGGAAACTCAGAGATATTAACCAATTTGCCCAAGGTCACAGAGAGGAGAGTCCAGGAAACCCCAGGAAAGTTTGTCTGACTCTAGAGTTTATTCTCTTAATCATTTCAGTAACTCTCATGCAGCTAATTACCTTAACCAACTAAGATCAAAGCCCTCAAAAGAATTGCACAGCACTATTCACAGTAGCCAAAACATGGAAACAACCTCAATGTCCATCAACAGATGAATGGATAAAGAAGGTGTGGTACATATATACAATGGGGTATTACTCAGCCATAAAAAAAGAACAAAATAATGCCATTTGCAGCAACATAGGATGCAACTAGAGATTATCATACTAAGTAAGTCAGAAAGAGAAAGACAAATACCGTATGATATCACTTACATGTGGAATCTAAAATATGGCACAAATGAACCTATCTACAAAACAGAAACAGACTCACAGACATAGAGAACAGACTTGTGGTTGACAAGGGGGAGGTAGGTGGGGGAGGGATGGATTGGAGTTTGGGATTAGCAGATACAAACTATTATATATAGAGAATGGATAAACAATAAGGTCCTACTGTATAGCACAAGGAACCGTATCCAATCTCCTGGGATAAACCCTAATGGAAAAGAATATTAAAAAATGTATATATGTATAAAACTGAGTCACTTTGCTGTACAGCAGAGATTGGCACAACATTTTACATCAATTCTACTTTGATAAAAAAAGAAAGAATTGCAAATAGATATCTAAAGGAAGTGGGTAGTATGGGGAGAAAAGGGGGGCTAGATTTTGTTTATTTCCTAAATTTGGCCCTGTTTTATTTGCTACTTGCAAAACACATGAGAGCCATTCTTGATTCCTCTTATTATAACATCTTTCAATTCATCTGTAATCCTGTCCAAAATATAATCAGAATATAACCACATAGCAGCACCTCCACCTCTATCATCCTGACCCAAAAACCCTTGCAGTAACTTCTGGGATAGATTCTGTCACCATTCCCACATATTCACTACCCTTCCTGTGAGATCTGTTGACCACAGGCATGGCCCTGTGTTTTGTTTTGGTTGCTGAAATGCATTTGAAAATGGCACACCGTTCTTTTGAGCAGAGTCTTCAAGAGCCATCTTGGGGTCTGCCACCTTTCTTTCCCCACTGCTGTGAGCCTGGTGATATCACATATTGGGGCTGTTCTTTCTGTATGGATTGCAGACAATACTGATGGCAGCAACAGTCAACATCTAACCTGAGCAATAAATAAGCCTGTGTGGTTCTAAACCACTGAGATTCTGGAGTTTCTAGTTTTAGCAGCAAAACCTAGTGGAGGCTGACTAGTAAAGCTTTTAGCTGCTTCTATGTTTGCGTCCTGTACTGCCTACCACAGCCAGAGTGATTGCTCCTAAACATGAGTCAGATGATTTCTATTTCATTCCTTTGGAGTAAACTTTCAATGACCTCCAATTTCACACAGTGAACTCCAAGTTCTTTATCAGATCCTGCACCTGCTATCTCACTAAATACTTCTTTTCCATTGCTCACACTGCTATAGTCCACTGACATTCTTGCTTTCCCTCCAACAGACCAAGCATTACTTCATCTCTTTGTTCATCTCTCATTTCTTTGTTTATCCTTGTTACTTCTTTCAGGAATACTCTTATCTGACAGCAAGGCTTAACTTCCTTAATTTTGAGGGGTGGTAATCTCTGCTTAAATTCCACATTACCAGGGTCTTCTCCCACCATCCTGCTGAAAATAGCATACCTCTAGCCCTTCTTTGCCTTCAATACTGATTAACGTTGTCTTAAAGGGATATTTCCACGTGCCATGTGGTGTGTTTATTTTGGTCTATTTCTCCACACTAGAATGTAAGCTTTTTAAGGGTAAGCACTCAGTTTTCTCCATTGCTCTGCCCCTAGGATGTAGAAACTACTATGGAGCATTCTAGATGCTCACTAAATATTTCCAAGTGAATAAATGGACTCTTAAAATCATTAATAGAAGAGAGACACAATCTGCCTACTTGTGTTCCCATTTATTTCTCTACTGACTCTTTCAGAGGACAGCACATTTTTCCCATAAAGGGCCAGGTAGTGAGTATTTTAGGCTTTGTGGGCTATATGGTTTCTGTGGCAAATATTCAACTCTGTCTTTGTAGCCCCAAAGTGGGCACAGATAATATGCAAACATGTGGATGTGCCCCTGTTCCAACAAAACTGAATTTATGAAAGCAAGTGACAGGCTGAATGTGGGCTGCAGAAGATAGGTTGTCAGCCCCTGGACTGGTCTGATCATTGGCCTAAGCAAATCTTAAAATGTGACTGTAACCAAAGGTAAATGTAATTTTGTATTATAGAAATTTGAATGTTGATTCCATACTCAATAGTCCGGTTAACTTTAATAATTTCTTGGGCAAAATTTCCAATCAAGATCAAGGCTTAAATTTTAAAAAGTCTTTCAAATGATAGTGTAATTAGTCTTTGACAATTTTGGCTATATGCATACTGCTCCAGTTGCTGTTAATAATGAACGTTGATCGTAGACCCGCCCCATCACCGTTTGGGCCAGTGAGAATCACGCCTGAAGGTGAGTGAAAACCCAAGGGCCTATCTCTCTTTATCTTTAGCCAATGAAATGTCCATGTTTTTCTGGGCCTCCTCTTACAGACACCTGTAAAGAGTTTGTGCCCTTACCTGTCTTCCTAACTCTCTGGGTGGGGTTCTCTCTTCCCACAGGAGGGATGCTGGTGTGCCCTGAACTGCCACTGGGTTCTGGGGTTCCTAGAGTTTCTTGACTGATGTATCCTATTTCTTCCCTTTTCCTACCTCTGATATTGTACATGTTTGGTCTTGTGCACTTGACCAAGGACCCCATGTTTGCAATGAAGCCTCCAAGCTCACTGGTTACACTCTTCTCAGCTCCCACTGGGCCTCTTACCAAGGCTGGGCTGTGTTTTCATTTGTCACATGGTTTGGGCTTCTGGCCTCTTCCTAGGGGTAAAGTGGATGCCAGGGGTTGTGTCTGGGTGTCACCCACATCCTCTACCATGGCAGCTTTACAAATGACTTCATTCAACTCCCTGCCCTCACCCTGACTTAACAACTCCTTGCATATATAATACCCTACCATTATATTTCTAGAAGGAAAGCTAAAGTGTAGCTTTAAATTTTTCAATTATAATATCAGTAGCTAACACTTATAGAGTACTCACTGCGTGCCATGCATTGTTCTACGCCATGCCTGTATATTAAGTAAGCTCACTGAATGCTTAGAGCAACAGCATTCAGCGACCCTCCTTAATATACAGACATGGCGTAGAACAAGAGGCTCGGCCTGTAAGGGAGCTTCTCCTGGCCTTGCAGCCAGTCAGTGCTGGTACTGGAACCCTGGCAGTCAGCTCTAGAGCTGCATTCTAAACTTCTATGGTCTCCTTTCTCTCTTTCCTTCCCAGCCTCTCCCTCCTCCCTCCCCCCGTCTCTACCACAACTCTAGTCACCAGCTTAGGAAAGCTTTTGGAACCTTTAAAGAAAACGTTTACTGAATTTCATCTAACTGTTTTAGTTGGGAGCACCTGAAAACTCTGGAAGTTCCCTTTTGATTCTTCATACCTTTCTAATACTTCGCATAGAGCACCTGATCACTGAGGGTGAGAAGGCTAGTCTCAGTTTTAAGTCTGGTTCTTTCACATCAGCTGTCCTTAGTGGACAATGGATTTGAAAGTACCTTACTGCTCGACTGCTTCTCATTAAGCCAAAATCATTTTTTCAGAGACCTCTAACACTGGATCCAATAATCTATAAACCATATGGCTCAGTTACTAACCTCCAGGGGAAAAACTGCCCTTGAAATCTTTTATCCTTGACAGACAACAGCAGGGTGTATTTGGATATCCATTTTATGTGAGCATGTATGTGGCAGTTAAATTGCATCCTAAATTATTACTCTCTCAGAGAATGACACTTCATTTTCAGAAATGCTCCGTTTAACCACATACTCAAATTTAATATATTTTAATTATGTATTTTATCACTTTACTCAGTTTTCCATCTTATGCAATTGCTGGTTACAAAGGAGCTGCCTGAGGGGTGAGAAAAAGGAGCAGCTCGGGGATGGAGAAGGTGGGTGGGGATCGGTGTGGGGCGGAGGAGACTGAGTGGGAGCAGAGAGTCTGCAGACCACGTGGCGAACTGCTATATGTCATGAGCATCGGAAAGGCTCAGGCAATGAGGCAAAGAAAGTGAAGAGCCGATATATGGGATATATAATAAATAAATCCAGAGTGCAAAATAAAAAGTCTTCCATAAAGAGGCTGAATTACAGCATGTCTTCTTTCCCAGAACACAACTTTTTATTTTGGCCCAACAATAAACAGGCGGTAAATGCCAACAGGAACTTTTGCTTTTGGGGATTTATCATAGATCGCGTGGAAGCTTTCCAGATTACATAGACTCAGAGCAGATAAACTGTGTGACAAAAAAATGATGAACTTTTGCAATTGGTTTATGTTGCTGCTGCAATACATGCTGTGGCTATAGAATATAGTCTAATTACACCGTGAAGATCAGGTCCAAATCTATGGGATAGCCCAAACTGGCAAACATTGGGAGAATCTTTTCACCTCCTATTGATACATGGAATTTCACAGCAAAAACGGAGAAAGACAAAATTCATTTATCTGATGAACAGAGGCAAGAAAGACTAAAAATGAAGGCTATACTATAATTTGTCTATTTTCCTGGGGATGGAAAAAGTCATTAAAAATTTATTGAGCACCTACTATATGCCAGATTCTTTTTAAAGTGCTTGGGACAGATCAGGGAACAAAACAAAGATCCCCATCTTTTGTGGAGCTCAATGCTCTTATTGACGGAAGGACACAGACAATAAAGAAGGAACATGATACCTGAGTAGATTAAGCAGAGTGGTAGAAGGTGATAAGTGCCTCTTGGTAAATAGAAGTAATAAAGTGGTGGGGAGCCTATCAGGAGTGTGGGAGTGCTGGTCACAGTATTAAATATGTCCCAGGAGGCCTCCTTGAGAAGGTGGCATTTGAGAAATGCTTCGAGGAGGTAAGCGGTGAGCCATGCAGATACCTGGGGGAAGAGTGTTTCAGGCAGAGGGGCAACCTTGCAAAGGCTGTGAGGCAGGACCTAGCTATCATGGTCAGGGGACTGCACAGAGCCCAGCCATGTGAGTGAGGGGGAAAGGGGTGATGAGGGGGAGAGAGATCACATGGAGCTTTGTCCCCAATTTCTCTTCACATCCTTTCTTACAAAGTCATTTTACACAGTAGTTTCTGGAAAAGCAGACTGCCTGCTGATAGGCAGAGAGGGCTGGGACTTGGGTGAGGCAAGTGAGGCGCGAAAGTGCAAAATTTAAAGAGACACTCAATCTCAGGTGCCAAGTCCGCATTTATATGTCAGTGAGAATAAGCACCTCCTTAAATTTTGCATGAGAGATGCTTCACTTGCCTCACTCTAGTCCTAGTCCTGATGCAGAGAATTCCTGCTCTGTGTGTTTGTCCACAAAACAGGCTGGCATTTCTAGGCCTCACACTCATCCCCACCCACCACCACCACCACCACACACGCACCCACATCTCTGCCAGAATTATCTATCCTGCAAATGCACAATAGCAGGAAGCAAAGCTGTACCAACCAAGCACCAGGATGACGAGTTTCCTGCTCTTTTTTGGCTGCCCCCCCACCCCCAATTCCAGCAGGCAGAGAGAGGAAGCAGAATTCTGGGCTAGATTTAGTCTTTCAGTCCCTAAATCTGTCAGCAAGTTTGTGTATGTGGTGGGAAGTTGTGCTTCCGGAGCCCAGGAATAGATGCTCAATCGGCCCATGACTCTGGAATCACAGATGTGATTGAAGGACCACTTGTACGATGGAGTGCACAGGAGTCACTCTAAGCTGACTTGATGGCCAAGGCCAAGAAGCCAATGCTTCACACAAAATAAATGTGCCTTAGAATGTGCTTGGAATGTGCTTTATCTCCCCCCCCCCACAGTCTCCCCTTCCCCCAAAGGAAATCAAAGAACCTCGAGGATTATAACTGTTTAAGAAAATATAATTGATCCTCACAGGGACTCTTGAGGGGATGGTGGGCGGGGGTGTGGGTGGCCCTCCTGGCAGCGCGTGTGTGCACAAGGCCATCAGTCCCCTAGCTCAGCAATGGCTCCATCAGGATGTGCTGTCTCCCTTTCCAGGACCCTGTCCATCCATCAACAGATGGATGAGCACAAATGGTATCCACTCCACACAAGGGTCGTGTGTCCCCCACTTTTTAAGAAGAGCCCAACAGGTGAGGGCTGGTATCTTAGCTGACGAGGGACCATGGCAGGAGCTGGGAAGGTGGGGGACTATGGAAATGGAACAGAAACCCATTGATTTTCCATTAAAGAAAAACCAAATGACATTAAGAGTGCTCAACTTCAGAAGCATTTCAGAAAGATCAAAATCAACTTCAGAAAGATTTTGATCAGAATTAAGGTCAACCCCATATTAAACTTTGTTGTAAAATTTAATGAAGGGTGCTACTTTTCACTAATTGCTATGTAAGAGCCGAAGTTTCAGAAATCATGAAAAGTCAACTTCACAACATAGTAAATATACTTTAAGGTGCTAATATTCCTTCTGAACACATTTTTATTGCTGTCAAGTATAGTACCTTTGATCAGGAAATTCATTTGTCTAAACTGAAACCTGGCTGTCCCTTGAAAATCTTGCTTCTTTTTGCTGCCCTCCCAAAAGACAGATGTTTATTTTATCTCATCCCAAGTGCTCCAGGGCTAAAAGCTGGATATTGGAAATTTTTTTGCTCCCAATGCTACTTCTGAAATATTACATTTCAATCTTCTTATCTTAAAACAAAACCAAACCAAACCCAGTTTTCATGCAGCAGCCAAACCAGCTTTTACCACTTCTTCACTTCTGCCATCTACTGAATGTCCCCTCATTCAGCAAAGACTTTGGCAAGTGGCTCACTTTTTCTTCATCCAAAGCTTTGTCACCAGTCTTGGTGATGCTAACATCTAACTCATCCAATATTCTGTCCTCTCAGCACTCCGACCTCCCCATTTTCAATGGCCTTCTCCCCACTCCACCTTACCTACCACCCACTTGAGCTCTGTTTCCTTGGTTACTTAGGGTAAGAGTTAGTGACCCAGAGCCAGTTCTGCCCTGAGACCCAAGTAACCCAGGTAATGGGGCTCATGCCTTGGGACCCTATGCTCTAGAGTTATCCTCTGGCCCTTCTTTCCTGATCCCTTCCAAAGAGATGAGAAGCCTGAGTCTGTCAAGAGAACATGTCCCCAAAAGCCCACATATCCTCTTTCTAGATCTCTCTAGAGTTACCTAGGACACCAGATTTCCCCAGCCCAAATGACCCCAAGCTCCTGCAGACAGCTCTTTGCAGGGAATGTGAATAGAACCTGGATATTTGGGCTTGGGTGTCCATATGCATGAATGTTAGGCCCTTTATGGTGTAGGATGGAAATTTGGGTGGAGAGAGAAGGGAGATGACCAAATATTCCCTCCTTCCTGATTAATAAGGGTAGCTGATGCTTCTTTACTAATTACCACTTTAGTCTTCCCTCCTAGATAGGATTTATTAAGATACCCAATCGTACGATTATTTCTGCTTACTGACAGCATCCAACCTATAGCAAAACCCTGTCTCCTTGAACCCTCACCCAAATCACCTAATACAGGCCAAATCCTGTAAATCCTCTTTAATACAATTTTACTGACAAACACAGTTCCCCATGACATGTGTACTCTCTTGTTGCATAAGCCAGTAGAGCCAACTTGGACCACTGGTGTATTCCTAGGGGTCTTTGACTGATAGGCATCAATGTGTCAAAAGCTCGTTATAATAGTCAATCTCCTATATTGGCTATTATATAATATTCCACAGAATGGAATAGTGTGTAATAAGTAAATAGTGGTGATTAATATCATCATCATCAAGAAAGCAAAGAAGCTAGAGAAACATGCAATAATATTGTTGAATCTCCCAAAGAACATGGAGTTCAAAAAGCACAACACAAAATGCATACTACAGCATGAATCCACTTATATCAAGTTAAAACAGTGGTGAAACTACAATGTTTAGAGCTGCACATAAACTAGTACACATCTGAAGAAAAGCAAAACAGTGATCACTATGATGGTCAGGAAAGTGGTCATCTCTGGAGGTAAGGAGGTCATTCTAATGGGAATAGGTACATGGGGTTTCTGGGGTGCCAGTAATTTTCTACTGCTTGCTTTAGGTGGTAAATACATGGGTGTACACTTTATATCCATTGGTTAAACTGTACGAATAAGTTGTATGTATTCTTTATGTATGTTATATTTCACAATGATAAAATGCAATAAAAAGAATGAGTGTTAAATAGACAAATAAATTGATATTTCCTTTAATAAGACAGTTTCTTTAGATTTTGGTTAGCAGTTTACCTGATGCCAGTTAATCATGGATGAATTGCTAAATTTTAGCCTCTGAAATTGCAAAGATGATTAATAGCCTATGGACTTAATTGGGACCACTGGGACTTTCTACCTTAGCAGGCTTTACCCAAAAAGGTGTCAGGTCTCCCCAGCTTCCTCTCTTAGCAATATTCATTCACTCTACCTTGAAGGATATCTCTGTGGTCATGGTGAACCCATGGGTGATGACTGGCTCCTCTTCTGCGGTCCGTCCCTTCCAGCAGTCCAACTCCACACAGCGACAACCAGACAGGAGCACTTGGCGATACATCTCGACGGAGGAGTTTCCAGCCAGCTGGCCAGCTGTAAAACGTCAACGAAATGAAGCTCAAACTCCCACAAAGCAAGGAAGACACTGGTGGCTTCCTAGAAAAGCTCGTCAACGATAGGAAAACAGAGTTCAAGACCTTGAGCAGTTCTCAGTCTTTCTTCTGCCTCAACATACCAGAAGGTAGTGGCACAATCCCAAATGGAATTGTGGCTCCCTAGCAGTGGTTTGGGGAAGAGAGAATAGAAGGAGGAGAGCATTGTAACAATAACAATAACTCATGTTTATTAACTGCTTACCATGTGCCAATTATAGTTCTGTGGACTTTACGTATATTACTACATTTAATCTTCATAAAAATCTACCTGGTATAACTACCTTTACTTTTTTTTTTTTTTTTTTTTGCGGTACGCGGGCCTCTCACTGTTGTGGCCTCTCCCATTGCGGAGCACAGGCTCCGGACGCTCAGGCTCAGCGGCCATGGCTCACGGGCCTAGCCGCTCCACGGTATGTGGGATCTTCCCGGACCGGGGCACGAACCCGCGTCCCCTGCATCGGCAGGCGGACTCTCAACCACTGCGCCACCAGGGAAGCCCTATCTTTACTTTTAAATGCTTATTTTCTGATAATGAACATGGCATAGAGCATTTTATTTGCCCAAGTTTCCAAAGCTGGTAAGTGGAAGATCAGGATTATAACTTCAAAACTCAGTCTTTTAATTCTGACCCTCCCTATGAAGGGGTATTGTTGACAGGCTATTCTATTATATAAGTCAAACCTTCTGTCATGTTTGTCCAAGGCACAAATGCTTAGGATAGCTAAATATTCTCTTAGAAAAAGTGAAATAAATTTGTAGGAATAAATTTAAATTTGACAAGTGAAGTATAAAACTTATAATTACAAGACACTGTTAAAGAAATTAAACAAGACCTAAGTAAACGAAAAGATATCCCATGTTCATGGAGCAGAAGACTCAAAATTGTTAAGATGGCACTACTCCCCAAATTGATTTACAAATTCAATTCCTATCAAAATCATATCTGGCTTTTTTTTGCACAAATTGATAAGCTGATCCCAAAATTCATATGGAAATGTAAAGGACTCAGAATAGCCAAAATGATCTTAAAAAATAAGGAAAAGTTGGAAGACTCACACTTCCCAGTTTCAAAACTTAGCTACAAAGCTCCAGTGATCAAGACAGTGTGGTCATATATATGGAATCTAAAAAAAAAAAAAAGGTTCTGATGAACCTAGGGGCAGGACAGGAATAAAGACGCAGACGTAAAGAATGGACTTGAGGACACAAGGAGGAGGAAGGGTAAACTGGGACGAAGTGAGAGAGTAGCACTGACATATATACACTACCAAATGTAAAATAGATAGCTAGTGGGAAGCAGTCGCATAGCACAGGGAGATCAGCTTGGTGCTTTGTGACCACCTAGAGGGGTGGGATTGGGAGGGTGGGAGGGAGATACAAGAGGGAGGAGATATGGGGATATATGTATATGTATAGCTGATTCACTTTGTTATAAAGCAGAAACTAACACATGATTGTAAAGCAATTATACTCCAATAAAGATGTTAAAAAAAAAAAAAAAGACAGCGTGGTAGTGGCATAAGATTAGACACATAGATCAATGGAATAGAATTGAGACCCCAGAAATAAACCCTTACATTTATTGACTTACAACAAGGGTGCCAAAACAATTCATTGCCGAAAATCATCTTTTCAAGAAATGGTGCTGGGACAACTGGATTGCTAAATGGAAAATAATGAAGTTGGATCCCTATCACATCATATTAAAAAAATAATAACTTGAAATCAATGAAGCTCCTAACTGTAAGAGCTAAAATTATAAAACTCTTAGAAGAGAATGTAGAGGTAAATCTTTGTGACTTAAATTAGGCAATGGTTTCATAGATATGACACCAAAAGCACAAGCATCAAAGGAATAAAATAGATAAAATTTATCAAAATTAAAAACTTTTGGAAGCAGAACTGATATCCTCTAGTAAAGTGATAAGAATTGTAATAATCAAGGCACCCAAGAAATCTGAGGGCGGAAAGAGAAGCCAAGCTATTTCTGTTTCATTTAAGAAGTCGATGGAAGGTACTAATTTTTTGATAAGTTATTATTATTATTATTTTGGCTGCATCATGTGGCTTTCGGGATCTTAGTTCCCTGACCATGGATTGAACCTGGGCCACGGCAGTGAAAGCCCTCAGTCCTGACCACTGCACAGCCAGGGAATTCCCTTGATAAATTATTTTTAAAAGATTAATAATAAATAAGTTTTGAGACAAGCCCAACATCAAACACACAAATGGAAGTTTTTGGTTTTCGATATTAAAGATTTTCTGTGACTTATACGTTATAAGCGTCCATCATTTTTTTTAGCAGTCATTTAAAAGACGACATATTGATGAAAACTGTCAAAATGACTTTGAAATGGATAAGATCTGTCCATTGGAGACACACAGGACAAAGGAAATGGGATTAAACCTATTGGCTTAATTTTATTTTTATATGCATGTCACAACATCCAATATCAGCATGACAAAAGGGTGACATTTTTTCAGTTCTATAGAGCCCTAGTAAATGCACTGAAAGGCTGATTAAGTAGGTTTGCATAATCACTTTTCTTTACTGGAAAAAATAGGACATTTTAAATACACAAGTGTTTGCAAAAGCAGAAATGCTGACAAAATAATCTAGAAAATTCCTGATGCTAGATAATCAATTTGCCATTTAAAATGCTTCAAAGTTTATTGTAATAAAGGTCTTTGCTGCATAAAGGAAAAATGGAGAGTGGTAGTGAAGGGGAAAAGATGATCATTTATATGTTATTCCTAAACTTAAAGGAGGGCTACTTTAGCTAAAGAAGTGAAGAATTCAAACAATTATCAGGTTAATTCTTTAAAAATGCTAGCTCCTTCAGACCACTGCACAGCTATTCAAGAGTGGAGCAGATTTTCTTGTGTACTACCTAGGAAATTGTTAAGTGTATTACTGACTATATCCAATAATGTGCAATTTCATTAATATTCTGTTAAGTGTTACTAACTTCTGAAAGGGAATTGCCAGTAAAGAAGTTGCCAGTAAGCAAGTTGCTTCAATCTAATAATAGATTGAAGGTAGAAAAATACCTAACCCATACTAGAGTGTTCTGTCATAAAAGATTCAAGAAGTTTCCAGAAACATTTCTTTGGATTTGCTTGCTATATATATATATATATATATATAATAGAAGCAATTTGATGTACTTTTTGAATGTTGATCAGCTAATGTTTTGAAAGAGATGGTAAGGCATGGGGTTAGAGATGGAAATGATTCTGAAAAAAAAAAAAGAATGGAAGAGGAGGGTGTATATGTGTTTGTGTGTGTGTGCGTGTCTGCCTGTGTTGTGTTTATTGTCCAACATCTAAGCCCAAAAGAATTCCTCTAAGGTAAATTTGTTCATTATTAAAATGAATAATCTGTATTAGAAAATAAAATCTTCCAAAGAAAGCATTAGAAAACACACATTTATCCATAACTGTCTTATTGCTTGGAATGCATATTAGGTTTTCTGTATGTTTTCCTTCATTTATGGAGATTTTTTCCAAATATGTGAATTAATATTCGCCACTACTCTCTCCTTTTCTGCTTAAAGCCTCAAAGCTGGTTTATTTTTCTTCCCTAAAATTCCTAACTCCTCATTATTATATCCCATCCAACCATTATATTTCCATTTGATTAGATCCAATAAATAAAGCTTCTGGGGCCAGGGGATTGCCACAGGTTGGGATTAATGATATGTCATGAGTCCCTCAACCCTTGTTGTTTCTGAAACTAGTATCTGGCATTATCTCTGCCTGGCTGTGAACACCCTCTGGAGTACATTACAAGCCTATGATTGAACTTTGGAGCTGAAGCTCCGAGTCAGAGCTCTGCAACTTCTCACTTGACTGCACTCATTTTGGGCAGCTGGCTTCATTCACTTGAGTTTGTCTCAGATTAGTCAAGGCATCCATGGATGGAAGAGACCAGAAAATTGAAAATCACAATCCGTCTATTAACACAAGCTTCTGAGAAATTTCTCATCTTGTGGAGTGTGATGATTAATTGCCTATATTTATATTTATCGTTATTTATTGTCTTCTCTTCAATCTTTAGGGTAAGAAGTTTCCAGATTGTGAAACTTTTGTTAATTCAGTGGCTTTCTTCAATAAACACTGTCTCCTTCAATAAATGGATATGGGAACCATTTCTACTTGCTTTCAATGCTGTGAAACCAACAGCTACATTTGAGGGAACTATGCAAAATACAGAGGATGTGTTGTTCATCTTGACCGTCTCTAGGGTCATCAGTTTGATCTGATCTCTCTCTTCTACATTATCTGTCTGCTGCCCCAGTAAGACCGTGAAGGTCTTTTTTTTTTTTTTTATTGAAGTATAGTTGATTTACCGTGTTGTGTTCATTTCTGCTGCACAGCAAAGTGATTCAGTTTATATATATATACACACACACACACACACACACACACACACATTCTTTTTTATATTCTTTTCCATTATGGTTTATCACCATGAACCTCTTTTGAACATAGGTCCAATTGCCATGGGATGGCTTAGGCAAGTGGGAAAAGAACTTTAAGCATATGCCTTACTGATTACAGGAGCCTCATCACTAGGGTATATTCATATTCTCAAATATTCTCTGTGGGAGGTAAAATACTGGTTGCTTTGGATACAAAAATGACACAAGACATCTTCCTTACCTTACCATTTAGGTAAGGAGGCAAGTACAAACAAAGGAGAAGGCTCTTATGTGCCAGGGAGTTTACACCCTCACTGCACTATTACACTTCTGGCTGTCATTTCTTTCTCTTTTTCCTTGCCAACAGAATAATCTATTTAGGCTCTGATATGCTTCAGGGTCCGCTCTGCAGCCCTGGGATAAATCTTAATTCTTCTCAGCCAGTCACAGTGGTTCTGTGGTCCATGTTGGTACTTATTGTAGGGCATTGCTGTATGGTGTAACTCTGGGCTACATCTAATAGGGTGTAAAGGAAGGTCTGCTGGGTGAGTTGGGGAAAACCTCACTCATACAAAGGGCCACAAGATGCACATGTTCCCTGGGCCACATGTGGAGCTTATTTCTTATGGAGGCAATGCTCAGGGTGCACAGTCATCTTGAAACAATAAGAGGATGGGACTTCCCTGGTGGTACAGTGGGTAAAACTCCATGCTCCCAATGCAGGAGGCCCGGGTTTGATCCTTGGTTGGGGAACTAGATCCCACATGCATGCCGCAACTAAGAAGTCTGCATGCCGCAACTAAGAAGTCCTCATGCTGCTACTAAAAGATCCCACATGCCACAAGTGAAGATCCCACATGCTGCAACGAAGATCCTGCATACCACAACTAAGACCCAGCACAGCCAAAATAAATAAATATATATATATTTTTTTTTAAAAAAGGAAAAGAAACCATAAGAGGAGCAAAAAGATAGAAAGCATCTGGGTCTGATGACATCAATGAATTCCTGATTTAATCAACACTCAACTACTCTGCTTCTGGACTTCTTGCTGTGTGAGGTAGTAAATTTCTTAATGTTTAAGCCATTAAGTAATAGTATCCTCTTATGCATAGCCCAAAATACCCTGGCTGTTTCAATTTACTTTCATTTTCACATGAAGAAATTAAGCCTTAGAAGACTTAATTTACTTAAAGGCAAAATGAAACTTGGTCTGTTTATTTGCTAAGCTCAACTTCTTTCCATTCTACCACCCAACTTTCATAGGTCTGTGTGTGCTTTAAACCAAAAATAAATTATAAAAAGCTGCATATGCTAAGGACTAAATGAGTAGGAGAGATGTAAAGGGAGGGAGTGACACTAAGCTTGGGTTGGTAGTGGATTGCCAAGGGAAAAACTATACCTTAAAGTATAGGAGAGGAATTGAAAAATCAGATAGTTTAATTCATCAGAGGGATAACTAAAACCTCCAATCTAATGTTTTACTTCCCAAGCTGAATAAAAATGTTAATTATTCAGAGATATGTCACTTTGCTTTTCCTGAGTATATGGAGCCATCATCTCCCAAATGGTTTAGAGTATGGAAAGATTTATGAAGAGCTGAAAAAGTGTAATTGAAATGAATGCACACTGTTCAGTCCTGAGACAATCTTGTTTTGAGTCATAAGGGTAGATTCCTCAAGGAAAAACAATAACTTAAACCGTAATCACTACCTGATGTACTGCCAAGTCTATCCAAAACCCTAGAAAATGACCATCGTAATTAAACATCAACTCATTTTGTGCATGTATTTCTCTCAGTGATTGGATTTTATTTTTCCTTCTGAGTGTCTTGATAGTCAACAAAGGGGCAATAATGAGCAGAGAAATAGACATAATAATAATAATGCATTGCTAAATTGATTGGTTTTTATACTGTATGTTTAATCTTTATGGTCCCTTTGAATGCTCAAAAGAAAACATTCCAAATAATGAAGTTCTCCTTATTTGAATTTAGACTGGCATTTCTCAGGAATACTTGTTCTTAAAATACTCCAAGAAAGTACCTAGCGTGGTCATGACTAGGGGAGGAGGGTTGATCATAACCTTAGTGTGAGTGAATCTGTAAGCTTTTTTTCCCTATATTCGAAACATACTGCAGTAGATACCAACCTTTGTTTGAATCTAGCGTTTTAAAAACTCATTTGAATAGGAAAACTTTTCTTTTTCCACCACAATACCCCTTCATGAAATAATGTTTCTGTAGAAAATATTTCTACTTGTTCTGGAACTGCTTGTAAAGTATAAAATCTAACTCATTTTCTAGGTATTGATTTTAACATTTAACTGGATTTTATCGGGTTATACCTTGGTTATAATTTTATTTTACAACATTCTTAATAGGCTTTGGGAAGTTTGAATTTCTATATTTTAGATGCTTACCCAAAGGTCTCTGAGAGATAAGAGTTCTGACTCTCTATAATTAAAACAAGGACACTAATAATATCATATGAAGTAAAACCAAATTTTACCTGTTAGAAGAGGATTTTAGGCAAAACCTCAAGAACCTGTATTAGAATTTATATTAATTTTTAAAATTAATTATATGGAATTCTCCTTAGTTCCCCTGCAGAGATTTTGACTGGTATTGGGACAAGGTAATATTGTAAGAATGGAGATTTACATAATGCAAACCCTGGTATGAAAATATATGTCTCAGAAACGTGAGGAAGATAAGTTTAAAAAAAAACCTTAAAGATCAGAACATGGTCTAACATAGGTAACATAGCTTTAAAAATTGAATACTTAAAAAGATGTGAATACTTTTAAGTATTACTAGAAATACTTAAGAAATTTAAAAATACTATTAGAAATTTAAAATTTGGGGAGAGAGTTGGTTTAGTTGTACAGAAATTTGGAGACAGCTCTTTGAGTTCTTTCTTCAGCAAAAAGTAGAGTGGACCGTTCTCTTTTATAGTAGCTGAAAGCTCTACTTTCTGAAAACTATTGGCCATTAATATGGTAACACCCCAAACCCAACTGACACAATGGAGCCAAGTTCTCTACCATATTTGTGCTGACCAAGTTAATCAGAGGGAGGGCAAATGAGTGACCCTGGAAGAAATTAATTGGACTAAAAGTCCTTAGTAAAATGCAGTTAAAAAACAAAAAGAACTGCTAAGAAAAAATTGAACAGTATTTTGTAGTTCCATTGTTTGTGTTGATATTGAACAATTTTCTTGGAACTATTATTGTGTTGTCAGTAAAACAAATGAGTAATTATGTATAATTTGCTAGGTATCAAGATTGATATAAAAAGCACAGCTATAGAATCAAGAATTTAAATTGGAAGATAGGAGTAGAAATCTTTATGTGAATTCTTGTGCCTTAACAAGAAGAAAAATGTATCTTTTCTTGATTTGTTCACTGAAATGGTCCAGAAACAACATTCCATAGCACAGGGTTCAAATTGCTGTTACCCATATGCGTATTTTTTCACACTAAAAGGAACAAGGGATCATTGGGGGAAAAGTCTGATTCCATGCGTGGTGCAGAAAGATGAGACTGGAAGATCTTTATGTGCCAGAAAACAAGGACATTTTTCAAAGATCAATGGGTCATGTCAAGAGGAGAGAGAAGCCAGCCTAAAAAATGTTTCCACTGACCAAAGCTGAGACGATTTGAACATCAAAAGGAGAATATTGGCTGTGGTTGAGTGAACCTATGTAAACTCTGAAAACTTTGTCCATAATGATATGCAAAAAGGGAAAAATTAACATACTCTGAAAGAAGGTAAAAAGAATAGAACGTATATATACCCAGTCAGTCTTGTCATTCAGTCATTTTGGTATCATTGCCTGATTTGTTATATGGCAAATAATACAGATACTAACACAAGTAAATATATTCATTTTTGGACTTAAAAAAGACTATTGGTAAAATTATTGCATAGTGTGACTTCCAGATAGATAAAACAACATGCAATGTCCAAAATTTAACTGAACATATGTTTAAGTATTTTTAAGCATTTTGGGGTCCTAAGTACAAGATAAATGCAAGATTCAACCATGTGTCAAAGTCTTTAAAGTTATACTTCTTAGGATCCTATCAAGTCAAAGATCTAGACTTTTACTTGAGGTTCTATAGACCTCCTCAAACTTGGATGAGAAAAAAGATTACATCTTTAACTCAAATCACTATGTGCAATTTAACATTCTCTTCAGTTATGAATGTAGGCCACAAATCACTGTAGTACTAGCAGGACAGTGACTTTGTTACCAGTAGAAATCACAGATATTTTCATATCATATTCCAATTGTTGCAAATATCACACGTATTATTTATACAATTTTTTAAAATTGTGTTAATAAAATATATACAATTTTATCCAAATTTGTTTTTCAATATTTGATCAAAATATTTCAATGGAAGTTTTTCCTCTTTAATTCTATGTACATTATTTTATACGTTTAACATTCTTAGAAGGGTCCATAGGCTTCACCACACTGCCAGATACATCAATGCTACCGAATAAGATTAAGGACCTCTGGGAAGGAAAAAATCCTTTACAAATGCTTAGCAATTTGAGTGGGAGCTGAAAAATTTTTGTAATAAGTCTAAGAAACTGAATCCAAGAAAGTGGGCTAAGTGGACACTCTCTTCTTGAAGCTATGAAACCTGTAGTAATTTTAAAACAGGTTAAGGGGCTTCCCTGGTGGCGCATTGGTTAAGAATCTGCCTGCCGATGCAAGGGACACGGGTTCGAGCCCTGGTCCAGGAAGATCCCACATGCTGCGGAGCAACTAAGCCTGTGTGCCACAACTACTGAGCCTGTGCTCTAGAGCCTGCAAGCCACAACTACTGAAGCCTGCGTTCCTAGAGCCTGTGCTCTGCAACAAGAGAAGCCACGACAATGAGGAGCCCGTGCACCACAACGAAGACCCAATGCAGCCAAAAATAAGACAAACAAATAAATAAATAAATTTATAAAAAAAATAAAACACGGCTAAAAATATTCTGACATTCCTCCCATTGAGAGCTGTGGTCTATGTCCCTTACCTTGAAGCTGGGTAGGTTTGTGACATTTCTGACAAATAAAGAACCTTGAAGCTGGGTAGGTTTGTGACATTTCTGACAAATAAAGAACCTTGAAGCTGGGTAGGTTTGTGACATTTCTGACAAATAAAGAAAGAAGTGAAAGTATGGAACTTCAGAGGCTAAGTGCAAAAAAGGGCAATTAAGCTTCCTCCACGTTTCTTTGGGACACTTGTTTTTGCAGCTATAAGCTGCCATGTAAGAAGTCTACCTACCCTGGGGCTGCCATGCTGTGAGGAAGCCCAAGCCACACGGGGAGGCCAATTTTAGGCAATTAGGTCAGCAGTCTTAACTGAGCCCAGCTGTTAGGTCACTAGCCCAGGTCCAGACATGTTGGTGGTGAAACCTCCAGATGATTCCAACAACCAAGCCTTTTGTGTCACCCCAGCCATTCACTTCCCAGCTGTAGCCCAAGACACCAGGGAACAGAAACAAGCCATCTGCCCTGTGTCCTGTCTGAATTCCTGACATATAGAACATGATCAAAATAAAATGGTGGCTGTCTTATGTCCCTGTGTTTTGGCATGATTGGTTATACAGCCAAGAGATGACAAGAATAGGGTTTAGGATGAGCCAGACACGAATCTAATTAGTTTTATAGCATGAATCTCTCTTAGTAGGTAGGCAGTTGAAACAAAACAGGCCACAAGTAGCATGAGAACAGTCCGATTTTCATGAAGAACATGCAAGTTGCAGTTCAACTGCCTGTAGAACTCAGAGTGTATGATTCTGACAAGATGGTCTCAGATGATATGGAATCATCCTGAAATAGCTCATTCTAGCTGTCCAGGGGCCACATTGCTATCTCCGTCCAAGAGTCATTTCTATTCTAAGCTATTTTTCACCAAGTGTGGGATACCAGGCTAACGCTGGATTCGATGCTAGCACAACATACATTTGTGCCTAGAGAAATGGATCCCCTTAAGGAATTCAGAAGACTGAACTGCTTATTTGCCAGATGGCTGAACCCTGTGAAATTCTCTTGAACACTCTCATGAATACCTAGTGCCTGGACCTCCCTGCCACTATGTGCATGGCATTGCTGGTCTATCCTGCCACACAAACCACACACCCCTAGGCAATGAGCCATAAGCACATCAAAACCTCCCCCAAGGCATGGCAAGTACCTGTAACTTACAGATACCAAATGAGACCCCAGACTTTGGTTGCATTGTGGGTCTTAAGGTCTGGCAATCTTATATTCATTTGGGTGATGGACTGTCTGAAGCAAGAAAGTGATAAGGTTTTGAAAAGTCCTTTTTTTTTAACCAGTAGGTTTTTTTTTTTTTTTTTACAGAGTCTTTCTAAGGCTGGTAATCAGAGAGTATTCTGCAAGAAATGTATTTTGATTATAAAAACATTTTTAGTTTATTGAGATTGGTATTTATTAAAATTTTTATTCTAAACTATATTGAGATAATATATATTATATATATGTTTTAATATTTTTTTCTATTTAACAATCTACTAAAAACCATGGCAGTGCTCAATTTAGGGTCAAGTTAGGAAACGCACTCCTTTATTATAATATTTGCAACAAAGTATATATAAGTTGTCACTCACAAAGAAATTTGTTTATGTCTAAAGCCCTGTCACCTGAGCAAAATTATTAATTTGCCTTGAGTGGAAGTTGTTTAGGGAAGAACTTTCCTGTAGAAGAAAACAGTCCAGAGAACTATGTGGCTTTATAAGTGGCTTGAAGTCTATTGAAGAAAGAATTCAGTTACGCAAAAATTCCATTGGTCTGAAGATACCAGACATGAATACATTTTAGATGACATGAAAACTTAGGAATAGATGTGAAGAAATGATATTGTTGCTTGTGGGTGGAGCCTCTGGTCATGGAACCTCAGTTCTCAGAGGTTTTTCACAAGAAGTGAAAGGAAATATGCCTCCACTTCAGAACAACAGTAAGCAGAGGTTGGTGACATTTGGTGAGACTGGATAAAATAATTGTCAAAGAACTATGAACTCATACCTGTGAGGTAGGTGTTGTGTGAGGAATTAATGAAATAGTGAGTAAGTGGCTGAGACATATCTTCATTCAAATCCAGTTTCTCAGGTGGAACGACTCCATTTTCTTCTCCACTCAGATAGCGCATAAATCCATCCACTGATATCTGTCCTGGAGGAAATGAAGAGTTAAGAAGAATGTGAATGTATTATTTTCATGGGTTTCTGGCATCATGTTGCTTTAACTTTTTTTTTTTTTTCCAGAAAACTCTGGTAGCATCCAAGATGGAAGACAGTAGCCCCAATTGCAATTTAATATGGATAAACAGTAGTCTAGGATCATGTTATTTCACTACATTTATCTCCAAATGCCAGAAATAATAGAGGAAAATGTAGTTACATGAGTATCACAGACTTTCAGAGGAGTTAAATACCTGAACAGTGATCTCCTGTTTTTAAATATAAGAATGCTTATCAACTTTGCATATGGACAGCAAAATGTTATTAGTGCTTATCTCTAGGTGATAGAATTAGGAGTGCACTTCCCAATGTTCTATCATGAAAATATGTTACTTTTATAATTAAAAGAGTTATTCACAAGTGGTTTTATTATTTAAAATAAAGTGAAAATGTTTTCAAATAATGATTTTTTATCTCTAAAACAGAAAATAAAGATGACCATACTGAGGAATAAAAATTTGAATGCTCATAAAAAGGAAGGTCTTTAAAGTTCTTATTTAGAATGACTTTACTTCAAATGAAAGAAATGACTCACACTTTAGTTAGTTTATTCAGATTGTATTTAGAATTTTTCTTTTGTTGTAATCTTTCTGAGGTGACTAATACTAAATACTGAGATAATTCTTTATTAAAGTGAATTTTATGTCATACATAGAAAGGGCCATCTTCATGATTTTGGTTCATCATCACAGTTTGTCTCTTCAACCTTAACAATCAAAGCCACAAACAAACAAACAAACAAAATAAACACAATCACCAGTGCATTTGTGAGCAGTAAAGATCTTGCTAGTAAATGTTAGAGGGAAGTAAGTTTTTTTCCTTGTTGAAAAAGTTTTGTATTAATATAAAAGTGGTATATGTTTATGGAAGAAAAATTAGGAAATAAGATGAACAGAGAGGAAAAGTAAAACTTTTCTGAACATGCCTAACTCTTCCTTCAGAGACAATTACTATTAAAATCTTGTTGTATATGCTTCCAGAAAAAAAAAGTGTGTATGCGTGTGTGTGTGTAATTCTTTTATGAAATTGCAATCCTATATATCTGTATATGATTTAGAAACTTTTGTTTATATTAACTGAAGAATATATTATGAACACTGTCATATAATTATATAATATTTACATTTTATATATTATAAAATATATAGCCATCACATGACTAAGTAATATTCCATTATCTTTGGAGTTGTCTCTCATTTTTCACTAGTATAAATGACATTGTATGGAATACTCTGGTAGTTGAATCTCTGTACAAACTTTTAATTATTTCCTGAGAATGAATTTCCAGAAATAGAATTGCTGGTTCAAAGACTATGCATATTTTTAAAGCTTTTACTACACATAACCAATTTGCTTTCTGTTAAAGTTCTAGCAATTTACTCTTTCACCAGTGGTTTGCCTTCTCTTCACCCCATGCCAAACTCACAGGTAAAAACACGATATCTAATAATTCTAATTTTTATTGATTTGAGCATTATTTATTCTTGAATGGTAAGAGATGTGTCATCTGCAAATGGAAACGCTAGCACTGACTGTTTACCCACAGTGTAAATCTTTTTACATTCAATACGTTTCTCAAAATAACTGATGAGTATGTTCCATAATTCTGGAAACATTATAGCTAAATCACCTTTAATGTTTTCCAGGAATAAATAAATAGAAAGAAATTTGGTTACTGGCTTTTGACGAGTGGAGCTGTATCTTACAAAAAGAAAAATCTTATAGATGCCATAGCTTATACCTCCAAATAACCATCACCTACCAAGGTGATGGTTCCAATCATGCTGTCATTGATGAGAACACTTTGGTTATTGCCTTTGAAACCTTCTTCTGAAATTCATTTATGGTGGAATGCATATACTCTTTCAGACTGGTTTCAATTTTTGGAAACAAACCAAAGTCAGTGCCTCTTAGGGCCAAAGTTATCTCAATAGATAGCTTTCAACAATATTTTGGAGCATAAAACATTTAGAGATAAAGTATTTTTTTAAAAAATCTAATTTCTTCATCGTCTTCCTTTTCGTTCCTTTTATCGGTAGGAACGAAAATCATAGAGCAGGTATACAAAAGACGAAGACCTGAGATGCTTAAATTAAGCTTTAGAAGCCAGGTGGCCCATCCTCTCGAGCATCAGTGTTACTGGAGTCCCGGGTCCTGGGTATTTCCATGCTTTGGCACTCGAGAGCTGGCACTTTTTAAAATAGAAAAATGGGTGTTATTTTATTTACTTTGTTGTTAAGTGACTTTCAGTCTTCTGTTTGAGGTTTGGGGTGATCCTTCGTCTGCATTGTGGACAATTATCATTTTACTCTGATTTATCGCCATCTTGTCACCTTATTCTCAAACGAGTGTCTATTCCTCCCTCCCTCTTTCCCTTCCTTCTCCCATCTCTTTACCTTGCACTCACTTAACAAACATTTATTGAACGCTTGCAATGTGATGAATACACAGAAAAGTAAAGCAGAGCAAAGCACAGACTATGCCTTCAAAGAGCTCATAATCTAATAGAAAATAAGACCATTCACCCCTTGAACAGCAGGCATGCGCTCCTCTAGAGCAGGATGTATGTTTCTATCTTTGTCATCCTTGGAATATACCACAATTCTCTGTGCACTGTAGCTGTAAAATCAGCACTTACTTTTGACAATTAGTGATTCAAAAGAGAAAATAAATGGTTTTGAAACTGGGAGATCACTAAAGATGGCATAATTTTGATTCTTTTATCTGATTAGGCCAAATCATATGAAATTATTAATATTTGGTGTTTTTAACCTATGCAAATGACAGTTTCATACATCTCAATTTCTAACCACAGCTGTTCCTCAAAGGACAGGCAATAAATGCAAGTGGCTTTAGGGGCCAACAAAAGAAAGTAATGTGACTCCTGGAATAAAGTGTACCCAAGGAAAACTCACAAGTATATGCTCCTTCTAAAGGCATGCAAATGACAGCAATACAACATGGTGTGACCAAGACATACCATCTTTATGGTGCGGGTGAAGGCTGTGTTTGTGTCTGGTATCTTGGGAATAAATATCCCTTGGTGTGATCAGCAACTTTTAAAAGCAATTAAAACAAAACATATGCCAATATGGCATGGATGACAAATTAATTCTAATTTTAGCATGGATTTCCATTATATTGTCTCTAGTGCCTTCCGGGCACTTGTGTTGAGAAAGATTCTGAACCATGCTTGTGAATAATTTTGATGTCGGTCATGGAATGCATGACAGAAAAGTGGGGGTATGCAAGCTATATATTTGTTATTCTCAAACCAGGATATTATAATTTAGTTATGCTCTGCAACATGCCAAAGAACATGTGTCAAAGTTTTATTTGATTCATTAATGAGAAAATCAGGATGATGACAAACCCATTTCAAAGAAGGCTATGGGATATTGATACATACATATATGTGTGTCAGCAACCTACCCCCCAAACCTATTAAAATATTGCTAAATTGAATATAAACTTGCTTAAAGTCCTATAGGTCAATTAATACAATCTTTGGGTTACCTTCTCTACCTTTACTATTTCCTAGGAGTCAAAGATTTTAACAGAGTTTTTAGCATAGATTAAAATTAGTAAAAACAAGAGTTAGGTGAATCAGTGTTTGTAAGCTTTATTTACAATTAATTATATCAAATAATTAAAAAATCCCCAGCTGAGGAATTTACCTAACTTTGAATAGGAACAATATATGAGTTTGGAGGACAGTTCAGAATATGATTGTAGACTGCAAGTAGGCAGAGCAACTTTTCAACCCCAAAGCTTGCCTTGCTAACTAAAGGAGCAAATGTGCAAGACTTTTGATATATCAAATGACTAGGCAGAGATATGTCAAAGTCAAGAAAAGCCAATGAAAAAGTAAAGATCAGGAGTTGGAGGTTTATAAGTTGCAAGGCATCAGCTGAGGGGTCAAGAGTTCATTTGCAAAAATGTAGATGTTTTTGGCATAATGAATTAGCCTAAAAATATAGTTCTGACCAGTAAAGGCTTTTGGATGAAAACAGACCCTTAGAGGATTTTCCTTTGTTGCATGTAACCTACAGCTGGAATACTGTTGTTGCTGTTGACTTAAATGCATCAGTACTTTTCCACCATCCTGTCACTGTTTTTGCGAAACTGCTTACGATTTTTTTTTCAGGTCCACTGAGGCACATAGAAAAATGAAAAGCCTTGAGAACTAAGATGGGGAAAACACTGTTTTTCTAAACCAGTCAATTAATAACAGTACAAGAAATGCGGCTTCCATTCCTGCCAGCAGTAACTGATCAGCGGCAAACTCTTCAACCATAGGATGAGAAAACTAGATGGGCTCTTATGTCTCTTTCAGCTCTAAAGTTCTATGAATTCAAGTGGTTTAATACACTCTGGATGATTACCAGCTAAATTAAAACAAAATGTCCATATTAGAATGAGATTATGAAACATCAAACCACAATTAAAAGCAATGTGATGATTTTCTGGAATAAAAACAACAGGAAGATAAGTTAAGTTCAGAAGGATAATACCAGCTGACAAAGGCTAAAAATAAAGTCCCTTCTATATTTTCTTAATAAAAGATTGATATGCTTCCAAGTGGACATGCCACTCATATAAAGACATCTAAGATCTTTATAAGCATTTATATTATTTGAACCACTTAGAGCCAAAGTAGGAAAAATATAAGTCTCAAGGAATGGAGAAAACACCGCTCTATGAAGCTTTTTCGTTCAAAAGAAGTTCTAGTGTATACTGAAAAAAGAAGGCTGGTGATCAAATGTGAAAAGATCTGACTTCAATGGGGAGGAACCATCTTCAAAGGGATACGAGAGGAAATGATGGTCCCCAATGGCCATTTATATGGCTTGTCATTCTTCAGCAATATCTTTGCTGCAGAGAAACTCTCAAATGTCAGGCAGCTGTACACATGTGCCATGGCCAGGAACTGTACACATGTGCCATGTGTACCTCTGCCTCCTTCTGCCTCTCTCCTTCCCCTGGGGTAGATGATGACTGAGGCTCCACTTGTGTCCTCTTGAAAATGTCAGGAAGACAAAAATTTGAAATTTTGTTGTGACACAATGAGACCTCCCAGGGATGCTTTTAAATCTTGCTGTATATCCAGGGACATACAGCTGGATGCATTTCATGCTTACAAGTGCATGCCAAGGCCTTTGAATATATACTGGGGAACAAGCTACTCCCTTGCCTTCTTTAAACCTGGGACCATCCTATGGGCCTTGGGAACAATTAATTTATTTTTATATTTTTGGCTGTGTCGGGTCTTAGTTGCAGCATGTGGGATCTTCGTTGAGGCATGCGGGATCTTTTGTTATAGTGCACGGGCTCTTCGTTGTGGTGCGGGGGCTCCTCTCTAGTTGAGGCACACGAGCTCAGTAGTTGTGGCGCATGGACTTAGTTGCCCTGTGGCACATGGGATCTTAGTTCCCCAATCAGGGATCAAACCCACGTTCCCTGCATTGGAAGGAAGAGTCTTTACCACTGGACCACCAGGGAAGTCCCAGGCCTTGGGAACAATTAAGAAAAGGAGGATCTGTGTCCAGAAAAGGGAGCTCTGGAGAACAGAATGGAACAGTCTAAAGAGGTTTATGGACTGGTTCTCCCATTTTCTCAGGTCCTGACCCCTTTTATTAATTGACTTCTTGAAACCTACTTCCAACAGAACTTTCCAGCTTGACCTCATGTTCCAGGCATCTAAGAAAAGATGTTTCAGCTTAAGTCTCTCCAGGAAGAAGACACAGTTATCTAAACCTCTTTGCAATATGTTCAGGCACAACTGTTCTCCCAGTTTCATTTACTTGATGAAGCCTTTCCTAGAGTCTTATGACTTAATCCAATTTAGATTAATCAATTAACATTTTTTAAAATTCTATTCTTTGTTGAATCTCTTTTATTTTTTGTAAACCGCATCTTCCTCCTTCATAGTTAGCTTTTCATTTCAGTGGGAGCACATTTGTCAGTAGCTTCCTGAGAAAGGGTTCCTGAGTGTTAAGTTTTTTGAGCCTTGTACGTTTAAAAATGGCTTTATGACATTTGCATTCTTTATTGCTAGTTTATCTGGGTATAATATTGTAGGTTAAGAAAATTTTCTTTTAGATTTTTGTGAGAAAAGTTGCTTCATTGTCTTTTAGCTTCTAATGGGCTGTTAAGAGACTTGAAGAATTACTATTTCATCATCCTAAAAACATATGTGGCCTGTTTTTTTACTTTGTCTCTTTGGAAATTTCTAGCATCTTATTAAGTTCCAGTTTCTGGAAACTTCACAATGATGTGCTTTGGTATAGGTTTATTTTTATCCCCTGTGCTGGACACTCTTGAAGCCCTTGTAGTCTGAAAGCTATTATTCTTCTATTTGGAACATTTTCATAAATTATCTTGGGGCTTCCCTGGTGGTGCAGTGGTTGAGAGTCCGCCTGCCGATGCAGGGGACACGGGTTCGTGCCCCGGTCCGGGAAGATCCCACACGCCCCGGAGTGGCTGGGCCTGTGAGCCATGGCCGCTGAGCCTGTGCGTCCAGAGCCTGTGCTCTGCAACGGCAGAGGCCACAACAGTGAGAGGCCTGAGTACCGCAAAAAAAAAAAAAAAATATTATCTCTATGCTAATTTCTGTTCTCTTTCTTCTGGAATATTATTTGATCAAATTTTACATTTTCATATATTCTCCCTCCAATTTTTCATTTTATTTATTTGCTCTACTCTCTGGGAGCTTTCCACACCTTATTTCCAACCCTTCTTTGAGTGTTTTGTTTCTGCTACCCTCTATTTAATGTCTAAGAGCCAGTTTATGTTCTCTGACATTTCTTCAAAAAATAGCATTGTTATTTTTTCAGTGGTTCAATATGTTTTACTATCTTTCTAAGGATATTAATGATATATGTATATTTAAAGTTTTCTTCTCACTACATAGTCATTGTTTTCCTTAAGGTTACTTTTATTCTTGCTTACTTCTACTTTTTAAGTAAGTTTTCCTCATATGTCTAGTGATTTTTAATTGCCTGTTCATATTTCAAATGGGTTGACTAAAAAGCTGATTGGACTTTTCAAAGCATCTGTATATCTGAATGTGAACATGCAAAGTGTAAGAGTTAATAAGGCATCATTGTAGAGGGATCAGTCTTTGTCTCTTTGGAGTAACCCCTAATGTCAATACCTTTAGTTCTTTCTTC
Organism: Monodon monoceros; assembly: GCF_005190385.1. Taxonomy (NCBI): domain Eukaryota; kingdom Metazoa; phylum Chordata; class Mammalia; order Artiodactyla; family Monodontidae; genus Monodon; species Monodon monoceros. The sequence continues at coordinate 34,894,214 of NW_021703769.1, read as the reverse complement.
TTGAGCCGATCAAGTCCTGAGAGAAGATCTGTTTAATCACTTGCCAGGAAAATAAAGGCCTGGATGCCAGCCTTCCAGAGCCAAATGGGGGAAGGGGTAGAATGTTTATGATCACTTTATCTCTTTGCTTTCAAATGGTATCCCTGCCTTCGCCAGGGATTGTGTTATCCTCAGACCCTCTGCTTTCTTGTCTCCAGAAGGGAAACCTTTAGTTTTCTCCCAGGTGGGAGACTATTCCTTAAACAGCTGTCAACCAACCCTCCTTATTCTAGGCTGTAACTCTAAACCTATGATCAGTTTCCTCAGATGTGTTATAGCTGTAAACCTATAGATCGTTGCCAAAATTGTGTAATTATTGTCTCTTACCCTATTATATCCACCCTTGCCAGATTATGCCTTAAAAAAATAAAATGCGATTTTAGTGTGGTCTCAAGAGAGTTTAATTAGTTGAATACATCTAGACTATTCATTCTATTTATCCTGATGATCCATGATTTCTCTACTATACCAGACTACAGAATTTTGTTGATTAAGTTAAAAAAAATCAGATTTCACATGCTTTATCCTTTTGATCCTACTATTTTTAGGTAAAATAAATCAGATGGGAGAAACTGAAGGTCTTCTGCTATAGACCTGCTTTGCCTGGTCAGGGACTTATCGTGGATCTCCTTGGTTGTCTTTCATTCAAATCTTTTTGGCGAGAAGTATGCAGTGACTAATATCTCACCATAGATGGCACTATATGGATAATTTGTCAGTCAAGTTTTCCTTGCTGTGTCTTTTCCCAGGTAGAATGTAGTCAGTCACAGAGGCAGCCGGAGCTCCCAGGTATTTATCAGGCGGGAGTATTTAACAGACAAAATATTTCCTCCCTTATACTTTCCAAGACCCTCTCACTCTTCTCCAATACAGGCAACGACACAGCATTCTAATTTTGTCTCAGGGAATGGAGGGATGGAAGAGAAGGGAGAACTTAAGAGTACCTTTTTGGCTTGGTTCTGAGGGCACTCTTCTACCAAGGCTTCCTTGTCCCCAAGCCTAGGGGAAGTCCCAAGTCCTGAAGAGAGAAGCCTGTGGCTCCTTTCTAGGAGATGCTCTAGAAAGTTCCAAGCCCTGGTGTTCCCCAGTGGCTGGAACAGAAGGAGAGTTTTATCTTTACTCTCTCCCTCTGCCTAGTCCCTGGCAGAAGCACTAATCAGACAGTATTAAATGTCTAAAGCCATCAAAATAGAAATAGGGGACTAGGATAATTCACAACAGAACAAATCAATCCTTAAACAATGAAAGAGCTGATTGTCCTTCATGACACTGACATGACAAGTTACCCGCCCTGTCAATACTTTCTCCTTCTAACATCTTTGCTCAGCAATGCTAGAATTTCTTTTGAAATTCACAAGTAAGAAGTTTATCTGAAATAAATCTATAGCCCTCACCTTCTACCTAGAAGCTTATGAAAGTGACTTTCAATAAGGTTGTGTAACAAAAGCTGATGCTCCTTATTGCACAGATGAGCCTGATGGCAAGTCCTCAGCACCAGACTCTCACATGATGCTTTACATGGGCTCTGTGACCAGGAAAGGGAAAAGGACAGCAGGGCATGGTCACAAGCTAATCTCTAAATAGAATTCATGGCACATTACTAAAGTGACTAGAAAGTTTTGAAAGTCAGGCTCTTTCTTGTTCAGTGTGTGTTTTTTACTGGGATGGTTACCTTGGAAATGACCTCATCATGGCATCAAAGCACCAACATGGAACTGCTACCTCGTTTATCCTAAAAGCAGATGTAAGGTAACAGTGGCGAAGTGCTAAAGTGAAAAATAATTCTGTGGAGAGTCAAAGAAAGAAAATGTGGCTGGCTGTGTCTACAAACATAGTACTTTTTAAAAAAAATAATGGATTCTGACTTGAAAGGAAGTATATTTATACATGTGCAAGCAGGATGGTAAAGGAAGAGAGAGCCAGCCTTTGAAGAGCTTCATTAATTTAGTCTATCTCCCATATATTATTCTATAAACCTTTATATACTATTTACTATATGCAAATATTAACTCATTCTATCCTCATAATAACTCTATGAAGTGGGTACTACTTTTATGCTTATTTTATGGGTGAGAAACTCAAGTAGCTTGCCCAAGATCACATGGCTTACAAGTGGATAAAATGGGATTTGAACCCAAAGTCAGGCTTTGTGTTCCATGCCATTAACTACTATGCTATCCTGCTGTACAGCACATAATCTAGTACTAGAAGAAGGTAAATCATAATCTTCACCATATCACATCATCATAACAGGAAGAGCTAGCATTACCTGAGCATTGACCATGTGGCAGGCACAGAAATCCTATAAGAGAGGTACTTTTTACTTCCCATTTTCAGATGAGCAAACTGAGGCTTAGAGAGGTAAGCAACTTTTCTAAGGTAACGGGGTACTCAGTGTGAGAGCTGGATCTGGAGGTGGTGCCAGGGCAACGGGAAGGCAGATGGTGGTGCGTGGGACTGATGATGTTTATCCACAAAACTTTCCTAGCACTGGCCTGGATGAGGAACAAGGATGATGAAAGGAGAGGATTCTGCCTATGTAGCCGCTGGCTTCAATTGAGGCAATGTGGATTAGTCCTAAAAATAGCCCTGAATGTGACCAAGGAAGAGCTTTTTCCCATGATTTACTTATCTCTTTAAAACGTGTGACTTTAATCTTTTTGTTAAAAGAAGCTGGACTCAGGCAGGACAAATGACCCGTCTAGTAGAGGCGTGAGGATTAGCTCTTTGATTTGGATTTGTCTATCAAGATCTAAAATTCTTTTCCAGACTCAATTTACATTCTAATCTCCACAAGTAATTCAAAGGCACCCTCTAACATTTTTATTCTCCAATCCATGAGTCTAACTTGTAGGAAGAAAAATAAAATACAACAAAAAAAATGTGTTATGCCAATGTGAGGACAACAGAAATGCTAAACAGAAAATATGACATTGTTTTGTGGGTTTTGCAAAAAAAAAAAAAAAATGCAGGTTACCTTTTAAAAGGAATAGCCAAACGCATGCAAATAACATCTTTCAAAGCCTGGAAGCACAGAGAAATCTTGACAAATTATGCCTCGGAAGACAGATGGCCTATAAATCCTTACAGAATCATCACACAGTTAGGACGGGCAAACTGAACAATGTGTCTGCCAGCTAGCATGGCCACCAGCCTCATTTTGTTGAGCCAAATGCCAATTAGGCAGGATCTGCCACTCACATGTTTGGATGTCACTGGGATTAGGTGGTTGAGAATCCATTCATCACCATTCAATCCTCAGTCCTAATGTAATGATACCAGGGCATGTTGGAAAGCTACTGGTCCAATGGCTTAGCACCTCCTAAAATCACTTCCAAGCACAGCTCTGAGAAGGTATTTCCTTGGCTCACATTTATTCCTGGTGCTTTGACCCTTCTGTGAGTTCTGCTAGACAGTAAGTGCAGATGGCTCTAATATCCCATGGCTCACCAAAATCTATTTGCCTGCTTACAGAAATAATCTATAAAATGTTCCCTTTTCAATTCTCTTTGCTTGGGCACAGACTTTCCTATTACATTTGCCAGTTAACTGTGTTTTTGTATAGTGTATGAACTTTGCTGGTTTCTTTGCCTATTTTATCCATTTCTTTTCAATCCTGGAGTTAGTATATTCTATACATGTTCTCAGGCATTATTATGTTATCTTAGGCTGAAAAGTGTCATGCATTCTTATTCCATCTTGATTGCAAAGCTGTTCAATTACCATAATTATGTACAAATACAAGTCCAAGATATCGTGTAATAATCTCCACTAAATGAATATGTGCTCTTCTCAAAAGCCTTTGCAGATCAACCCCACGACCCAGCTGTCCTGGCTTTTTGTGGCCCTGTAGTTCTCCCTGTATTCAGCTGAACTTGTTCATGTGGTTTTGTGTGAAAGTTCTTAATAATAGCACCTAACTTTGATTTAGCACTTTCCCTTTTTCAAAGTATTCTCACATCTGCAATTTATTTACATCACACTGTTCTGTTTGGTAGGTGAGACAGCATTTTATTATTTAACAGGACAGATAAACTTTGACCCAGTGAGATTAAACAGTCCTTTTAAGTTGACATGGCTAGATAAAAACAGAATCCAGATTGGTACCCTACTCTCTTAAACATGGGCTTGGAGTCTTTTTCACTAGATGTATGTAACGGCTGATTGATCATTTAGGGCTAGAGGTTCTCCGAGGGTAGGGAACAAGTCTGTCGCATTTTATTAGTGCACCATCACATTGTTCCATGAGAGGAGACCCTTCACAACGGTTCTTGACCATAACACAAAGGACAGCAAAATGTTCTAGAGCCTTAACGAGAATGTCATGTTCCTTGGGTAAGATGGACATTAGTTTTGCCCAGGACTGAGAGATGATGCAACATTTAATGGTTGCCTACCGTTCCTCATTCTCACCTCCTAAATTGCCCTACTGGTGCTACCTGGGATCACCTTTCAAATAAACTCTTTATATTTGGATTCTTCTCCCAGAGTCACTGCTGGGGGAACCTAAACAAAGGCAAGTAGTGTAAGCAGATAGGTTAGGGGGAGTCCCTGGAGAAAGAGAACCAGGCATGGCTTTCTTGACATAAGAGAACCCATTTTGGTCTAAGCCATTTAGTGATCTAAGCTTGGCCACAACGCTTACCCTTGAACAGGTCTCAGGAATCAAAGATATTAAGGGAATAAGGAATGCAGGAACAAAGAAAAGGCAGTCAAAGAGTAGTGCAATGATAAAGCAGAGTCCTAGTTCCTCCTCAAGGGATATACATAATAATAATGTATCTTTGAGTTCTGCAGGAACTAAGGCCCCCTCCCAGGTGGAAGATGGAATTGTGATGTTGACCCTCCTGACTTCAATCAATCAAAGCTCAGACTCTCTCGACTTTTGCCTCAATTTTATGCTGAATTCTCATCTGCTCTAGCCTCTTCATGAATATGCAAGTACCCTTAGCTTAAAACTTCCCCAATTTTGCTGTTAGGGGAGACCCTGCTTTAGAAAAGATCCCTGGTGTTCTCCTTATTTGCTGCAAGTAATAATCCTTCCTTCTCCCAATCTTTGGCTTGGCTGTGTCTATTGGCTCAATACCCACCAAGAGGCGAACCCAGTCTTTAGGTAACAGTAACAACATTAATAAGAAGCATTTTGGACTCCTTTTCTACATGTAAGGTAGGGTGTTAGGTGAGAAATTTAATTTTTTCAAACATCCTTAGTTAAGTCTTCCTCTTAAAATGGTGTCATCCCTACTCTGCAGGTAATTTTGCTTTTGCAACTGGAGTCCTACAGGCTGCAGTGGTTCACACAGGGCTCCTAGAATCTCTATAATGAATGAATGAAATTATTGGTCATTCTCAGCTTCCCGACATTTCACCCATTGCCACGGTTCATTTTTCAGCCTTCCTGTGAAGTGTTAGGTTAGACAGTCTACCCCTCACCTCATCTGGCTTCCTTGTGGTCACCATATGTTTGCCATGGAGTTGATTCTCTCTGCATTCAATCAGCTTCCTTCCCGCTTATATGGTGTAAAATCAACTACCAACAAAACTCAGCTCTGGGAAAAGCAGATGTTGGGGTCCAATGCCTGTGGCTTCCTGGCTTTTCTGCAGCAGCACAGTGCAAGCTGCCAAGCTGTTCCTTCTAACTGAGCCATAGCCTGCCCCCTGCCCCCTGCTGGCAAGGGAAAAGGTGTAACAGTCAGTGACCATTAATGCTTTGTTCTGATGGGAGGTTACCTCTAGGAGAAAATACCCATTATCTGCTTTGTCCCATTAGTTCTCACCCACAATGGCAAGGCATCTTGGGAAGGTATAGTCTGATGAGGGAAAGAAGTTTTAAAAACACTCAACAGACTGGGGTGGATTATGCTACCAAGTCCACTCCTGCACCTCTTTAAAACTTGCATTTGTTTTTTACTATATATATATATATATATATATATATATATATATATATATATATATATGTTTGGTTTTTTTTTCCTGACTGGTTGTTTTCTGAACAAAAGCCATTTCAGCTTTGAATGGACATGGTTGTGGCTTTCTGGCTAGAGCTGTAATTCTGAGTGGACACTGAGGTCACAGAAAGAAAGGATGCAAGAGAAAAAAACCAGGACTCCTGGGCCAGGCATTTGTTTTCCTCAAGCCCAGTTCCTCCCTCCTGGGAAAGGAGGAAATGCAATCAAGAAAGGAAATTCAAGGAAGTTATCAAGCCAACTGATGAACAGTGAATTCATCATGGCTATCTTTTTTTTTTTTTTTTTTTTGCGGTACGCGCGGGCCTCTCACTGTTGTGGCCTCTCCCGTTGCGGAGCACAGGCTCTGGACGCGCAGGCTCAGCGGCCATGGCTCACGGGCCCAGCCGCTCCGCGGCATGTGGGATCTTCCCAGACCGGGGCACAAACCCGTGTCCCCTGCATCGGCAGGTGGACTCTCCAGCGCTGCGCCACCAGGGAAGCCCCATAATGGCTCTCTTGAAAATATTTTTTTTTCATTTTTGCCAGTCTCAAATACTTCAGAGAAGTCTATGAGTAAACAAAACACAGAGTTAAGAGGAGCTTGGAATACACTCACAGATGCTAATGTCATTCTTCTATGACCTTCCACAGAGGCTAACAAGTCAATAGGTGGGATTTAAATGGGATTGTAATCAATAAAATACTAGAGCGGCTTTTTGGCAGCTTTCTTAGTGTAGTAACTTAAGATATGAAAAGAACTGGCTACATCATACAGCTTTCATCTGTCTTTGTCTTTTGGGAAGAAAATCTATCTCATTTGAGTTGCCTCTGTTCACTCATTTCTGTTCTTTTATTTATTTTATTGCTACACAGGTCATCTATATAAAAATATTTAAACGGATGCCACCTTAATGGTGAGGCAGATCATTAGGCCAGTGAATATCTCCTTCAGATGTGTGGTTTTTAAACTGAGCATCTCGAATCTCCTGGGGTTTGGGCAGAAGTGCCTGCAGAGAATGGGATGGAACAGAAGAATAAACAGGAGTAGGGCAGCCATCACCAGCTGCAATGCAGGCTCTGCTCATTCAACCAAAACAGTGCTTCTAACGGTTCTTCCTACACATTGACCAATCCAATGAGACATTGTGAGAAGAAACAAACACAAATAAAAGGATGCTATGTCAAGGACAGTCTGAAAACCACTGCTATGGATGCAAATTGCTAACTTCTAAAGAGTTGACATTGCGTTTTTTGAGCAAGCCCTAATGGAGGGCTCCACGTGGGAGTCTGGAGTGGTGCAAAGAGCTGGGACACAGAAAATATAGTCCTACTCTCAACATTGTCACTTAGATGCCTCTTCTATGACCTGAGAGTTGGGACTAAATGGCTAAGTCCCTTGTAGACAGGAGATCCTGTGATTTTGAGGCTACCAGCCAGGACTTCAGGAATGGTAACAGCTAAGATAACATGTGACATGTTGGAAGGGATGAGCCATGGGCACAGCCCTTCCATTTTTTTTTTTTTTTTCTCTCAATGCTCAGCTACTCTGACCTTACCCATCTTTCACTTTAGATTCTGTTAAGGCCATTTATTGAGAAATGCTTGTCTTAGTTTTGGTTCTTCTAAAAGTAGGCTTTGAGATAAGGATTTGAGTGCAAGCAGCTTATTTGGGAGATAACCCAGGAACTAACAGTAGGGGAGTGGAGAAAAGAGAAGGGAAGAAAAGGCAGTAAATAAAGGGAACCTTATCAAGCAGGTTGCAGTTGTGGGAAACGGGCTCATTCATACATGAGAACTCTGGGAGAATGTGAAGAACACGTATCAGAAATGTCCCACACAAGGGGCAAGGAAGAGAGGTACTACCGCCTGAGTGAAAATTACTCCTGGGGCCATGAAGTCCTGGGAACTTGTAGGCTGGCTGTGGTTGGGCTGAGAGAAAGTCCCAGAGATTTGCAGAAGATGCTGTTGACTGTGTTGGAACCATGTATGCCGAGGGATACAGGATAAGCACTGATGTTTGCTAGAACTGGTATCATCCCATTTTACAGATGAGGAACCTGAAGTTCAAGCAAGTCAAGTCACTTGCCTGAGGTTAACTGGCTTAACCATAATACAGTGCCAGTCTCTTTCCTTAATTACGGCATGTTTGATGTCTCAAGAATGCATAATACACATTAATAAAAATAATCATTATTTTTTATAACTTCTACCTAGTAAAGGGAAATGGTGTTGGGAAAATAACAATTTTTAAAACTCTATTAGGAAAATTAAGTGATAAAGTAAACAGTAAGATTCCAGTGTAAATCTTTACATTTTAAACTATAATTATAATTCCATTTTAATAAAAATGTAGATAAAATATTGATGAGTCAGAAATGAACATTTGTGCACAGATATGACTCACCATATTTTTTCAGGTTTCATCACCAAATGAGTCTAATTTTTTATTAATTGAAATAAGTAAAATAAGCCTGTTAGCCAAGAGACAGCAGCATTCAGAAATGCCTCTGCCCAGTGCTCTGAATCTCACTTCCAGACTCAAAAATAATTTGGCACAAATGCCAATTCTCATTTTTCATTAGTTCAGGTCAACAAGGGTTCAACAGGCAACAATTAATACATGCAACCTTCTTATCATAAGAAACTTACTTAGTTCTACCAGAAATTCTCTCAGAATATTTTCAAAGATCAGAAAACTAGGGGGTGGAACTGGTCAAAGAGATTAAATGGCTTCCTAAGGTAAGGTAAACAGAGATGATGAATTGTTGATTTGTGACCAGTTTTAGTGGGATCTGCTGTTTTCATCTGTCTGGTGACTAGTCCTCCTCTTTCTAGGTACACACCCCAGGTGAATTTCAGGGAACCACCCCCTCCCACTGTCAGTCCACATGGTTCAGGTAGCTGACTCCTTATTGGCTCTAGGGAGAGTCATGTGACCAAAGTCCGTCCAATTGGTACATTCCATCCTCCAGGCCACAATGATCCTAGTTCAGGAGTGGTCCTGGGTGGCTTAAGCCATGTTCTGGTTTCTGGTATTTTGATGGAACTATGAGATTGGTAGGCCTGGAGCTGCTGTTGGCTTTCTTGTCACTTCAGAAGAGTCTGCCCAAGAATTACAGCCAGTGCAGAGAACATGATGGGAGATGACAGGTCTTGATGACATCATTTGAGCCCCTGGATGTAGTCATGCCTGAAGTCATTAACACCCTCACTTTTTGCTTATATGTACCTGTCAGTTCCTTTCTGTGCTTCAGTCTGAGTTAAGTTTGTCATTTTTCAACTGAAGGAGTTCCACCTAATACTACAGGTTGCAAGTTTCCAAGTCCAGTGCTCTCTCTAGCACACTCTGGGTGCTTCTGGTTGTTGATAATAATGACACAGTATAGTTCACTTGCATAAAAATTTTAAAATAAAACAATATTAAAAATACAATAGGTTATTTCTAGTATGCAAATCATTGTTAGCTTAGGTCTATTTGGAGCAAATATGCTAGCTATACCTGAACTTCTATTTGCTTTGCTTAAAAACAAATTGTTCTGCTATTATTAATTTTGAGTTCAACTATTAAACTATTAACTCATGGAGTACTGATCAAATACTAAAAGTTTTAGTTTCATCTTAATTGCAACAAAGCAGGGAAGCTTTTTTATACCACACTGTATAAAAATTTAAGAGGAAGAACTGCTGATAAAAAAGAAACGTAGCTTGAAACATCTGCTAATATTATGATCTGTTATATTAATTCAATTGCTTAACAAATACCCATGAACACCTGCTCTTCACAGGAGAATAAACATACGAACAAACTTAACTCTTTTCTTTCAGTTTGGCCGTTTAAGCATAATTTGGCCTTCTTTTACGGACAAAGCTGCTGAATCTAGAGGTCTGCAGCCTGTTACCTAAGGCACCAATAACTATTTCATTTTTCACGCTAATTTTACTCAATGCCTTTCTTCTAAAGAGTTTAAATTATAAACAAAATAACTCTAAGAGACATGAGTCTTCAAACTGACATTCATGACCCTTTTGTTTGGAAGAGGCAGGAGGCATTGTGTAGCCCTGCATTAAGTACAGTTAGGCCTACAGTGCAAACAACATGGTAAGGAAGAAACATTTGCTGACTTGGGACCACAGCATTTTTCAATGTGTGATTTTAAATTGTAAAAATAAACCTAACTCCCTTGAGAATAGTATCTTCTGCAGCAAGATTCCAACTCTGTGAAACCCAAACCTGTGAACATTTGGCCTTAGACTGCACAGAAACCTTCTGATTATTTATAACCAATACATACATCTACAGAAACAGAAATTCAGGCGTGGAATGTGGGTAACATCCTCATGACAGGCGGCCAACAGAGCATCACTGTTGGTCAGCTCTTCTGGGTTTTCACTTCACACTTACACTCGGCTTTAGCCATTAGGCTTTTAGCCACACTGAAAATTTTTCATTAATTTAAGATCACCTTTTATGTCAAAATTATACCAAATGCTATAAAAACTAAACATTAGCATATGTCAATTTTGTGTATTTTTTATTTGTTTAACACCTACTTTAAAATATGTTTCTTGTATCAGATAGTATATATATATTTATGCTATTATATATGGATTTTCTGTATGTATCTTATTCCCATGATTTTATAACAATATAGGCAATATGGAAGTCTCTTTCTCTGATAAATGAAACTGAGTTTGTGGTCAATTTAATTAACACTTGGGCACATTTGAAGAACTCGTAAAAATGTATGGTGCCGCAGAAAACAATGATAATGTAATATTAAACTTCCCTACTTATTTTCTTATGTGTTTATTGATTAAAACATATTAACTAGTTGACTGAAAGTTAAAAACTCTGCTTTCCTGAAGAGCATCTTGGTATGAGATCTTAGGTAAGTCATTTGACCTCAAACCTTTGGTTTGCTTCTTTGTAAAATGATAATGCACATTTTGAAAGTCACGTGATAAGTGAGAGCTAATTTCCTTGCATCAGTCATCATTGAAGCCATATAATAAATACTTTCTTAAATTGTACTTTGTTGCATATAAAAAGGAGTTCCTGTAAAGATCTTAAAGTCAAACATCAGATATTATAAACTGCAAAGTCAAGTAAAAAATGATTTTCATCCTTGGAAAAAATATTTAAAACTTTTGATTACTAAAGAATTGAGGTCTAACTCAACAATTTCTTATTCCTACAAATAAAGATTTCAAAATTGTTACTCTTTTGACTGTGAAACAGCAATTGCTAGAATAAAACAATCTTCTCTAATCTTCTTTGTTCACATAAACAGAGCCAAAGCAGCAAACAAAATGACATGGTGTGAGACATCTCAAGTTCATCTTCCTACTGGAGTTTTGGGGTTGAGAAATGAATACTGTGATTTTAAAAAATCACATCAATGCTGACAGAGAGGCTCATGATTAATATCATATTAAGTTGTAGAAAAATAAATCAAGTTGCTATTTTTTAAATATACCTGAATTTTACATGTCTGCATGATTATGGAATTCACACCTAGTACAGCTATAAGATGGAACTAAATACTCATGCAAATGTTAAGAGATATAGTCTTAATTCCATTAGAATCAAAATCAGTTCTTCCAGGATGATAGAGTTTTACAATAACCTATTGTAGTATTTTCCTTTGTATCCTCTACTTTGTCCAAGTCATCAGAGTATGATGTATGGGGGCGTCACGCACTAGATGAAGCCTGGACCACCAGCAAAGTGGTATGAAGGAAGGAGAAAAGGGCGAAGTTTAGGTTCTGAAGTGCCTCATTGGTTTCACAAAAGCTTTTTGTTTTCCTGGTGTCATGGGCTAACTGCTTTTAGAAGTCTTGTCAGAATTGTTAAAACACTATGTTAGTTATTTTTGGCAAAGTTTGGATTTCAGAAGGGAACTGTCAAGCTATCTATGAGAAACCTCCAAGGAGTTCTTCTGGTTTAATGAAAGGAGAAGTCCCATCTCTGTGACACCAGGGATGAAAGGGACTCAGATCTGAGGGGGTTGGAGGGGCAGGCCTGGCAACGCCAACATGTACTATTGGGTCAGTTGTTTCCTTTGACCTCGGCAACAGTAAGAATGATGACAACAACAAAGGCAAAGTGCCTGACGAAGAAACTAAGACTAAAACTAAAATATGTAAAATGATAAAACTAAAAACTAAAATAATTCATCTATAAATTCCCAACTAATAACATGTAAGATACAATTAGTGATAAGATTTTACTTTGATATTTAATAAATACTCTCATTTTTCATTTAGAGGATAGTTTTAAGATAACCATCTTATTAATGACCACAAGCTTGCCAGAGCTATTTGTTACTTATAAATTACTTGCATATTAGCATTCAATTTATTTCTTAATAATTGGTTAATTGCACTTTATTTTGCTCCCTATGGAATATCTAGTCAATTTACAATAACATCAGTAATAACACACTAATATTCTCAGTGAAGGAATTTCAATCCAGATGAGACTTGGTCTTAGTGGTAAAGGATGATCCAGTTTAGAGACCATGATGCCACATATAGTTGAAAACTCCTGGCACCTGAATTTTCATGATCTTATTTTGGCAAGTCATTTCTCCAGAATCAAAAATATAAATTTCTCAATAACTTTCAAGCACCTTAGTGTTGTCTTTCTGATACCAGTTTTGTTTTTTTTTTCCTACAAACACTATTTTTTTTTTAACACAGAAGGCCAAAGTTTAAAATATCTTTTCAAGTGGAAAAATTCATCAGTAGTGTAAACTATAAACTACTATAAGATAAGGGTCTAATGGACTGAATATTCTCTTCAGTTTTAGAGATTTAGAAAAATCTATGGGTCATGTCACAGAGCTAGAAACAGACCCAAAAGGGCAACCTTTAAGATAATGAATTTCCTGTCTGAAAAACAGATGCATTCAGTCACTGGGAAAATTTAAAACAAAACAAATGATTAGACATTTAAAAAACAATGTTACACACACACACACATATATGCATAACAACAACAAAAACATCACATACCAAACTCTAAAAAAATCTTCTGATTAAACCACCAGTGATTTAAGTCAGAAAGAAAAGCAGGCATATAAATGTGGGAAACCCTCCTGAATAATCCTTGATGTCCATGACTACCAAGAGTGGCCCACTCACAATTAGAACTCAAGCTTTGCTCTGGTGTGGGAAAAAGTGGACTGACCTTTTCTGGCAAGACTGTTGTTGGGTTCATACTTCTCAATCAACACCTGGACTTGCTCTTGCTTTAAAGGTGGGTAAAGAATTTCATTTAGCCTGGGATCTCGCTGCTTGAGGTTGATAAAATCCATCATCTGATCAACCGTAAGGTATGGTTTGCTTTTGGCACCACTAAAAACAATTAAAAACAAGGAAATTAGAAGGTTTTTCCACCAAGTCTCATTCATATATTTGCATTTAGCTATGTGGAAACAAACTCCTGCCATACCTGGCAAGAGTATGCTACACTGGAATTCCTATTTGCCCTAAAAACATTGTGTTGCTCCATCACAACCTTTTGCAATCACTGCCACCAAATCCCAATGCCCTTGAACTCTACCAGATGCATAAGAAAACCACCATAGGGAAATACTGTATCTTGTGTGTGAAGATGCACCACTCTAAATGGAACACAGAGTATGGGTTGTTTTTTGATTATGATGCTTAACTTCTGGTTTAGTCATCAAATTCTCATATCCCGCTTAATCATCTAAAGATGTATTTATTTCTCATTATTAAAAATACCCAATATGTTTGGGCACATTTTTCTTTTCATTAAAATTATGCTTCAGCAAGAGTCTATAACTCTGCAATATAGTGTGATTCAAACTTCCCATTTCAATCCAGTTGACAACCCAAAGACAAGTTCAATAGTACAGATATTGCAGATGTTCAATCAATAGTCGATGGCAATGAACATGACAAAGTGAGTACATCTGATATCATTCTCAGCAGCACTGTTTGCTTGTTTTTCATATAAAGAAATCTTTATTTAGTCTGTCAGTTTTGGATCGATCTGTGATCACATAGATTTCAGTATATCAAGAAAGGTATTGATAAATTGCTACTTCCCCATATTTGCCTTGCGTGTTTTGATGTGTTTTTCTTTTTTTTCATTCATTTTTTAAAAAGTAATGCCTATATGATTTCTAACATAAAAGCAAATAATTTTCAGCTAGGAAGGTTCTTAGTAATCCAAACTTCTCATTTCATTAACTTGATGCAAAGAGGTAATATGACGGGTTCCCAGGTCAGCATTCTTTCTACAACAGTCTATCTCCACAAAGTAAGCCTAGATGCTTCTCTGTTCTAGCCATAATCTTCAAACTACACAGAGCCCCCTGAGGATTCTAAAACACAGACACCCTGCAACAAATCATAGCCAACTTCACTCGTTAAAAGTGGTGGTTGAGGGCTTCCCTGGTAGCGAGTGGTTAAGAATCTACCTGCCAATGCAGGGGACACAGGTTCGATCCCACATGCCGTGGAACAACTAAGCCCGTGTGCTACAAATACTGAGCCTGCACTCTAGAGCCCACAAACCACAACTACTGAGCCTGCGTGCCACAGCTACTGAAGCCCGCGCGCCTAGAGCCTGTGGTCTGCAACAAGAGAAGCCACCGCAACGAGAAGCCCGCGCACCTCAATGAAGAGTAGCCCCTGCTCACTGCAACTAGAGAAAGCCTGCGCACAGCAACGAAGACCCAACGCAGGCAAAAATAAAAACAAATAAATTAATTAATTTTAAAAAAGTGGTTGAACCTCAGGGGTAGGAATGCGTGATTGTCTCCATCAAATTACACAGAATCACTGCTATTATTTATCATGTACAAACAGGTTCTGCCATCTCCCTCTACTGCTCAAAATCCTGCCCTAGCTAGCACCCTGAGTACCATCGCCAAGGCAGAACAAAACTAGTTAAAATGTGTTCCCTTACAATTCGGAAAAGATGTTATCAATTTCAGGTCGAGGACAAAGGTTGTTCAGGAAAACTCTGTACACTTCTGGAGTGAAATCTTCTTGAGGTATCAAATCATTCTGGGGAATAAAACAAGAGGGTCAGTAAATGGTCTTTTTCTTTGTTATCTTTCATCCTCCCAGTTTTGTCTCTCTCTCTCTCTTCCCTCCCTCCCTCCTTCCTTCCCCTTTTCTTTCTTTTATTGGGTTGGCCAAAAAGTTCGTTTGGGGTTTTTCCATAAGATCAATAGGAGGCCAGGGTGAACATTCAGAAAACATCTATGAGGCCAGTGGTGGAGTTCACTTGAACACTGGCTTTGAGGTATCAAAAGCCTTATTTTCTGTTTTTTTCATTATATTTTAAGCTTAAGAGTTTTCTCCTTCTAAAGGGATGTTAAGGCAATTTCTGAAGTACATTCAATAAATAAGGTTATGGCTGAGTAATATTCCATTGTATATATGTGCCACATCTTCTTTATCCATTCATCCAATGATGGGCACTTACGTTGCAATATTACTCAGCAATAAAAAGAAAAGAAATTGAGCTATTTGTAATGAGGTGGATAGACCTAGAGTCTGTCATACAGAGTGAAGTAAGTCAGAAAGAGAGAGACAAATACCGTATGCTAACACATATATATGGAATTTAAGAAAAAAAATTGTCATGAAGAACCTAGGGGTAAGACAGGAATAAAGACACAGACCTACTGGAGAACGGACTTGAGGATATGGGGAGGGGGAAGGGTGAGCTGTGACAGGGCGAGAGAGAGGCATGGACATATATACACTAACAAACGTAAGGTAGATAGCTAGTGGGAAGCAGCTGCATGGCACAGGGAGATCAGCTCGGTGCTTTGTGACTGCCTGGAGGGGTGGGATAGGGAGGGTGGGAGGGAGGGAGACGCAAGAGGGAAGAGATATGGGAACATACGTATATGTATAACTGATTCACTTTGTTATAAAGCAGAAACTAACACTCCATTGTAAAGCAATTATACCCCAATAAAGATGTTAAAAAACAAATAAATAAATAAATAAGGTTAGATCTAGTGAAAACAGGGTCTGTTCAGCAGATTTTTTTTTTTTTTTAGGTTGCTGTTTTTGGTGACTTTAATCTCATTTTTAATTGTGATAAAATATACAGAAGATAAATATAGCATTTCACCATTTTTAAGTGTACAAATCAGTGGCATGAAGCACATTCACATTGTTTATGTGCTGTTTAGCAGACTTTTGAATGAATGTATTTTTTTTTAAAGTAAAGAACCTGTAGAAAGACATTTTCAAAATGAAAAGATAAAATCCCAATTTTGTGTCTTTTTTTCAAACAACGTTCTTTCTGGTTTAAGTAATCTGATAAGTTGCAAAGCACTTTTCATAAGTAGGACATTGGTCATTATTTCTCACTGATTCCTCTTGTTTCCTATTGTTTGGAAAGCAAGTCATTGATATAAAAAGTGACTTCTATGACTTATTTTTCTGTTTAGTCGGGCTGCCATGGAAACCGGAAGCATGTATTCAAGACTTTGTTAACAGGAAGGACATTCTTCGTGTCGTTTTTCCTTTTTCAGGTATGTGTTTATATGATTATTTTTATTTTCAAGTCCTTAAACCAAAGAAAACACCCTTCCTTTTACCGTATTCTTATTTTTGGAAATGTACCTTTACAGAAATATCTAAAAATTATTGTCTGAATTATGGTCTGAGACTACACTGCTTGCTAACAGATAAGAAAACTTAGCTCACCACTTGGCAAACAGCAGGAGTCCCATATTTGAGAAATGAATGAACAAAATAATATTTTCTTTACTAAATCAATTTATAGGGCAGGAAAAAAATCCATTTTGCAAAACAGCATTTTGAGACAACCAAACAACACATGTGTCATTTATATATACGAAGATGCATTATACCATTAAGTTCAGTTACCTGGACACCAACTCTGAAATCATGAGCACAAGTGGCCAATTCCTAGAACAATGGGGAATTCCCATAAATTGTTTCACGGTGTTTTGCCACTCAAAAGATGGGGACAAGTATAACCTATAAACAGGTTTCCAAAATTCCATTTAATTTATTGATACAAAATGAAAGAAAACCTTTTGGCTGGACAATGCACACTTTTTTTAGTGCCACCCTCTCTCGGAGTTAGACTTCCATGTCTCTTTTAAGTAGTTTTTAAAATAGCCAGAAATGAGCCTCTCTCCTACTCTTTGGCTGAGAGATACAGGGAAGAGAGATTTTAAAACAAATCTCAAGGAAGTACTCAGTGGCTCTGTCGGCCAACTCAAGCATCAGACTTTATTGGATTTGATGAACCCCAAATTTGTTCTCCCAGTCTCCTTACTGTTTAGTTACTATTTAGAGCTCACTCTACCTCCCCCTCCCCTCAGCATACAAATAAACAGACTTTGTCTAAGGATATCAATCATTGTTTTCCTTTTCTTACTGACTTCTTTTTTTTCTCCCTTCTTGTCTTAGCTTAAAATCTCTTCCTCTGAGACCAGGTTTTGTCTTCCATTCTGTGCTACCATCACACCACACTTATCTCATATTTCAGTACTTATTTAACTGTTTTGTACTCCCAGCTGTACAGTTCTCTGTATTACTTGCTAACCTGCAGATCAACACAAGCTAGGACTTGTGTGTTGCTTGTTAACTGCTCAATCTGTAACATATAGCAGGTCCACAATAAATATTTACTAAATGAATGAGTGTAATTTATGACAAAAGTGGAAGTTGACAGCAAGTATGCTTCCCACAGAACATCAGATTCAACTAAAGCCATTTGCATAATATTCCATAAACATAATTTCATGGAGCAATATGCTTTACTAAAACTCTAACCATGTTTACTCACCAGCTATGAATTAGAACTTCCTATTAGAGAGGACACATTGATGAAATAAGCTGAATAAATACAGTATTATTTTTATTACCAGTTGGATGTTAGCACATAGAAAATGGACAACATTTCAATACAGCTTCATTTTTCTCTTGCCCAACTTGACTGATGAAGATACCCTTTAGGGTCAGTGGGTGAAAATGGGAGAAAATATATTTTGGAGAAAAAAGTTAAAATGTGCACCACTGAAAACTCAAGTGAAAGAGTATGGGGGAGATACTTAGGGAAAAGCTACAGGCAATTACCAATTCTGTATATTTTAAATAAGGCTGAAATTCACAAAGGTCATTCACCTATTTTCTTTTCCTGGACCTCATGATTTGGTGAAGTGTATAGAATAGATTCATTGTCCTGTTTAAGCAGGAGGAAACTTAAAGTCCAATACCCTTAAGATTGTACCCAAAGTTCAAATACTCTTCTGTGAACCCTTCCTTACCAAACCAGGTAGAGATGACACATTCTCTTTTTGTGTCCATAATCCACCTTTATATACCTTCCTTAGAGGATCCATCACACAATTTTTCCTTTATTTTTTATATTTCTGATGATCTACTAGACTGCGTGTTTCAGAGCAAAGTGACTATCTCTTATTTAATTCCTTTGTGTCCCAAGAATGATGCCCAGCATATAATATGCACCTAATCAATGTCTGTTGGGTGAACCTGGGTATGGGACAAGACCTTAGGTCTTCTGTCTCGTAGTCCAGGACTTGGTTCACCACATCATGGCTCCAATACAAAACAGATGGTCAGTGATTAGTTGTTGCCATTGTTATCCAAACTTTTTGAGGGAGAACTAAGAAGACCAATACAGTCAGAATCAGGCCCATTTATTCCAGAAACTACAAAGAATTTCCATACTTTAAAAACGTATTTGCTTCAATTCCATGCTTGTATACAAAGAATCTCAAAAGAGAAAAGATTAAACAAAAAACTTGAGATAGTACTGATGGCATTTACATTTCCAGATTCCAAAGACCAGGTTATGACATATCCACATGCCAAATTGAAAATAAAAAAAGAGAAAAAACTCATATATATATATGCATATGTAAAAATACTCAGAGGATAATAGGAATTAATATTTATTGAGCACTTACTGTATGTCAAGCATATAGTTCTATGAGCTTTACTTGAATGTTTTCAGTTAATCCCATGTCAACTCTATGAGGTTGGCATGGTTAGGGGCCCCTTTTACAGATACATACACTGAAGAGATGGGAGCTTACAAAACTTGTCTAAGGCATCAAATTGAGGGGGGGCAGTTGCTATGCTTTGAAGTAAGGTCGCTTGATTCCTCAACTCACACTGCAATCCAGAAAACTAAATTGCATATCAGTTTTTGGATACTGTTTGTATTTTCTTCTTTATACATTTGTAGATTTAAAAAACAATTCTATAATGAACAGGTACTTAACATTCAGAAATGTTATTCAAAAACATATTAATTTAATTCACTGGACTTTAATGAAGAAGGAGTCCACATACAGATTTTATCTTCACAAATCAATGAATTATTTTCTGGTAAATTCAGGATTTCAATCTATTTTCAGTATTTCTGTCCTAAAGTTATAAATCAAAAGTTGAGACAGCCAGAGAGTACATGAAATAATTACAAGTAAACTACTGATAATGAACTGAATACATAATGTGGTTCTAAAATGGAATTGTGATATTAGTGATTTTAAGAATCACAGCTGAATGAATAACTATAATTTCTAATTTACATTCTGGGTATAAGGCATAGGAGAAAGGCAACCTATTACAGTTATCCTGGGAGACGTTCTTTTGTAAATTTTGTTCATAGTATTCTTTAGTAAAATTTATGGAATTCTTTAAATCCAGAATAATCGCTGTTTTCTTTGGTATTACATGTATGTTGATAACTATAGTAAGCTTTATTTTATAAAAAAAATATGGATTTATTCTTATCTTCTTCATTAAAAGATCAGTGCTATGCCAAGACTATGATTCCAAATGTCAGTGAGCTTTTTTTTCAAGTTAATAAAGCCTTAAATCAAAGGGAATTTGGTGCAAACACACTATTTTCTGTTCTCAGAAAGTTTGTGAGTAAAGTAGTAGTTTTCTGAATATGGAAAAGTCTTCAAACATCTCACTGGAAAATACGTTTGGATTATTAAAGAAGACAGTAATTACTTTGCCTCTCTTTTTAGATACAGTACTACTTTTTAACAATTAAGGTAACTTTAGGAAGCATTTGAAATCTCTAAAGGAGTACCCTTTAAGGAATGTGCTATTTCAATGGATCATGTTGGTCAGGATACAAGTTCAAGTGCATTAATTATCCCTAACAATGTGCACAAAGATAATGTTTAAAAAATCTCAACAGGATATCCACAGTATTTCTGGTAATGTGTCTATTTACAGAACACAATTAAATCTAGTTTGAACAACCACTGGCTATATAAGGTTCCCAGATATGTACTACCGTCTACCATTTACGTAACCTTTTCTTCTGTGGAGTGTTTAAAACACCTCTTGTCAGTATATCTTTGCTAATTAGTGAATATTTTCTAGGGCCACTGTTCTGTAGATATGAACTTACAACAAGGATTTAAAATATAGTCAGTTCAAGGAAGCATTTATTTCCTAGCTCTGAAACTGACTTTGTTTTTTAGATCTTTTTACAGCATTGTAATTCTACGAGTCCTCCAACTAAAGTATACTTTACTGTGAATAATGAGCTTTCAAAACTTTATGATGGAAGTTGATTATATTTTTAAAAAGTCTCCAATCTGTTTTCAGAAAATTGTCATAACATTTAATTTACTAAAGATAAATATTTTTTTCAATTTAAACATAACTCCTGTTATTTGAAACTCATTTTCCTTTAAAAAATGTCTCCAGTTGACATTGGATTGAAAGTGTGAACCTATAATAGACATAGTGGATTGTAAAA